>NC_092806.1:79988707-80334774 GCF_040954645.1 Diabrotica undecimpunctata | reverse complement strand
AACATATGAAAAGTCGATAGCATCTTGGTGCAAGTTTCTATGTTTATTAATGTCTCAAACTATTGCGCAATATGTTGCAATATTGCGTAGTTAGCCGGTACGCCCTTATTGTGGCATTGTCTTGAAAAAGACAATGCCTTTATGGTTTATTTACTTTTGTAGAAATAAAACTCAGGTTTTCTAAGAAGAAAAAACTCAGCTTCAGAGTCTTAGAAAATTCGCAGAGCCCTTCGAGCAAAGTGCTCTAGGGAGCTACCCTAGACGGGTAAAACCATACTGACTTGAGATCCGAAAATGTCCCATATTTAAAGATAAATTAACTTTTATGTAAAACTTTTTCATTTCTCAACCAATTAAATTTAATTATAAGTTCCAGAAGGAAGGGCGATACACATCGAGGTGCGTGATTGGTGGCACCTGATCACACCCGTCTCCGTATCGGCCAGACACGACTTACTCATGGCTATTTACTACAGCGCAAAAATAAACCAGTTTGTGAAGTGTGCAACCATGTTCTAACGGTAAAACATTTTTTAATACAGTGTCCTAAATATAACAGTGAACGACTCAAATATAGCATACCCAACTGCCCTAGAAGAAAATACAGATACCCAAAGAATAATTTCTTATCTTAAAGACTGTCAACTTCTTCATAAGATTTAAAACATACATTGTAATACACATACATATTATTATTATTAATTGTAAACTAATATATATATATATATATATATATATATACACTATTTGTATCAAGTGTAACATTAATCTAAATACGCTAATGCCTCTGCGTGGTAGATGCGTTTAAAAAAAGGTATTTTTATTTGATTATAGATTATATTAGATTAGATATTCAGTTTTGTGAAAGCGCCTGTCTTAGACAAATTAAAGGAGCGCTCCTAAGATTTTTCGGGGTTTGGCTTAAAATTAATTCGTAGTTTATTTTTATTATATTTAAAATATTTAAAATAAAAATCATTTAGATTTTTTTTCACTTCAGCAACAAAAGTTTTGGTTGTGCAATGTATCGTCTACATGAAAGTCCTAGTATCTACTGGTATCGGTTAATCATTTGTGTAAATGCAATACAGTGTAGGTGCCATTACGCTACCCCAAGCGAGACCATTCATCTGCGTTCTTCATCTTACCATTGAATGATACGAAAAATTTTCTGTTCTGTAGATATACGCGGATAAAACACGTGATGTTTTAATCTAAGGCGATGTCATACAGTTTTGGAGAAATGTCCTCTAATTTAAGATGTCGTAAGTTGCATTTAGATTGACAAATACCACCCCTGATACCCGATATCTTTTGTACCAGTTGTTGCTTTTTGCAAAAACGGGTACGTTATTAAGTACGTTAATAAGTATTACGAATAAAAATAAATAAGCAAGAAGAATATAAGTGATCTATATTTAAACCAAATGACAAAAAAAAAAGAATATTACATATACATTTACTTCTAAATTAAATATTAAATTTTGATATGCCTGACAGTGAAAGATACAAAAACACAATTATTTAAAGTTGAAATAATGATAGCTTGTACAAGCACAAAGCATTTAAAACAATAAGACCGAGCATATTATATGTAATTGTAATAGATATGTTGCCGAGAATCAAGTTACACTAAGGTACCGAAATATTTCTTCTTTTAGTATCTGCCATAAGTGTATCTATGTGTTTATGTGTATCTAAAATATAGTATATAGGATATTGAATTCCCTACATTTAAAAATCGAAATACTGAAATTAGACAGTAAAAAATTGGAATTTTAAGAATGATTTATAAATTGTTATAATTCAAATTTTACTACTTCATGAAACAAATATTTTATTCGTCATAAACTGTAGCAATCGAAATATCGGAACTTACATTTATAATATAATAAATGTTTCAGTGCCAATGCATTAAAAAACATACTAGTACATAAAAATGGACCCTTGCCTTTTCAAAGTTTATAATAGACACTAATTTCAGTTTATCTATAATTAAAGCAAGTAATATAAATTACCACCATAAAATATTTAACTACAATAACCAAGTACGTATTTGTGAAATTTCTCGATGACTAAATTAATTGATATTTAAATAAATTTGAAGATCCAAAACGTACCTGCTGTAAAATTTAAAAATCTACGACTAATCAAATTATTGGCAACATCGGAGGAGTTTAGTTGTGTACGGAAAGAAATGTATACGGATCCCAAAAGTGTTTTAACCTATTACGGAGTCCACTTAATCCGACGTGTTGGTCGGAGTCCACATAAAGCGCTACCCAGATAATAATATACACGGTGTATATTCGCCTGGAGTTAGTATAATACCGTTTTAGAACGGAGCTTACATTAACCGCTAGATGTATATATATATATATATATATATATATATATATATATATATATATATATATATATATATATATATATATATATAATCAATAACGCTTCTACCCTAAGGTGTTGGGTGTAAAGTCTCTTTTTAGGTTTCATATACACACTTCCTCCAATTCTTCTTGTTGCTTGCCAATTTCTTCGCTTGCTCCTTGGTGACTCCTCTCCTGTCTAGGATGGCGGCAATTTCATCGTCTCAGGTCTTCATAGGTCTGCCTCTCGGTCTTTTCAAGGTTCTTCTCGCTTCCCACACTTGTTTCACTTGGCTTTTTTTATCCATCCTTACCATGTGGCCGTACCATCTCAGTTGGGCTTCTTCGATTTTCTTCTCTATTGATTGGACTTTAAGGCGTTCTCTTATTTGATCGTTCCGTATCCTGTCCATTCTGGTCACCCCTAGTACTCTTCTTAGATACTTCATTGAAATACTTTGCAGTTTATTTTTTAGTCTGGTGGTGAGCGTCCAGCTTTCACATCCAAATGTTAAGATAGGTACAAAAACTGTGTTGTAGATAGCTATCTTTGCTTTTTAGGATACTTCTTTATTTTTCGATGGGAAAGCGTTTGCTATTCCATTGTTTATCTCTGCTTCTTGTGTACCCTTACTCTCTAGTTGCACTCCCAGGTATTTAAAGGTTTCGACTTGTTCTAAAGTATAGTTATTGATTTTAATGTTTGTATGTTGGTCTGTTTTCCCACATACCATGAACTTGGTTTTACTTTCATTAATTCTTAGGTTACGTTTTTCGAGTTTATCTCTCCATATCTGGAGGTTTCTCTTAAGTGCGTCCTCGTTTCTTCCAAATACGACGAGGTCATCTGCAAATGCGCACTCCGCTATCTATATCATTTCCAGGTTTCTATGTCTAACAATTATTCTCGATGTTTCTTCTCTAGTTTCCTTCATTACATCATCTAGTACAATATTAAACAGGATGGGGCCTAGTACACCTCCTTGTCGTAAGCCTTCATTGACTCTAAACTCTTCTGATTCCATATTATCTGTTCTTACTCTGTTTCTTGTGTTCTTGTATAGGCTCATAATAGCTTTTCTGAGTTTGCTGTTTACTTCTCTGTTTCTTTTAGGCTTTTGTCTATTTTGGTTCGCGGGGTTCTATCAAATGCTGAATTTTTGAATATGTTTGACATAAATATACGGCATCGATATATTTATGCCTACCCATGGAATAATACTCGCGAATCTTTTGCTGCCATCACATGCAACATCATCAAATAAAAACACAGAGTGGGGTTTAGCTCCGCTGGGACTAATAATTTCTTCGTTGTCTTTAAATGGGTAATATCCTACACATTTAACTTGCGCTATTACATCTTGCAGTAGTTGGCATTTCGATTGAAAAAGGGATTTAGAATAAACATAGACATTTTTAAACTTGGCGCCATTCGGATTGAATAGAAGAGATAGCATGACATTCGTTTTGCCGCACCCACTTGGACCGCAAATAATTGCTCTGAATGAATTCGGTAGCAATTTACCATGTTTATTGTTGGTTGTTTTCTGGACAATATTCATATTATCAATTGGTAGCGTCTGCTCTTGCTGAACGACCTTCATCGCGTGGCAAGTGTAGTACATAAGTACGGTAATATATATTATAGATGTCACCACTTACATGACATCAGTACAATGTTGGTCGTTGAAGAAGGAGGTCTCGTGAACTCTCTAATTAATAAACTTCTAGTTGAACTACATATTTCTGGTTATCAGTATTGTGGACCTGGAACAAAACTAAAAAAACGTCTTGCACATGGAGATCCAGGAATTAATCCATTAGACGCAGCTTGCAAACGACACGATATCGCTTATTCGCACCATTTATCTCTCGACGAACGCCACAAGGCCGATAAAGAATTGGAAGATAGAGCTTGGGAGCGCTTCAAGTCGAAAGACGCTAGCTTTGACGAAAAAAGTGCTGCTTTAATTGTAACTGGCGGAATGAAAACGAAAAGAAAGTTTAGGATGGGATGCTCTCGTCGTGGAAGACGGGGACGTTACTCTTTCAATCGAGATGTCTCAAAAATTGCAAAGTCCATGAAAAGAGGAGCATCATTAACAGATACTGCTTTGACGGCTGTACGAATAGCAAAATCCATAATCAAAAGACTTGGTGGTCGTAAAGAAGTTGATGTTCCTCGAGTACTACCACTAAAATCTGGAGGTTTCCTACCTCTCATACCTCTATTTGCGGGCCTTTCGGCTTTGGGGGCTTTAGCGGGGGTGCAGCTGGAGTGGCGAAGACAGTAGTCGACGATAAGAATGCTCAAAAGAAATTAGAGGAGGATATTCGCCATAACAGGGCAATGGAAAACATCGGTTCGGGTCTGTACCTACGTAAGAAACCGAGAGGTGGATTCGGCTTGTATTTGACAAAAACCTCCAATAAAGCTACCCAATCGTCCGCTATATGATGTGGAGATTACACATTATGCGAAGATCCTTAAAATACCATATTTTCGAGGTGTTTTCATGAATGGCGCTCTGCCTAGAGACGGTCCTCGACAACTCACTGGGATGGCCCACCTGATTCTCAAGCTTCATGTCATTTATGTAAACTTGCTTTGGAACAAATAAAACTATTAAAGTAAATATTGTTGTTTTTTCTAATATAAAAACCTATTAATAGATTGATGAGAGTCAGTCATCATGTCGCAGTTGTTGAGAGTAGACAGCACCAATTACATATTCTCATTTCAACCTCCCACACTAATCGTGTTGGATCCGAATAAAGATTATGAAATAGCTCTTCGATTTTTCCATTCCTACAATAGTATACCAAACATTGAAAATACCAAGTTTTATTACTACAATGACAAAAACAAATTGCAACAATTTGATTTCCCCGATGGATGTTATGAAATTGCCGATATTGAAGAATTCATACAACAGAAATTGGGTGCTGATAATGTGCTTAAACCAGAAACGATATTTAGTCTAAAACCTAACACCATAACACGTTGCAGTGTCAAATTTTCAGCAAATATAAGATTTCGTTTAAGCAACCTGACAGTCTTGGTACAGTATTGGGATTTACTCCTGCAATACTAAATCCAGGACAGACACATTCTTCAGATCGACCTGTTAGGATTATTAAAGTATCTAGCATACGCTTTGAATGCAACATTAGTACCAGAGCCTTCGATGGTAACAGACCTGCTCACACGATCTACGAATTTGTCATACAATCAAATCCTGGGTAAGCAATTGACGAAACTCCACACAATTTGTTGTATTTTCCTGCTGTACCGCAACGAGAAATTACCAATATCACAGTGTTGGCTGTCGATCAAGAAGGACGACCTGCAAACTTTATAGGAGAAGAGGGCACATTGGTGTTGGAACTTAGATCAAGAGTGAAATGGGATTAGTAATAAGGCAATCTACTGCCCACAGTACACCATTAGTTGTGCAGCCGTCTAAGCGGCAACATCTTACGTCCTCGTCTAAGCGGCAACATCTTACGTCCTCGTCTAAGCGGCAACATCTTACGTTTGCAAGCAAATTGTTTTTACAATCACTTGGTTTTAAACTGAAAACATGACAACTATGTATGAAAAACGATCACGTTCAAACAGCATAATGCCTCCAATATTTGATGTTTATCGTAAGCCAATGTTTGACGAGTCGATTCTAAAGGCCGAATACCGAACATATGCACCATTCATCAAATCATTCAACTGCAATGACATTGTAGAATTTAGCATCAATCAAGTCCACTCGTTCTTTGCAATGAGCGAAACCTTGTTATGCATTAAAGGATCGCTTGCAATAAACGGAACGCGACGTCAAACTAGCAAATAATGTGGGTGCTTTTCTTTTCGATTCGTGTACGTACAGCGAAAGCGTAAGGCAGATGGAAGCAGTGCGGGATCCTGGTATCATAAGTGCTGTAGGTGCCATGACATGTTACACTCAAGAAGATTCCAATTATATGGTTATGGCAGGCTGGAATTACCCTAAGGATCCCATTCTACACGCTGCAGATCATTCATTCAACATACAGATACCTCTTAAACATATATTCAACATTTTCAATGATTATCCAATGATTACGTGTGGCTGTCAAACAATAAGACTAGTTCGAGCTCGAAACGACAACGATTGCATAATTGTCAAAGAAAAAACTCAAGGCCATGTTACAACTGTTAAGATTAACATCACTAACATTGAGCTTAGAGTCAAGCACATATTTCCCAATGATGATATTAAATTGGAACTTATGAAATCCATTCAACAAGATCAACCTATAGTTATTCCATTTAGAAAGTGGGAATTACATGAATTAGATTTGGGCCTTAGCTTTAGGGAATTAGCTTCGAATTTAGAATTAAAATGCCATTCTAGCAAATAAACAAATTTAATAAAATTCTTTGGTGATAAGTATAAATGACCAAAAATATTTTCTCCCTCATGAAATGCCTTGAAATGAATAAATAAATTATTGGTATCGAATTCTTGGCACTCCATTGCAAATTTTTGGCAAGTATTGCAGTTGTGAATTTCAAGGCATTTCTTCAATAAATATCCACAAACATAACTGAATGCATTCAGGACAGCCAAATTTTCTTTTGTATAGTCATTGTCAGGAAACACTAGTGCTTTTTGACATTTATCTTTGTCTTCTTGATGTATGGATTTAGTTATGTCTGTAGATTTTATATTTAGCAACAATTCACTTAAATCATCCTTACAATTCATTGTTTCTGAATGGAAATAATTTTGGCAGAACAGCTTGCGAAATGCTCTTTTAAACTCAATGACAGTCGGGTTTACATTATTTCCACTCTGCTGTCTAACACTTGTAACAAAAATTGTGCTAAGGAGTCTGGGTGACTCTATCCAGTGTAAAAAAAGGTGAACTCTAAAATGTTGAACCTTGATACACCAACGAACTAATATGTGGAATAACGGAAGATGGAAGGGATTAGATAGAAATAAATTTTGTAAAAGAAATAAATAAAGGGTAAATATGAATTTTAAAATATAGCAGAATTAAGTGTTGGCTAGCGACTATGCAGGAGAATGACCACTTGACACTCAAAGAAGGATTCGGCCAATTTGCATGCTCTACAGAGACCGTAAGATATAAGAACTAATGACAAGAAAACCACCAAGAAATAAACAGATGAAAGATAATAGTTGCTCTAATGAATGCTTGGGCGCCAGGAAGTTAAATGTTTTCTTCCGAGATATCTTGTATTGCTGAAATATGAAAGATAGGTACTAATTGAAATATTAAATTTTAACCACAACTTTAATAATTACCAAACTTAGGTACATACTATTTTAAATGCTTATATACTAACCACCACCTCTTATGTACAGTTAACTTAGCTATATTTACAGTAAAATCCCTGAATATAATTATAAAACAATTTACCCCTGATATACCCCTTAATTTCAAATCGTGACAAAAGTTATACCCAATAATAATGTATAAATAATAAATATAATTATATACTACTCACTAATAGTTGAGTTTTCGTTCAAGAATTTTTTAGGTTTTCAATTCGGCGAATGATTCGGCTAATTTGCATGCCCTACAGAGACCGTAAGATATAAGAACTAATGACAAGAAAACCACCAAGAAATAAACAGATGAAAGATAAAAGTTGCTCTAATGAATGCTTGGGCGCCAGGAAGTTAAATGTTTTCTTCCGAGATATCTTGTATTGCTGAAATATGAAAAATAGGTACTAATTGAAATATTAAATTTTAACCATAACTTTATTAATTACCAAACTTAGGTACAGACTATTTTAAATGCTTATATACTAACCATACCTCTTATGTACAGTTAACTTAGCTATATTTACAGTAAAATCCCTGAATATAATTATAAAACAATTTACCCCTGATATACCCCTTAATTTCAAATCGTGACAAAAGTTATACCCAATAATAATGTATAAATAATAAATATAATTATATACTACTCACTAATAGTTGAGTTTTCGTTCAAGAATTTTTTGGGTTTTCAAGTGAAAACTCTCTGGATATGTGTGCACACAATAACCTAACAAAGAGAAATTCAAGGGAGAGTTATAACCTCATCCCTTGGTAGACAATAAATAATTAAATTAAGTTACAATGATTAATGTTTTAAGAAAATTGAAGGTATTTATTATTAAGGATATATATTTAAATTAAAAGTGGAACCAAAAGTTAAAACCTTGAAGATGATGTAGGAAAAGTTATTTAAAATAATTGAATGAGAAACAAAAATAAAAGTAAGTTCTTCCTGCCGGTTTCCGTAGGTTGCCCTTGAAGATGATCCGGTGGAGAACTAGACTCAGGTGGTAAAAGGTACACCAAACCTGGATTCCCTGTATTAGGTACTCTTAGACAAATAAGTCAACTTAAAATTCTTCTTAAATTTCCAATAAAAACCAGTGGACTTAAAACTTCTTCCCCTTGTCCTTAGTAAGTACAACCAAAAAAAACTAAAAAGATTTCTTCCCCTGACTTGCAACTGGATTCTGGGAGTAGGCGGCTAGGGTGACCCAACTGAAAGTATGCTCGTACAAACAACAAAATAACTCAAATGATTTCTTCTAAAACGAACAGCTCTTGACAATAAAATAAACTTAAACTCAATTTGGGAAAAAATGGCACTTCCCAGCCGCTACTATTCTGATCGAAACGATCTTTCTTCGATCATATCCTTAGCACATTTTTGGTTACATTGGCGAGCCCAACGTGGTGCCTACTTTCAGTTCAGACCGTACATTCAGTAGTATATTTCTCTTTGCAAAATATTCTTTATTATTTCTAATTTGTTCCTGTTGCTCTTTGTTCATTTTTTTTAACTTCCTTATTTATTTATTTTTCCTTATTAGATTTACATTTATAGGTATACTTGTATTGCTGTAGTTTACTTACATTCATATTTAAACCCTCACCTTTTTAATCTCATTGTGTACAGTTAACAACTTATTTTACTATTATTGAACTATAAAATTTATTAATTTAGATATTACTATTTTTATATATGTGTATATATATATATATATATATATATATATATATATATATATATATTAGCCAATATTAGCCATAGGATTCAAATTTAACTTTACTTAACCATTTTGAAACTTTTTGTGAATAACTTTAGATTATTCTTGGATTGATTTTGTGGTGTGTTGGTACATCTATTGTTATTGGTTTTCCTAATGTCTGCATTCAAGGTAGAACATTTGTTAGTAAAGGAATTGGATTATGAGTTGAGAATTAGGGAGATCACCATTGACGAATCTTCCAATGTGGATTTAAAACGCAAAATATTGCGTGGAGCTTTAAGGCAAGAAGAAGGAAACAGAAGCTTTCGACAAATTTCTGCCACAAGTATCCCTTTTCTAGAGCAGCAAGAAGAGATTGATGAGACTGTGGATGATTTGGCTAAAAGGATATCCGATTTTAGAGGGACTGTCCAAGATAGCCTATACTCCAGGCTGATATCACGTCTAGCTCATGTCTCAGGCCGTGATCATTTATTGTCGTGTTCGAATGAGGAGCAGCAATCTTATAAACGCTTAATTTCAGTCCGAATTCTTAGCCTAGAGGGTGAACTTGATTCACGAGTAAATCCAATTGCTACTTCAACTCCTATTTCTTCTGTCCAAGCAGCTAACTCATTTCTACACCCCAAACCTATTCAGGTATATAAATGGGGCATTTCGTTTTCTGGTGAAGGTCATTATGACCAAGTAATTTCTTTTTTGGATAGGGTGGAATGTCTTCGTGTATCGAGAGGAGTGAGTGAAGATGATCTTTTTGCAGCTTCTGCTGAATTGTTTACAGGCGCAGCTTTTACGTGGTTTAGAAACAATCGCAATAATGTTTCTAATTGGTCTGATTTGGCTCAGAAACTTAAGTCTGATTTTCTACCATATTCTTTTTAAGATGACCTTCTAGACCAAATCAAAAATCGTAAACAGAAGCCAAATGAGTCTGTTACGATGTTTATCAATAACATTTTGGGTATGTGTAGTCGCCTTGAGACTCCTTTAACAGATTCTGCAAAAATTAGGATTATTCTGAAATGTCTATTGCCATTTTATCATCAACAATTAGCTTTAGTAGACATCAACAGTATAGCAGACATAGCCGAGAAGTGTAAACGTTTGGAGGAAACTTTATCTTGGTCTTCTCAACCTCCAACCACTTCTAAACACTCTTCTGACTCTTTCGGTCACCAAAATTCTTTTAGACACCGTTCATGGCAACCTAAGGGCCCTGAGCGTAATATTTCAGTTGTAACTTCTGTAGTGTGCTGGAATTGTCGTAAGTCTGGTCATACTTTTTATGATTGCGGCATCCCTCGTACCCGTATTTTCTGCCACGGTTGTGGCAGGGAAAATACCCTCAAACGAAATTGTTTTAAGTGTTCGGGAAACGAACTATCGGAGGTCCGTCCCCTGAGCGTTTCTCCGTCCACACCCCCATCAGGGAATCAAACCGTTACATCAAGCGAAGTCACTGGTCCAACCACGTCAAGCCACCCAAACCCGTCTTCCAGTCGGAAAGGGAAAGGGGTTTTCCCCAAAAAACCAACACACACCACACCAAGTCATTCCAAGAAGTAACTTCTCAATATAATACATTTGATTTGCATAGATTATCTTCCCCAAATATTTCCCCAAATTTTAGTAATAAACATAATAGTAGCAGTGTAGTAGTTCCAGTATCTATACCAGAGTCTACCACAATTCATGAGGATTCTTTTATTTCTGATTATTCTTGTTTGCCTATCGTATCCTCTGATTGTGTTAGTAGAGATAATAAGTTTAGTTTAGTACCATTTAAAATTTTTGACCAATCAGATAATGATTGTTTTGATTTGAATTCGTTAGTAGTGAGAAAACATAATGATAATAGACCTTATCTTCCTATTAAGATTTTAGGACAATCTTGCTTAGCTCTTTTAGATAGTGGCTCGAACATTTCTGTGATAGGTTCACATTCATTAGCTTTACTAAAAAATGCTGAGGTTTCCATTATGCCCATTTCTTCTCTGCAAGAGTCTACTGCAGATGGTACAGTTCAGTCTATTACAGGCAAATTTGAAACCGAAATCACAGTAGCAGATTTATGTAAGCAAATTACATTCTATATCATTCCTTCAGTTCAGAATTCCATAATTTTAGGTATGGATTTCTTAAATGTTTTAATTAGCACACTAAATTGCTCAAATTTTTCCTTTTCTATTTCTCAATTTAATCTGTCCTTACTTAGTGCTATTCAGGATTTTACTAGTTTATCTAGTTCCGAACAAAGGCAATTAGAGAATATGATCTCTAAATTTATAACTCTTTCGTCGAAAGACAAGTTAGGTCGTACATCCTTAATATCTCACACTATCGAGGTGGGAGATACCACACCTTTTCGACAATACCAGTATCCTATTCCTCAGGCTTGGCAAGTTGACTTGGAAAAGGAAATTGATTCAATGTTAGAGTTGAAGATCATTGAACCTTCCACGTCTTCTTACTGTAGTCCTTTGTGGTTAACCAAGAAAAAGGATTGATCTTTTAGGATTTGCTTCGATGGTCGAAAGTTGAATAATATTACTACAAATCGGGATGCTTATCCTATTCCCCGAATAGACGTAATTCTAAGTAAACTCCAGAATGCTAGGTATATTTCTTCTATCGACCTATCTAAAGCCTTTTTACAAATTCCTTTAAGTGAAGAAAGTAAAAAGTATACAGCTTTTGCAGTTAGTGGGAAAGGATTATTTCAGTTTGTCACTATGCCTTTTGGTCTTGTTTCAGCTCCTCAGACAATGTGTCGTCTGATGGACTTAGTCATTGGTCCTCAGTTAGAGCCCTATGTTTTTTATTATTTGGATGACATTTTGGTTGTCACTCCTGATTTTTCTCTTCATATGGAAATTTTTAATAAGTTGTTTTTACATCTCAAAGAGGCTAATTTAACTATTAATTTAGATAAATGTCAGTTTTGTCGTCCTAGTCTTAAATTTTTAGAATATTTCGTCGATAGTAAAGGTTTAAGGACTGATCCTGATAAAGTTACTGCTATCAAGGATTTTCCTATACCTAAGACTACTACCCAAGTCCGTAGGATATTAGGCATGTGTGGATATTATCGTCGGTTTGTGCCGTCTTATTCTACTTTGTTGTCCCCACTTACAGATCTCCTTAAAAATAGTGCACCTGTCATGACCTCTCCGAATTTTAAAGAGCATTTCTATCTCATGACAGATTGTTCCAACACTGCTTCAGGTGGTGTACTATTTCAAATGAAGGATGGTTCGGAACATCCAATAGCTTATACCAGCAAAAAGCTCAATAAAGCACAGAAAAATTATTCCACCACAGAGAGAGAACTTCTTGCAATTATCCATGGTCTTGATGCCTTTCGGTACTATCTTGAGGGTCGTAAGTTTACTATCATCACAGATCATAGTTCTTTATTATGGTTACATTCCATGAAAAATCCGTCACAACGTTTGTCCCGTTGGATTTGTAGGCTTTCTGTCTTTGATTATAATATTGTTCATCGCAAAGCCAATGGTGTTGTGGTTGCAGATGCGTTGTCACGTACATTCGATATTAATCTTTTAGATCTGTCCACTTTCTCTCCAGATAATTGGTATCGAAAGATGATTCATAATGTCACCCAAGAACCTACTAGATATCCTGATTTCAAGGTAGAGAATAATATCGTTTATAAACATGTAATCAGTCCAGTTGAATCTTTATCGAATATGTCTGATTGGAAAATAGTAGTCCCAACAGCAAATAGGGATGAAAAGTCTTGAGAACTTTTCATGATGATGTGACATCAGGTCACTTTGGTTTTTATAAAACATTTAGTAAAATAGCTGAGTTATATTACTGGCCTGGTCTGCGCAACTCAGTTAAGAAATACATCTCTAGATGTAGAGTTTGTGCAACATGCAAGCGGAGTAACCTACCTCAAGCTGGATTAATGGGTTCGTTTAGGAACATTAATTTTCCTTGGCAAATAATCTCTTTAGATCTTATTGGACCGTATCCACGTAGTTATTTAGGTAATACATATTGCTTGGTAGTTGTAGATTACTTCACCAAATTTCCTTTAGTTTGTCCTCTTCGTAAGGCTACAACTCCAGCTATTTTGAAGTTCTTAGAGGAGCAAGTGTTCTAACTATTTGGTATTCCCCAAATAGTATCATGTGATAATGGTCCACAATTTATTTCTACAGCCTTTAAAGATCTTTAGTACGGTAAATATAAGGTCCAAAAGATATTCTACAATGCAGCTTATCATCCGCAAGCTAACCACACTGAACGTGTAAATCGTAGCATTGTTACTGCTCTTCGATCTTACACTTACACTGATCATAGAGCTTGGGATCAGTACATTCATTCAGTTGCTCAAGCCAGTCAAACTTCTGTTCATGAAACCACTCAGTGCTCTCCAGCTTATGTTAATTTTGGTAGGCATGTTCCATTGTCAGGTGATTATTTCGGTTTAATTTCTGAAAATTCAACAACTCTTCCTCAAATTTCTGAGAAACTTCACCGTATGGAAGATCTCCAAAACTTACCTCCAATATTCGCTGACATTAGGAAGAAGTTGAAAGCTTCTTACCGTAGAAATCAGCATCAGTATAATTTGAGGAAACGAGATTTGCGATTTTTTGTGGGCGATCGAGTTTTGAAACGAAATTTTGTAAAATCAAATAAAGGTGATGCCATTTCTGCTAAGTTTTGTCAAAAATATGTTCCCTGTACTGTCGTTAGGGTAATATCTCCTTTAATATATGAATTAAAAGACAATTCGACAAATAGACGAATTGGTCAATTTCATATAAAGGATTTACTCCCTGATAATACAACAGATGAGGCTACATCTTCAACTTCAGAGGAAGATTAACTTAATGCCTATTAAGCTAACCTATTCCTTTGATTGTTATTGTTTTGACTCAGTTTGGTTACGATTTGGTATTTTCTTAGATTTTTGTTATTAATCACCAGATTTGGTATACCTACAGCTTATACTTTGATTAGTATCTGTTTATAATAAGTTAAAATTATTAAGGCCATTAGAGTGTTTACTTATATTAGATGTTGCACTGGTATGGAACTAAATATTGTAATGCTACTATACTGTGCTATATGTTTATGTGTTGTATAACCTATGTTCTCATTTTGCTTACTTGTTTTGCCAGGTTGGAAAGAATGTTGTAATTTTTTTTCATGGATTTGATTCCGTTTATTGGTCATGATCAAGTTATATAGGAACATGTATCTGGATTTGCTATGTGGGATGGTTTTTTTATCAGTCATTAGGAATTTATATAGATAATCAGTATGCATAATTTTAGTACACTCCTATATTATATAGACTATTCTGCCTGTGTATATGTGACTGAATATGTGGGTTCGAAGTTTTAGTTCAATTAGAGGCCTCAGTTGTTCAATGAATTTCGGAATTCACCATTTTCATGACAAGTTGTACAGTTATCTAGGCAGTAGAACGTCTTCCATAGATAGTAAATTATCGTTAATGTTAATTAGGATTTGAACATTTAGCTTTAATCCTTAATATTTTCAGACTTTGGTCTAATAACAGAATCGTTCCTTAGCTGATTTATTATTCTTACTTATATAGTTTATTCAAGTCATGGATTGCTCCCTTTACAGCTAGCATGTTTAGATTACAGTTATGGATAGTATTTCATATTTTGGTAACAAATGACCATTTATAGTTATTTTCACTTCTTTCCTTAGGCACTTATCTATATTTTGGTATATTGAACTAGGAATTATCCTGTTCTCTTTTATTAATATCAGAACGAATTATAAATCTGCAGTTTCTTCAGAAATTGGTCTACTCGTTCTTGATGTTCTGTTTTGTTATTACTTCTACCTTAACTCTTACTATTTTGCTATGGTTGTTAGAGTTACTGACACATTAAACTCCTTTTAGTGCTCTTATGTTAGATATTCTTATAAATTTGTTGTAGCTACCTGCTATAGTTATCGAGTATCAGCATAAGTTAATTTTGTTGTAAGCAGTTACCACAGCAGTTCACATGCTTTGGTACTCTACCTTTTGAGTTCAAGTTGTTCAGCTTTGCATTTGCTAGGATGATTAAGTTTATAACACCTCCTAGTTTTTATTTTTGGTCTTTATTTTGGATCCCAAATGTACTGATGGCAGATCATCAGGATGGAATCGATTTTATGGCTGTCCTTTTGTTTAAGCCGTTAGTCCCACATTTTGATCCAATAATTTATTTGATGAATTTTAAGGTTAGGCATATATTACCGGATGTGGGTATATGTGGACCTACCATATTTGGTTTATTTTGATCAGATAAAAGGCATATATCGAGCACAGTTTAATTAAATCTTGCCCAAGTACTTTCGATCCCTAGATCATCTTCAGGGGCATTTCGTCAATTGTGGCCTATCCGGCAAGAACAAGATGTCATAAACATATAATTGTACATTACACTACACTACAAATAGACAAACAAACACTTTAAAATAATTTAAGGAGGGCTACATTGCTTGAAGAAGTCGGAGACAGAATCTGTCTCCGACTTCTTCAAGCAATGTAGCCCTCCTTAAATTATTTTAAAGTGTTTGTTTGTCTATTTGTAGTGTAGTGTAATGTACAATTATATGTTTATGACATCTTGTTCTTGCCGGATAGGCCACAATTGACGAAATGCCCCTGAAGATGATCTAGGGATCGAAAGTACTTGGGCAAGATTTAATTAAACTGTGCTCGATATATGCCTTTTATCTGATCAAAGTTCATTTATTCGAGCATTCAACCTTATATTTATATATTTGGTTTAGTTGGTTATAGTGTGAATTGGGTCATTATTTGCCTGATTGATTATCTTTGGATATGCTACTTTATAAATCTGTTGTCCACTGTATGGTCAATTTTGGATTTACCATCCAATTCAACACTTATATTGTTTTATATACGTTTGGTATTTTTATTGTTACTTATTATTGTGTATCGGTCCACCCATTTGCATGATTGATTATTCCTTGGATATGCTCTTCTATAAATCTGTTGTCCATTGATGAGTCAATTTTGGAACCAGGGTCCGATTTCACATTATTTTGGATTATTTGCATTCAGTATTTGTAGTACTAGTCTATACTATGCTATGTTAAAGCTTTACTCTACTTTAATTTTACTCTAGATAGTATGTGACTTTGTACTTAGTTACATGTGGGCATCTTTAGATGAAACCATATCTTTATTTCTACATCACTTATAATCTGTGGTTAATGATAATCGTGTGAATCGAAGTAGATTGTTTTGGAAGTATTTTAGTGAGTTAATATAGTTTATAGCTGTATTTGGCAAACTGGTGCCATGGCTATAATTTTTTATATATAAGTTTATTTTTTTTCTCGATTCGTGATTGCACTACAAGTGGTTGAAGTATTGGTTAACCTACAGCTAAACAATCAGTCAAGTAAAAGTAAAAAAAAAATTTTTTCACTTAAAATTTTTTTTCTCCAAGTAAGAGGAGAATGTAACGAGTCCGTTACTTAAATAATCGTTTACCTTTTTTTTTGTGACTGGAATCTTTTAATTTAATTCTAAATTAAATTCATATTGAAATATTCTTAAACTAAATATTTAAATAACTCCCAGTAAATCTTATTTTCTAAGGTTGGCATTAAACCGCGCCACCAGTGGTAAGATTCTGAAAGTACATCCACTCGACGACGTGTAGAACCTTAACAGGGCACTTGTCAACTGGATGTGATCGAAGAAAGATCGTTTCGATCAGAATAGTAGCGGCTGGGAAGTGCCATTTTTCCCGAATTGAGTTTAAGTTTATTTTATTGTCAAGAGCTGTTTGTTTTAGAAGAAATCATTTGAGTTATTTTGTTGTTTGTACGAGGATACTTTCAGTTGGGTCACCCTAGCCGGTAAGATGAAATTACAAATAAATTATAAGGAAAAATCCTTCATATCGTCCGCCATTGTTAGTAAAATTCAGATCTATTTTTAATTTCTTCTTTGATAGGTATTTCATATATTCTATACATGTCATATTTGACCTTATTTCATTACGGAAAATATTTTATACCTAAATAAATTATAAGTATTAGATTCTATATCTATCTCAAATTTTTATTTCCTTTCAAGAGTGAAAGCAAACAATTATTTATTTCAATTTCATACCGTTTAAACCGGCTAATATTTCTTTTTTTCCTATTCTATAATATATAAAGATCATGCTTTCCGTAAAAACTATCTATTTAATATATCCATACATTATAAAAACATTGTCACACCATTCGAAGGTCACTAATAACCGAAAACCATTAAGGTTTTTATTTCAATTTAAGGTCACTTGTTGACATTTCTTGTATCGCCTTTCAAGGTGGATAAACCTTGTATTTTTCCTTACCTTTTGTACGTACAAAGAACATGAAGTAACACAATTGTTGTCTTTAGCCTACTCCCAGAATCCAGTTGCAAGTCAGGGGAAGAAATTTTTTTAGTTTTTTTTTTGGGTTGTACTTACTAAGGACAAGGGGAAGAAGTTTTAAGTCCACTTATTGGATTTTATTGGAAATTTAAGAAGAATTTTAAGTTGACTTATTTGTCTAAGAGTACCTGATACAGGGAATCCAGGTTTGGTGTACCTTTTACCACCTGAGTCTAGTTCTCCACCGGATCATCTTCAAGGGCAACCTACGGAAACCGACAAAAAGAACTTACTTTTATTTTTGTTTCTCATTCAATTATTTTAAATAACTTTTGCTACGTCATCTTCAAGGTTTTAACTTTTGGTTTCACTTTTAATTTAAATATATATCCTTAATAATAAATACCTTCAATTTTCTTAAAACATTAATCATTGTAACTTAATTTAATTATTTATTGTCTACCAAGGGATGAGGTTATAACTCTCCCTTGAATTTCTCTTTGTTAGGTTATCGTGTGCACACATATCCAGAGAGTTTTCACTTGAAAACCTAAACAATTCTTGAACGAAAACTAAATTATTAGTGAGTAGTATATAATTATATTTATTATTTATACAATATTATTGGGTATAACTTTGGTCACGATTTGAAATTAAGGGGTATATCAGGGTTAAATTGTTTTATAATTATATTCAGGGATTTTACTGTAAATATAGCTAAGTTAACTGTACATAAGAGGTGGTGGTTAGTATATAAGCATTTAAAATAGTATGTACCTAAGTTTGGTAATTATTAAATTTGTGGTTAAAATTTAATATTTCAATTAGTACCTATCTTTCATATTTCAGCAATACAAGATATCTCGGAAGAAAACATTTAACTTCCTGGCGCCCAAGCATTCATTAGAGCAACTATTATCTTTCATCTGTTTATTTCTTGGTGGTTTTCTTGTCATTAGTTCTTATATCTTACGGTCTCTGTAGAGCATGCAAATTGGCCGAATCCTTCTTTGAGTGTCAAGTGGTCATTCTCCTGCATAGTCGCTAGCCAACACTTAATTCTGCTATATTTTAAAATAAAAACCAGTGGACTTAAAACTTCTTCCCCTTGTCCTTAGTAAGTACAACCCAAAAAAAAATTTCTTCCCCTGACTTGCAACTGGATTTTGGGAGTAGGCTAAAAACAACAATTGTGTTACTTCATGTTCTTTGTACGTACAAAAGGTAAGGAAAAACACAAGGTTTATCCACCTTGAAAGGCGATACAAGAAATGTCAACAAGTGACCTTAAATTGAAATAAAAACCTTAATGGTTTTCGGTAAATAGTGACCTTCGAATGGTGTGACAATGTTTTTATAATGTATGGATATATTAAATAGATAGTTTTAACGGAAAGCATGATCTTTATATATTATAGAATAGGAAAAAAAAGAAATATTAGCCGGTTTAAACGGTATGAAATTGAAATAAATAATTGTTTGCTTTCACTCTTGAAAGGAAATAAAAATTTGAGATAGATATAGAATCTAATACTTATAATTTATTTAGGTATAAAATATTTTCCGTAATGAAATAAGGTGAAATATGACATGTATAGAATATATGAAATACCTTTCAAAGAAGAAATTAAAAATAGATCTGAATTTTACTAACAATGGCGGACGATATGAAGGATTTTTCCTTATAATTTATTTGTAATTTCATCTTAGCGGCTAGGGTGACCCAACTGAAAGTATCCTCGTACAAACAACAAAATAACTCAAATGATTTCTTCTAAAACAAACAGCTCTTGACAATAAAATAAACTTAAACTCAATTCGGGAAAAAATGGCACTTCCCAGCCACTACTATTCTGATCGAAACGATCTTTCTTCGATCACATCCAGTTGACAAGTGCCCTGTTAAGGTTCTACACGTCGTCGAGTGGATGTACTTTCAGAATCTCACCACTGGTGGCGCGGTTTAATGCCAACCTTAGAAAATAAGATTTACTGGGAGTTATTTAAATATTTAGTTTAAGAATATTTCAATATGAATTTAATTTAGAATTAAATTAAAAGATTCCAGTCACAAAAAAAAGGTAAACGATTATTTAAGTAACGAACTCGTTACACACTGCCAAAAAAAGTTTCAATACAGTCGGTATTGAGACGTCGGGTTTTCAAATATTTGAAGTTTTGTTTTGAAAGATTTTCCCATAATTTTAACAAACTGTTAATAGTTAGTCTTCAACATTTAATAAATTTTAATTCATTTGTTACCTCTTTACCGTCTTTTCTAAATACTTTAATATCAGTTAACAATGTAAGCGCTTTCTCCAAAAAATCTATTTGAAATTGAGATCCATCAAACACATTCTTAAATTTATTTGGGGCCTCAGGGAAAATGAATTTAATAAATCAAAAAGTTTATCAAAGAATTCTATCGCCTCTATCGTCCCTATAGCATCTGCTGGAAGTCCATTCAGTGACATGTATTTATTCATTCCACAAGCTACTGTCAGTGGCGGATCCAAGGGGGGGTCACGGGGGTCATGACCACCCCCAAAACAAAATTAAATATCAATCAAATAATCCTAAAAAAAATAATTTAAAACCTATCAACCCTATAAGCAGGAAGTTAAGAGTTGAAATGATTCAAACTCATTTATTTTGGGGGTAAGTGTAGAATTATATGGAAGCCTTTTTAAATTGCTCTTTAAAAAAATTAACAATTCTAAATACATTAATACTTCGACTAAGACTTCCACGAATTCGGAGTTACGCGATTTTCAAATTTTGTCAATTCGTTATTTGAGTGGCAGAGAATCGTTCGATTATCGATGAGATAGAATTACCGCCCACACATTATTGCTCATTCAATGTACATGACATGATTTTTCGCACGAAATCAGCACATTTTTATTTTGTATTAGGTATTTCTTATCTTCAGGTTTGTCTACGAATTGGATGTTTGTAATTTGAATATGTATTATAATTATTGAGACTGTGTGCTACATTTTATAATTTATCTATAATAAATATCAAAGTGAATATTGTTGTTGCATTAGCTCTGTCTGATACTTTAGTGAAGACAAATAAAGGAACTGGGGGCTGCTGTCCAAGATATTTTTGAAACTGTGAAACAGTAGTTTGTCTTAGTGATGTTTTAAGTACAACTGTATCACTTAGTCGTCTTCTTCAGTCACCAAAATTAGATTTTAAGTAGGCTTTTTTTTTTTTTTTTTTTTTTTTTTTGGAATGAGGTGGAAAGGTTCAAAACCGACTAGGGAAGGTGTCCCTAGTACTGTTGGATTCGATCCAGAGAGGAAAACATGCTAGGGCATACAGTCCAGAGTATGGACTATATGTACCGCATGCCCCCCTGACCAGTCGCCTACCAACTAAAACCACCCCCTCTTCGACGCGGGATATCCCCGGACGAGTTCATTAGAGAACGAAACATGGGGATATCCTGCGCTGCCTGAAAGATACGTTCTCAGATGATGTCTTAAGTTATCCTATGCTGCTTGCCTAGGAGCGGCCAGCACATAGGGGAAGGTCCGGTTCCTGATTCGGAACAATAATTCAAGGACTAGTAGTTATTATGAAAGGCAGCATACGTCCTTTGAAGATCATGGTTGACTATGGACTATGTGATATGAAAGGAGTCTGTATGTATCTGGAACAATTGGATAGAGAAGAAGGGGACTATCGTTCCTAAAGAATTCAGAGGACTTCTAACATCCTGATCAAGCTTTATTCGGAATAGTAAAGTACCCTGAAGAGTAGGGGTATGTGTACCTATGTTGAGTCTGCTATGCTGATTCGGCGGTATCCACGTACGTATCGCGTATGAGTTAGAAGGGAGAAAAAAGTTCTAAGTGGTCCCTTATGTGGTGCGATAGGAGACCCTCCTCACCCATCTTGTTCGGCTCTTTCCAGGATGGTCTTTCGTTTCATAATTTGCGTGATCTGGTCTATTATAAATTCAAAGTTTTGTTTACTATGCAACGCTATATGTATAATATTATTGGGCCTTATATCCCCTAACCTATTCCGCAGCTTATTTTGTTCTTGGGCGAAAACATTGCACCGAAAGATGCAATGCTCCGCGTCGTCTCTCTCATGACATGTAGAGCACCTATCATCGTTGGTTTTCTTTATTTTAAATGTGTAAGACCTGAAAGACCCATGTCCTGTCAAAAATTGTGTAAAATAGTAATTTACCCGCTTAAATTTACAGTTGTACCACGCAACCACATCTGGGATTAGCGTTTTTGTCCATTGAGCTTTCGTAATCTGTGCCTCCCATTCCGTTTGCCATTCTGTTAATATCTGCTCTCGTATGGTCGCCCTTACCAGAGGTAAGTGACCATTCCGGTTTTCGTATAGCATCTGCCGTTCCTTGGCTAGGAGATGGATGGGGATCGTACCTGCTATTGTCTGTAGGGCTATAGTAGAAGTGGTTCTGTACGCGCTTATGACTTTGAGTAGGGGTTTACGTTGTGCTCTTGTTATCATATCTTTATATTTTTGATATCTTAGTACATCTATCCAGACGGGGGTTCCGTATAGGAGGGTCGATTGTACAATATGTAGATATAGTCTTCTCTTGGTGCTGCTTGGACCTCCTATATTAGGTGTTATTCTCTGGATGGCTGCTGTTTGTTTGTCCGCCTTCTTAACCACTCTCGAAAGATGTTTCGTAAATCTTAAGCCTCTGTCCAAATCAATGCCTAAATATTTAGCACAGTTCGTTGGTCTCAGCTCATTGCTACCTAGTTGAAAGATCAGATCTGGCCCGTTTCTTGGAGCCTTCAGAATGACCACCTCGGTCTTGCTGCCTGCGAGTTCTAGGTCATTATTTTTCATCCACCTATTTACCTTGTTAAAACAGTCGTTTATCGTATCTACAATTTCCCAATACATGTCACTAATCGTTAAGATAGCTAAATCGTCGGCGTAGGCTATTGCTATGCTATCTCTGCCGTAGTCGATGTCCAGTACCCCATTGTAAAGTATATTCCATAATGTCGGGCCTAGTACGGATCCTTGCGGTACGCCAGCTGTTAATCGAATCTCTGCGTTTCTAGCCACTGACACATATCTGTCGGTTAAGTATCTTTTTATAATGTTTATTAAATATCCCGACACGTCTGCAGTTTCCAATTTTCGTATGATGTGTGCCCAGTTGGCGGAGTTAAAGGCATTCTTCACATCAAACATTATCAAAGCGGCCCATCTTCTTCTTGTGGTCTTAACAGTGTCCGTAATATGCTTAACCGCATCTACCGCCGATTTTGCTTTTCTAAATCCGTACTGTCTAGTCGAGATAATGTCCTTTTCTCTCAACTCCTCTTCAAGGCTAAGACTTCCACGAATTCGGAGTTACGCGATTTTCAAATTTTGTCAATTCGTTATTTGAGTGGCAGAGAATCGTTCGATTATCGATGAGATAGAATTACCGCCCACACATTATTGCTCATTCAATGTACATGACATGATTTTTCGCACGAAATCAGCACATTTTTATTTTGTATTAGGTATTTCTTATCTTCAGGTTTGTCTACGAATTGGATGTTTGTAATTTGAATATGTATTATAATTATTGAGACTGTGTGCTACATTTTATAATTTATCTATAATAAATATCAAAGTGAATATTGTTGTTGCATTAGCTCTGTCTGATACTTTAGTGAAGACAAATAAAGGAACTGGGGGCTGCTGTCCAAGATATTTTTGAAACTGTGAAACAGTAGTTTGTCTTAGTGATGTTTTAAGTACAACTGTATCACTTAGTCGTCTTCTTCAGTCACCAAAATTAGATTTTAAGTAGGCTACTGAGGCCATAGAGGACACTAAATGCATTGTTCAAAATAAAAGATCAAATGCTGAATCTGTTTTTAGCAAACTTTACTATGAAGTAAACAAATAGCTGAACAACTGAACAACTAGACATTGAATTGAAGATACCTCGTATAGTTTCTCGTCAAACCTGTCATCAAAACCAATCTGCTAACTCTTGCGAAGAATATTTCCGAAGATCTATCTATTTACCCCTTTTAGACAATGTCTTAACTGATTTAGAAGAACGACTTTTACCGAAAGTTATGAATCTATTTAATCTTCGAATTGTTTTACCTAAAACTGATAACACACCAGAAGATAAAGTTGCATTAAAAAAAATTGTTGACAACTTTCATAATATTATTGGACCATCTACTTACTGCATATTTCACAGTAGAACAAGAGTTTTCACTGTGGATTCAAAAGTGGAAAAGAGTCATGCAAAATAATGGAAAACTTCCTGATTGTATTTTAGAAGTATTAGAAAACTGCGATATTCATATGTATCCAAATATCAGAATATTTCTGCAAATATTAATTACACTGCCAGTCAGTGCAGCAACAACAGAGCGTTTCTTGGCTTAGAAATAGAACTTCTGTGGAAAGGTTAACTGATTTAGCACTCATCAATGTGCATTCTGAAATTTCTCTAGATGTTGATGCAACCATAGAGCGATTTGCTAAATCAAATAGGCCAAAAGAATACATTTTTATAAAATTATATAATATTTACTTATTTTATTCTTATAGTATTTTTAATCACTGAACTTTTATTTACCACTCGTTGCCGGCTGTTGCTGACAATTCGACACCGAGTAAAAAAATATTTCAGTCACTTATAGCCTAATATGCCTAATTATAGAAATAACTATTCCTTAATTATATTATGTTTTTTGTTTTATAAATTAATTTAAATAAAATGCTGTTTACATTTATTCTTAAGGTTTCTTCTTTATTATGGAAGGGTGGCTATAACTACAGCAAATTGCTCTCTATCTTGAGCTGTTCTTTGTATGGAATGTGTGTCCATGCCTGTCCAGTCTCTTACATTCTTCAGCCAGGAGATTTTTTTCTTCCTGGACCTCTTTTTCCGTCTACTTTCCCTTCCATTATGAGCCGTAGAAAGTTTTATTTTTCTTCTCTGTAAATATGTACTAGATAATTCGTTTTTCTGTTATTTACAATATTTAGGAGTTCTCTCAGTCCTCATTCTTCTCAGCACCTCGTTATTGGTCACGTGCTCTGTCCACGAAATCTTCAGCATTCTTCGAAAAACACAAATTTCAAAGGCTTCGGTACGCCTCATACCTGTAATTCCGAGAGTCCAAGTTTCCACTCCGTATAGCAATAAGAAATAAATGAATGTTTTTACAAATTGATATCGGATACCCAACGATAAGATAAAGTTTATTAGGAATGTTAAATATATTCATTAATGTTTACACTTACATTGAGTTATTGCATTTAAATTATTTAACTTTGGTTTATACTTATTTATCCTTGGTTTTGTTCTTGATTTTGTAGCTATAGGATAGGTGGGTTTAAATTAATTGTCTTTAAAATACCTAATTTAAATTGACAGCCCTTGGTTTTTCAGTATTTATGTTTTAATAACTTTATTTTGGTTTAATAGTCTTGTACACTTGATTTTACTGTCATAGAGTAGCTGGGGTTAAATTTTTTTTGTTTAAGTTTAAGACCCCTTAATGTTGTACCTTTTTTTGCACCCGTAGGGTATTTGGGTTTTAATAACTTCTTATTATTTTAACATATCGCTTAAAATAATTATTGAGAAAATGGTTCCCTTACATGAGGCACAAATCATATCA
The DNA here is from genome assembly GCF_040954645.1 of Diabrotica undecimpunctata. Taxonomy (NCBI): domain Eukaryota; kingdom Metazoa; phylum Arthropoda; class Insecta; order Coleoptera; family Chrysomelidae; genus Diabrotica; species Diabrotica undecimpunctata. The sequence continues at coordinate 80,309,273 of NC_092806.1, read as the reverse complement.
ATCGTAAAGGTGCAAAAATCTAAATCCTATATTAAAATCACCCTCAAGACCCATGACCTCCCTGACAAAAATTTCTGGATCCGCCACTGGCTACTGTTTGGCTAAAAATTTGTGTAGCTAAAGCCACCTTCATTTTTTGGAAACTTGTGGGATTGATATGTGAATCTGTAAGTTTAGGTGCACACCTATGGAATTGTTTTTTATCTTGGTGATAAAAGGTGCTAATGAACATCCAAGATGTGTTTTTACCTTTAAAATTAAAAGAGTGTCTAAGAAAATTATTTCTAGTTGCTTTAATCAAGTGACATGGGTCAAAAATGCAAACAAGCTGTTTTCCATTAAATTCAAATTCTGGATTCTCAGGAGTAACTCCTAATATGTTTGATAATTGTACAAAGTTTGAACCCATGTCACTTGCTCTGCCGTCAACATACAAACCTACAACACTTAATTTTGATAAACATTTTTCAATAATAGGTACTATACTATTTGCTTTTAACTGCGTTCCAACAAAAAAAAACGCAACAGGTTGTTTCCAGGATGAATAAAGACCTTTGATCATGATCACTAAAACATTTTTACATAAAGAATACCCTTTTGCATCCCCAGTGTCTTCATATCCGACTATTTCATCATGACCCAGGTCAAAATAAAGATTTGATTTTATGGCCATCTCATCGAGGCAGAGGAGGCAATGCTTATTCTCTTCTAGCATTATTTTGGTTTTAAGTTGAAGGGCTTTAAATATTTCATCATTGTCTAAACCTGGCTTACACGAGATTTTTTGCGTAATTCTCTGTAGACTTCTTTTTGTTGGAAGGGTTAATAAACTGCTAATATACTTGTAGGCCCTTGGACTTAAAAAATACAATGTCAAGGCAAACTGCTTCATAACTTGACTGAATCTCCGAGACGTTGGTTTTTTTCCTTTTTGAGCTACGTGTGATTTTACAATTTCTGCTAATGGTTTATCCAAAAATTTGTCATACATTTTAATAAAATCTCGAAGAGGGGTATTTTGCTTTTGTTTCACAAACAGCTTCTTACTATTTCTTCGCAAACGTCTTATTTTTAATCTTAGTTTTTGTTTTCGCGGTGATCTGTTGCTTAAATTACTCTCTGTCTGTGTGGCAGCTGTAGGTGACAATAAGTATTTACTCGTACTTGGTCCTAAAACATACATTAATTTTTACGACCGTTTATTTTTTATTGTTTGTGAAATATACGCATTATTGAATCCATTACAGTTGAGAGGTTATTACCAAAAAGTAATTGTAAAATATTGTAATGATTTTTACCATCAAGATTAAACAATAAATTATTGTCTGGTATTACAACCTCTTGTAACTAAGTTAAACTCAATCTAACTTCCACTCCAATTAAGTCAAATTATATACCTACCTTGAATAACAGCAGGTAAACATTCAGCATTTGAAATTAATTTGTCTGTTTCTTTTAATTGTGGGGTCGATCCAGAAACCGTGTGAAAATATATCAGCATAAAATATTGCATTAAAAAAATATGATTTTCTAACTTAAATGTACACAAACCTAAAACGATAACCTTCTTTGGTGGTTCTTCGATATCTTCACCGCGGTCAATTGTGTTTGTTCTATTTCCTTTTACAATAACATTATCTTCAAAATGCAGTTCACAAATCCTATAATTATTATAAAGTGAATCCATTTTGAATAACAAATCTTCTCGTCTGCAAGCTTCTATTCACACTTTGACACTACAAATTTTTAACAGAACAAATTTTAAACAAAGAACTTTTCCTGTATTTATAAATAATACTTTATTACTTACAACTATAAGAGTATTAGTATATTCTAAGTATATTGTAAGTAATGAAATATTTAACTTTTGTCAATATCTAATCTTAATAAATTTACAGTTTTCCCCTGACTAAGTCACAAAAATGTCACTAAATACTGAGATATACAACAAATAAAGTTTTAATATTTCTTATTTGTAATTCCCATTTAAAACTCCTAAATATTTTATGTACTTCGATCCATATATTTGATCTTTGTTATTTATATTTAACGAATTAAAAATTGGCAGACAACTTTTGTATAATATAGCAAAAAGTAGATGAGTATTTAGTTTTTTCATAATTTAATGTAAGTTTGTTTATTTGCAACCATGTTTTTACAATTTTGAAGTCTTGTTCTGTTGTAATTTTAAGATTTTTCCAATTATCGGTCTAATTATGTTTCCAACAATTTTTATATAGTTTGAGCATTTTAGTAATTTCTTTGTTTCGTTTAAGAGCGTAGGCGCAAAATTTCGGCCCATGCTTTTTAAATGCAATCATTTTTTTTCGAATCCTGAGAAAACTAATTAATATTTTAAAAAAATTTAAACGCAGAATGAAAGATTACATTATTACCGAGGGCCGAAAGTCCCTTAGAATAAACAAAAAGTTTTTTTGAATGAGATATTTGAAATTAAAAATCACACTAAATTTTCTCTTTTTTTTTCACCCCTGTAACTTATTAAAATAAACATTATAGAAGTTTTCAGGGACTTTCGGTCCTCAGTAATAATGTAGTCTTTCATTCTGCGTTTAAATTTTTCAAAAATATTTATTAGTTTTTTCAGGACTCGAAAAAAATGAATGCATTTAAAAGCATTGGCCCGAAATTTTGCGCCTACGCTCTTAAATCAAATATTCTCGTATATAAAACCCTCTATATATTTTTATTTCCTAAAAATACAATATTCGTATTGTTGTCTTCGAGCGCGCTGACACCCGGCCACCATCTGTTAATTTTTTGACCTGAGCCTTCGGAGACTTGCGTCTTTCAATAAAAGAAATAGCACTGACACCAAATTTAATGTTTTTATTTTGAACTATCCCTTGGCAGACCAAAGTTTATTTTTTATAGCTCGGACAGACACGTCGCCGTCGGCTTACTATTCGAAAGTCAAACCAATACTATTATGTAATAACTAATAATAATTACAAAGCAATAGTAATTACCTGTTATTATTCTTAGGAAATCTAAATAAACTTATTCCTTTGCCTGTCACAGATGAAAATCCGCAAATCGCACAAATATATCCACATTTTAAATATAAATTAAACTTTTAACCATAAACTATAACTATAAACTTATATATTTAACTATAATCATTTTAACTATAACTATAAACTTTTAACTATAAATAAATTATATAAATGGTCAAATGCACTTGTTGTGTCGAGTATTTACCACAGACGAATACGGACTATCGAAAACAACCAGAATTAAAGAATATGCACGTGTTTTTGACAGTTAAACAACCAGAATCGGGCATGCGTATACAAAAATGGTACACGTTTTTGAACCGTTGTGTTGCTTCTCTGTGTTCATAGCTCTCTGATAGTAGCTTGTAGGATTTATAGTTTGACCACAGAATAAATAACAATTGCTTATTGAAGTTATACTTCTATACGCGCGTTCGACGTTGGAAACTTGTACGAGAGTGAATCTGCAAAATCATTACATATGTAAGATATAGGTAAGAGAGAGACATAACATATATTTTCTCTCTCCTTCTCTCTCGAGAATGTATCACCGAGAACTGTCAATTATTTTGAAATACATTACTGTTGTGTCTAATTGGCAAATTTTTTGCATGTTTTGTTCATACGCTGGTATATACTTCATCTAATTTACTTACCGTTGCACGTCATCCGCGTCATAGCTCGTGAGGTCACATGATACCTATAGTCGGACAGATTTCCATTAAAGGTGACTCATTTACAAATTTAACTGAGAGCTAACGGCAACAATTCGAAAAATCAGGAGTAAAATCTTGCCGGGGTCGTTTTTATTGTGTATGCTTCGACAATGTAAATAAGTAAAATATACGAAATAATTTCATAACATTTGCCCACGTAACAATATAAATTGTGCATACCGGTTCGTTTTTCGAGCGTATACTTGGACCAGTTCAGTTAAATATTTTAAAACATCGGTAAACTTATCAACATTTCGCTTGGCTATATATTTACGTCTTTGGAAAAAATAGTAATTAGATGACATATTTGATTCGTTTCACATTCTTATATGTCCATAGGCGGGGTGTGTTCTGTTTCTTGCGCAAGTGACTTTCTTTTATATATTTTTTAAATAGACTTTATTATTATTTATTAATTTTAAAATAGTTTTTGTGGTAAGTAAACAACAAATATCTACATAGCAGAATATTATGATTGATGTTTGTTCTTTTTAGAGCATTAAGATGGATGACGTAGCGGGTCCAAGTAATGTACAAAGAAAACGGAAGTTTATGTCGGTAGAAGAAAAGCAGATTGTCTGTAGAGTGTATGAAAATTTAAAAAATACACTTCATACAGTAGAAGCTGTAGCTCAGTGTTCATTTTTAACGGGAGTATCCGTGTCGACAATAGAACGCATTGTACGTGAAAAAAAGGTGAGTGGGATTGTGCAAGCTCCAAAAGTACATTGTCGTGGTAGAAAAAAAATTAAATTGGACGAGTACCAGAAAAATTTTGTACGCTCTACTATTCATTCTTTCTTTTTTGAGAATAAAGCGCCAACCTCGAATCCATTAGGACAAAGGTAATAGAGAATGGTCTGATTCCAAAAATGAGCAAAGAGACGTTAAGGATAATAATAAAAGAAGATTTAAAATTTATACATGTCAAAAGATCTCGTAAATCTGTCTTAATAGAAAGAGAAGATATAGTCTCATGGCGAAGAAGATATCTTCGCTCTATTAGAGAGGTTCGTTCTGCCCACAAAAAGATTTATTATCTGGACGAAACGTGGGTAAATGCTGGTCACACAGTATCTAAGATCTGGCAAGATACTACTATAACGAGTTATCGTCAAGCATTTGTGGATGGTTTATCAACAGGGTTACGAGGACCAACGGGTAAAGGACAACGACTGATTGTCGCCCATATAGGTAGTGAGAGTGGATTTTTAGAAGATAGTGCACTAATTTTTTTATCTAAGAAAACGAGGGATTACCATGAAGACATGGACGCCCAACGTTTTGAAAAATGGTTTCAATCCCTTCTTTCACGAGTCGAGCCTAATTCGATAATAGTGATGGATAACGCTTCTTATCATAGCCGATTAGTAGAACATCTGCCAACTATGGCCACCAGAAAAGCAAATATGCAGAGTTGGTTAAGACAAAAAGGAATTCCATTTTCCGAGGACTTGGTTAAGGCTGAGCTTATAAATGTAATTAGACAGCATCGTGACAGATATCGCCAGCATGTTGTAGATACAATGGCTCATGCTAAACCCATCACTATTTTGAGACTTCCCCCTTACCATTGCGAGTTGAACCTGATAGAATAGAATTAACCTGGGCTCAGATAAAGGGTTACGTAGCTCGTGAAAACGTGACATATAAAATTTCTGATGTCCAACGTTTGTTGGAACTCGCAATGGAACGGATACGGAAAGAAGATTGGGCTAATGCCGTAGCTCATGTAATCGAGGAAGAAGACAAAATGTGGATATTGGACGCAATGGCAGACACTGTTTCAGACAAAATAATAATAAACTTAAGTGAGACTGGAGATTACTCATCGGACGAGTCGCTGGATTCCGAAACTTCATCAGCATAAATAAGGTAATTATTTCTTTACTTTGTAGTTATCCTTCTATATAAATGGAATATAATTATTATGTTGCAAAGTTTTCGGTTTTTTGAAGTATTGTATTAGGCACCCTATAATAACAATAAAATTTTACTTTATTTTGTTAGACAACTATAAGATAAAGTTCAAGCGACGTACAAAGACCGCTTTGACATTTAATGTTGATAACTTTATTGCTAGTCGACCAAGTAAGCGAAGATACCTTTTACAACATCTTTATGTATAACATTTTACTGTTCTGTTGTGTCAATCGGCCCTGTTTAACAAGTTATCGATTCATTTTATTGAAATAAGACCTACGGAATATAATATGTATTCATACAGTGAATTTATTATTGACGTGACAACGTTTTAAATTAGGTTGCGGCTCGAAGTCACTCATGAAAAAGTGTAACGCCCGCTCACGTCTGTTACGATGAGTCACCGAACGAGAGAGAGGCCCGCCGGACCGGCGAATGCCTTGCGTCTCTCTCCCACTCAAACATGATCGGTCCGCTGCGCGCGCAGCACTAGAGAATTAGGCGCGTTGAATCGGTGCGTGCTTGTGTCTCTGTCTTTCTCGAGCGTTCTTGGCGTTGGAAAACCGAGAAAGCGTCATAATACAAGTTCACACGTGTGGTTAAAGTATCGTCAGCTGTGTCTGTAGTGAAAATGTGGAGTGCTTAGATTCGTCATTTATAACAACTACAACAATAAAGGTAAATAATTGTACACTAATATTTCATTATCGTAAACTATGATTGATTGATTAATTGTTAGATTGACACAAAAGTTGAGAAACTGAGTTTATAGGTTATGTCATACTATTGACAAATGTTGATAGTGTTAAGTAAATTATTAGTTTAAATCACTCTGCAATCAATCGTAATTCAGTCGATTGAGAAGAAACAGCGCGTTTCAACTGCAAACAACTGTTGTGCAATTTAATAATATTCATATCAATAAATATTCTACCGAGAAAAAGACGTTGTCACGTAAAATATTCGCCCGTAAAACCGACTTTACAGGCAACCGATTTTTTTATTTATATTTATTTTTATTTTAACGATTTTTGTTTAATTTTTGTGATGTATAATGTAGGTTTACCAACTAAACAAAGTTATGCATTTGCAAGAACATATTGTTATTAGAAAAATTAAGTTCCATTCACACATGCCATTGAAAAATGATTTATGTTATCTAAATTACTGTTATGGACAAAGAAATATGTGCTACAGCCGCGATATCTGTGAATATCGTATTACCATAAAATTCATATTTGTCATCATATATTACATTTTTGTTGATGGTTAAACATTAAATGATCTTGTATTATTTAATATCTTAGTGATAATTACATTAAGGCAAATCCACAATCCTCAAAAATGTTATTTAGAGTTTTTGCAAAGTTTTGCACAAAAAATTTTGCAATCTCAGTGTTTAACTTATTGCCTAAATGTAATTCTCACTAAGATATTAAATAATACAAGATCATTTAATGTTTCACCATCAACAAAAATGTAATATATGATGACAAATATGAATTTTATGGTAATACGATATTCACAGATATCGCTTCTGTAGCACATATTTCTTTGTCCATAACAGTAATTTAGATAACAAATCATTTTTCAATGACATGTGTGAATGAAACTTTATTTTTCTAATAACAATATGTTCTTGCAAATGCATAACTTTGTTTAGTTGGTAAACCTACATTAGGATACGTCACAAAAATTAAACAAAAATTATTAAAATAAAAATAAATATAAATAAATAATAAATTCAATGTATGAATACGATATATTATATTCCGTAGTTGGAAAGATTCGAACTTGGATTTGAGGTTCGAATCTGTTTGTAAATGCCCCTTTGTCCGCTTCTTGTCGTTCGACGATAATAGGTTTAATAAAATTGAAGTTGTGGAGTAAAAGTGTTGATTTATTGACAGCTACTGGTAATTACACAATTTGATGTTCGTTAGGTAACTACTTATGATTGACAGTAGTAGACTGCGCTCACATGAGCTCAAATCCCCAATTCATAATCTCACAAATAATTCATACCTCAGCACAGAGATTATTGCTTCCTATCATACCATACCAACTTTGCACTATTAGCTTACATTACAATTTAATCTAGGCCATCATTGCAATACTTACGAAGTTCAATTAGAAAAAATATATTATTCGACAATTCATTAACAGGTGAATGGACTTTAATTATTAAAATATTACTCGATATCATTTTTACAATGTCACTTATACAGGGTGAAACTATAACAGATTAAGAGGTTAAGAATAATGTGAGATTACAAATTAAGGGGTTAATTTGTGATTGAACAGTAGTATATTCGAGTTTATTTAACTCTTTTTCAAAACATACTAAAAATTAACATAAAAAACTACATTAGAACAATGAAGTTGTATCCTCAACAGGCTTACCCTTGTGAGGATTGTATTGTAAAATTAGCAAAATTACTTAACATATTGACATTATTAATTTGAGTTTCTTTTTCTTTCTGTCAAAACTTATTACTACGGTTTCCATCTTAGACCATAAAAACGGATAGACACGCTTTGTACCGAACCTTTGAAGCAAACCCAGTAAGCACAATTACGTACATAAGACAAACTAAGTACGTACTGATGGGACATAAAGTATGTACAATGTACGTACTTTGCTGTACGAAGTACGTACTTAATACGTACATAAGACGTACATTTTCCAATTTATGGTACACACCTAGTAGCTACTGAAGGTACATACCTAGTACGTACTGAAGGTACGTACCTAGTACATATTGAAGGTATGTACCTAGTACATACTATATATACATATTATATACATACTATACACACTTATGATGATTTATGTAAATAAAAGTAAATATAGGTGAATAATATCTTTATTATTCATATTTGAAGTACAAAAACAAGCAAAACTTATAAATCTTAAAGTTTACCAAATGGTTTTGTTTTAAATATACTTCCTCTCCCACAAAATACATTTTTCAGTATGAATATATAAGTTAAAAAACACTCGACTGAATAAAATAACAGGAAACCACACTATAAGCACCAACACTAAAAATAAGTAAAAAAAAATCTAAATGAAACTGTCTTGCAATGAATTATAACATCAAAACTGTACTCGAGGTGGAAAATTTCTAACCAAACCAATTACGTTAGGTTAACATAACCTAACATAATAAATATGTTTAGCTCTTCTTTCTCATGGTACGTACTTAAGACGTAATAGTACGTACTCTTCTGTACGTACTGGTATGTACCGCAGTGTACGTACTTAAAACGTACATTTTACATCATGTACGCACAGTACCAATATTGTACGTACTCAAAACGGACTGTGCTGTTTGGGAACACCTTCCGCGAAAGTGACGTCACAATACGGCAAGAGCCCGCTTGGATTCTTAGCAAAGCACTAATAAAATTACCCAATTTTAGATTATTTTTAATATAACTTCAATATTTTGTAAAAAATATGGAAGATAAATTATTTATCAAAGTAATTAATAAATATTTTTGACTTAAATTGTAAAAATAAATGTTTTATTTGAAAGTACATACCTACATATATTATTATATATATCGTTGGTATATCTCTTCTTGTTTGATAATCAAAAATAAATTTAAAGGAAAGTAATTCTCTTTTGGGTGGAAGTTTCAGGTTAGGTAAAAAATCTATTAGGAGGTAGGAAATCTATTAATTTATTGACCACAAAAAACAAAATAGCTTTTTTTAACTTACTTCTAACTCTTATTACATTATTTAGTTTTTCACCTTCGTGGTACAATCTAATATTCTAATCTAATAGTATCTTTATTAGATTAAACAAATGGTTTGTTCTAAATCATAATCAAACATATGTTCTGTGTATGCGTTAAACACAGAACCATGCACGTTACTCATGACATTTAAGATCAATTTTGTCGTTAATTTGGAATCGTTTAATTTTTTGATGTGTACATAAATCTAATTTAGCTTTCAGCAATTTTGCAAATATGAATGACGTCTTTAGAAGGTTGAATAAAAAAATTTTTTGATATGCTATAATTTTTGTGTCTTATGAATGGAGATTGTAAATTATCACATTCAATTGCACACAAACATATGTCACAATCTAATGTTTTCTTAACTCTCTTAACGACAAACCCAGCGATATAGTCAACAACATCACAAACATAAGATGACAATGTTTTTGAAAAACTTAAATTATTTACAGTATAATCCTGATCCTGGTTACTAGTTATTGTTTCCCTATTATTTTCATCAGTTAAGGCCGTATGACATTTTCTTGTATCATTTCTTATATCGTTCCTGATATAGAAAGTTATTTATATTTTCTTGTATCGTTTCTTGCACGTACATTTGTGCTCTGTATGACAATATGCAAGTTCTTTTACCGGAAATTGTATGTGATTCGGCACATGATTGGTCGAAATTTTGACACATAAAAATAGAACTGCAGTACCTGAGGACCCCAAGCCAGATGCTACTGATTATTTGTAATTCTCAACTTCTCAAGTACAATCATAAAGGAATAATGATAATGAGTATCATTTCCGTTTTCTGTTTCTAAGGGATTCATATAACTGTATTTCATTTGTTGTTCACTTATGTTATTAGTGTTACGTTGTCTCTGTGGGCTTTTAATAATATTGACGACCAGTTTCTTTTTAATATCTTTTATTAAAGACCAACTAAACTTAATACATGATTATATCTAACGAGCCATCTTTTTCGCCTGCTGTCCGCTGTCCATCTCCTTCACCTGTCACTCATGTTAAGGTAGGTTTACAAATATTAAGGTAGGTTCACATAACATAACATGCCCCTTTTTTTTTACCAAAAAAAACTAAACTATCCCAACAACCTAAATCTACCCGCAACACTACACTGCCGCATTACTCTTCTGAAAATGAAAACCTTTTTGGTCTATTTACAATTCGACCACTCCTGGTACAAAATTGATTACTTACATTTGGTCTATGTGACCTATTTAAGCTAACATTTAAATTGTCATAACTTTGATTTGAAATTGATGTATCGTTGTTCATATTTGGAGCCTCATACAAATTGGAACTAGCTGCTGTACTATTTTCATGCTTAACTATCACCTCACTATTTTGTCTACTAATTGTACTGGCAGGCTTTAATATGTGTTGTCTGTTCCTACGATAATGTACACCTTCAGGTGTTCTGACGACATATGATCTTGGAAAAGGACCTATTTCTATCACAGTAGCTGGTAACCACGGTGATGATGGAACCTTTTTATAAAATACATTTTCTCCAACAAACAGATTCGGTAAGTTTCTAGCTGACCTATCATGATATTCTTTTACTTTCCTTTCTTTTTCCTTAATAAATTTATTATATTCGTCCCTATCAATTGTTTTTGGTATGAGTATTTTTTCACTAACAGGTAATTTCATTCTTAAATTACGTGACATTAATAACTGTGCTGGAGAATAACCACATTCTAACGTTGTATTTCTGTATTGCAACATTCCCTGATATGGATCAGAGCCTGACTCTATACACTTATTAAAAATATTCTTTACAGTTTGAACTGTCCTCTCTACCAAACCATTACTTTTTGGATAATAAGGACTAGAACTTTGATAAGTAATGTCCCAATCTACTAAAAATGACTGAAACTCTTTTGATGAGAATGGGGGACCATTATCAGACATTAAGATCAATGGTATTCCATGTCTCGCAAATATAGACTTCATTGTACTAATGACCTCTTTTGCTGAAGTATTATTTAAAGGCGCTATTTCAAAGTATTTAGAATAATAATCTACTAATAATATATATGTGACTTTACTATAATAAAAAAAATCAACACCAATTTTCTGCCAAGGCAAAGTTGGTATTTCATGTGGTAATAGTTGTTCTGGACTATTTGATCTATGATATTTAATACATGCTGGACACTGTTCAACTTTATTCTTTATATCTACTGTCATGCCTGGCCAAAAAACTACTGTACGTGCTTGTCAAATACATTTTTCATATCCTAAATGTCCTTCATGAATTATTTCTAATATAACTTGACGCAATGATTCAGGAATTATTATTTGATTTCCTCTAAAGACTAATCCATCCACAACATGTATTTCATGATTGAAATTGTAATACGGTTTAACCTCCGTTTCCAATTTATTTTTTGAACTTGGCCAACCTTCATTATAATATCTTATTATTGACTGTAAAACTCTATCAGTTTTGGTTGCTGCCTGTATTTCCATTAATTTCTTTGAAGACACAGCTAAATTGTTAACTAATAAACTTCCATGTATACGTAACTCTTCATCTCCACTATCAGTATTATCTGGACCTTCTACTGGTGCCCTACTTAATGTATCTGCGATGAAAAGAAATTTTCCTGGAGTATAGCTAACTTCTAAATCATAAAGCTGTAAGTTTAGCATCATCCTTTGCAAATGTGCTGGAACCTCAGATAATGGTTTTTTAAAAAGACTGACTAATGGTTTATGATCTGTTTCAACTTGAACTTTTCTACCATAAATGTATTGTTTAAATCTAGTACATCCGAACTGGATTGCATATAACTCTTTCTCTATTTGTGCATAATTTGACTGAGCCTGTGACAAAGATTTTGATGCATATGCTATAGGTTTTTTGTTTTGTAAAATCACTGCAAATTGTGAACTATCAACTGATAATGTTAAAGGTAAATTGTTATCAAAATATGCTAGTACTGGCGTTTGACTAATCATTTCTTTAAGCGACTCAAATTCTCTTCCATGCTCTTCTGTCCAATGAAAACTAATATTTTTTTTCAATAACAACCTTAAATTTTTTGTACGCTCTGCTAAATTATCTATGTACTCACCTAAATAATTAATCATTCCCAAAAATCTTCTAATATCAGCTACACTGTTAGGAATAGACATTTGACAAATTGCACTTATTTTACTAGAATCTGGACATATGCCTTCTGCACTAAAAATATGACCCAAATATTTTATATCTGATAATAGAAATTTGCATTTGTCCATATTGAATTTTAAATTGAATTGTTTTGCCCTTTCTAGTACTAGTTCTAGTATTTTATTGTGACCTTCCAAAGTTTCACTATAAATTAAAATATCATCTATATATAAACAAACTCCTTCTATGTCTCCAACTATTTCATTCATTACTTTATGAAAAATTTCAGGAGCGCAGCTTATACCGTAAGGTAATCTTGTAAATCTAAACCTTCCAAAGGGTGTATTAAATGTGCATAGCTTAGAACTCTCTAAATCTAATGGTATCATCCAAAACCCTGACTGTGCATCTAGTGTTGAAAAATATTTTGCTTTTGCTAATTTTGACCTAATGTCATTAAATGTTGGTATAGGATAATGACATCTTTTTATAGCTTTGTTTAAATTACGGGGATCCAGACAAACTCTCAAACTTTTATTACTTTTTTCGACTAAGACTATTGAATTTACCCATTCACTTGCTTCATTGACTTTTTCTATTACTCCCGTAGACAACATTCTGTTTAATTCTTCTTTTAATTTATCATGTAAAGAAAAAGGTATTCTTCTTGGCGGTTCTATTATAGGTTTAATATTTTTATCAATTTCTAAGTGACATACATTAGGTAGACAACCTAGACCAGTAAAAACTTGTTTATTTTTCTCTATTATAGACTCATGACTTACTAGACCAACTCTTTTAATTAATTTTAATTTATGACAAGTATCTAGACCCAAAATTGTTTGACACTCCAAATTCACAATAATGAACTCAATATTTTCTAACCTATTCTCAATTTCACATAACAAATTTACTTTTCCTACTATAGGTATGACATCATTTGAAAAAGACTTTAAATTTATACATGTAGGTACCAGTTCTTTTCTACATTAACCTCATTAAAAATTTTTATTGACATCACATTAGCTTGTGCACCTGTATCTAAATAACATACTACATTTATTTTATTGATTCTGGCTACAATTGACCAATTCTGATTAATACTATTCTGACTAATAGTTTTAATAACAAAACATGGATCACTTCCATTATTAGATGATTGTACTGTACTTTCTCTTAAATTTATTTTATTTACTCTTTTAGTTTGACAACATTTTGCATAATGACCTTGTTTTTTACAATAATGACAAATAGCTACTAATGCTGGACATTTATTTCTATGGTTTTCACCACATCTTTGACAAACTTTTCTTACCACTTGATTATTTTCACTATTCTTACTCTGATTTGCACATCCATTATATCTTGATTTAAAATTCTGACTCGTTACCTGACTTTGACTGTTTGTGTTAGTACCATCTATGTTGTACCTTTGACTATCATCATTTCTCCAACTTGGACCTGGGACTTCATTTCTATACCTTGAATGATTTGAATTGTGACTCTTGTAACTATTTTGGTAAAAATTCGGACCTGGACCATCTTTATTCTTCTCTACTTTGTATACCACTGCTTCTGAATTTTTATTTAACTGTTGTGCTTGCATTTGAGTTGTAATTATATTTTGAGCAATTTGTAATACCTTTTCTGTCTTCAGATCTACTTCTTGCAATAGTTTTTGCTTAATTGAATGGTATTTAGGATTTAAACCAATAATGAACATGTCACACACCAAACTTTCTTTTAAAATTCCTAATTCACATGTTAAACTCAAATTCTTTAGACTAGTCATGAAATCTTCAATGGTTTCACCATCTTTCTGTACTCTAGTAAGAAAATAATGTCTTTCTACTGTTAAATTTTTCTTCGGGTTACAGTATTTTTCAAATTTCCCTACAACTTCTTGAAATGTTACAGTATCCGTGTTAACCTCAAATGACTTGTAAATGTTTCTTGCATCTGTACCAATATAGTGCAATAATAAAGCTACTTTTCTCGCATCGTTTTCTTCCTCTAAACCTGTGGCCCTCAAAAATATTTTGAAATTTATGCTCCACTCTCCCCAGTTGTGTGCCAAATTTCCTTGCATTGACAATGGTTGGATTTCATTTCCTATTACGTTACTTTTTATTTTTACAACGACAGGTTGATTCTGCTCTATAGAATCTTGTTCCGACATGGTTGAACTTTATCTTTTGACCGTTTTTAATTCAATTTCTTTTAAAACCAACCAGACCACCACGTGCTGTTAGACCATGTTTCGACTTTTGTATGACTATTATAATACTCGTTGCTATAATCTGACCTGAATTTCTTCCACCATGTTACCAAAGAATATAGACGCTTATAGAAGCGCAGTTCAAATGGGCGATTTGGTTACGGTTTAAGAGGGTGGCTGCATAAACTCACAGCGTGGTGCCGTGGCCGTCGGCTTAAAACTATCATGAAAATTTCATAATGAAATATGTAGTTAGGGGGAAGTGGGAAAGGAGTGCGAACGGGTAACTTTGCATCTACGCCGAAACAAATTTCGATGTCATTGATTTGCAAACTTTTTTTTTGTTGTCTTTTTTTTGTTTTTTCACAATAAAATCTTTATTGTCAATTTAAAGTTTTAATTTTAAAACTTAAAAATGTATGATGTTTACAATATTCAAAGTATTTATTTTTTTAATTGTATAACTTTGAATTAAAAATTGGTTTGTTCCAACACAACGAAAAACCGTCACATAACTTTTTATTATACTGTTTTTCTGCCCAGAAATTAACGAAACATTTTTAAAAAATTTTAAATTAAAAAAAAAGTATTCAATGAAACTTTTTACTAAATTATGAAATTTTCCATTTCGCCAAAACTTCCAAACTTCCATTTCATCCATAATTTTTCAATAACAACAAAAAGCATTCCTGATTTATTTTTGAAATAACAAAATAAACTTTAACAGTACATTTTAATGAATAGTACCTATATGTGAAAGTTTTTATGCTGTATGGGTACTATTTAATCTTGTTTTAAAATAACAACTATTATAGTAGTATCTAAAACATAATTTTCACAATGAATGAATATTGGTGAAATTATTACAAAATAGTCTTAAACTGATTTATACTTAAGATTTGTACATATTTCAATTAAAACTTTGAATCATAATAATTTTTCTAAAAAGATTAAATTATTAAAAGGTAAAATAATATTATTTTCTTTAAAAATTTTTATAAAACGCAAAAATTTAATCCTATTCTACGACCACGCGGCATCTACATATAAAAATATCTAAAGTTGCATTTATTGCCCCACTCTTTCATATTTTAGAAGCAATGGTAGAGCCACAGCTGACATGACCGCTCCTTAGTGGTACCACGTGCAACACGTGCGTTCCACTCGTCCCACTTTTCCTTATCTATATCCCACTTTTTGCTCACTTTCAAAAATAACAGTGAATGATTCTTCTATAAGCGTCTATATTCTTTGATGTTACGTTGTCTCTGTGGGCTTTTAATAATATTGACGACCAGTTTCTTTTTAATATCTTTTATTAAAGACCAACTAAACTTAATACATGATTATATCTAACGAGCCATCTTTTTCGCCTGCTGTCCGCTGTCCATCTCCTTCACCTGTCACTCATGTTAAGGTAGGTTTACAAATATTAAGGTAGGTTCACATAACATAACAATTAGATATAGATTATAGTTTATTTCGTTTTATGTTGTATTTAGTTGGATGCATTAGTTATTAACTTCTTTATTAATTTACATAGTTAGATGTGATTATATTAGTTAAGATTAGGTTTTAATTTGTTTTTTTTTATTGGTACCTACCCCATTTTGCTTATTTAAAGTACGCCGTAGTGTGTTTAAATTCAACTTTCAAAAACGCGCGTGTTTTAAAGTTACCCTGGCAACATCAACAGTTTTAAATATTTAGCTGACCTGACAGGAGTACAAAACTTGTAATGTCAAACAAATAATATAGAAATAAAATATTAGTAACAAATATTTCAAAAGCTTTATTCAAATATTTGGAAATCTCAATCATCCCAATCTTTTAAATGAATGTGAAAAGTGCAGTTGGTATTGTTTGAAATATTTATACTGCCGTTTTTTCAATTAGAGGAAATGCTGTTCAAATTTATACTAGCGACATTCTCGGAAGCCAATAGGGCTGTTCTTCCATTAATGGCAATTTCAATAATGTTTGAAACATTTTTCTCATTCTTCTTTTAAGCAATATACAACCAGTAATAACAATTATTCTGATATGACAGATTGTAAATTAATTTTTGTTTTTCCCATTTCCATAATAACGAAAGGTATACTGATGTACATCACAAATTCAGCCATTTTACATTATTAGCTCTTATTTCAATTTTTTGTAGTAATAATACATTATTTCAAAGTGTACCAATAAAAAGAAATAGTGTAAAGTATTCGTGGATAACTGGTCTTTAAAACACGTCCTATATTTCGCGCGTGTTTTAAAGACCGCAATATTCACTTATACTTAATATACTATACAGTTAACGAATTTTGCAAAAATACTAATGAGTCCAATTTCCGTTTTTCAATGCCGTTGCCATCAAACTGGTGAGCATTTCGTTTTATGTTCTATTTTGTTGGATGCATTAGTTATTAACTTTTTTTTTTAATTTAAAGTTTTAGATATGATTGGATTAGTTTAGATTAGGTTTTATTTTGTTATTTAATAGTTAATAATGATTTTTACAAAAACACTAATTTTGCAACTTGACAACAGTGTTTAAAACTTAATTTCAATTTATTTACTCTGCAAAAAACAATATGTGGTACACTTTTATTAAAATTTAAAAATTTAATATATTTACTCCGCAAAAAACTATGTATATGTGGCAACATTGAACCTGCGAAGAATATTGTATATTATGCGCAAACGCGCTTGACTTGTTTTTCCAAATAAATGAATTTTGGCCATTTTACAATATTTTATATTTTTGGATAATTTACCAGGTTGATCTTTGGGGTTCATTATGGTTCAGTTCCCTGAGGTCGCTTCCGCAGTGGATTCGCGTCTTATATAAAAATTAAAATTCTTATAGACTAGGATAAAAAAATAAATAAATATAGATAAAATTAGTGTATAAATAAAAAGTTTATAAATATAATATGTATAAATAAAATAAGATAGATAAAATATATAAATAAAATAAGAAATGTGTGTATATATAAAATTTTTAAATAAATAAAGTATATAAATATGTAAATATATTAAATAGCATTTAGTGAATAACGTGGATATAATGTTGTAGTACTTGAATGCCTTTATCCATGAAAAGCTGAGAGAGATGGCTTCCTGTCCCGCCGGTGGGCTGTATAGGGGCCCACTCGTGTTCTCCAGGGAGCCATCTCTCGTTTTTTCGTTTTCCTTGTTATATTTACCCACCCTTTGGGGGTTCCCTGTCTCCTCCCCTGCTATACACCCACCTTCTATAGGCTGGGCACTGCATCCTATCCATTCTATGGCCTTCCTCGTTACAGGTGAGGCAGTATGAAGTGCTGCCGCCCTGCACTGCTGTGTAACCTAATTTTAAGCAGTTGTAGCAGCACGCTGCCCTGCTCTCACCTTTGCACTCATACGTGCTGTGGCCATAGTGAGGGCACTTGTAGCACCTTGTTGGGGTATATCTTTCACTGATAACCCAGCCTATAATTATGGAGCTGTATCTCCTCAATTTTTCAGCTGTTGAGGGGCGTACGGCTACGGTCCCTACCTGCTCCCCATGTTTATTAGTTCTTAGGGTCTTTATATCAATTTCTTTTCTCGGTATTCCTGTGTACATTTTTATGGCACTTTGGAGTCTTTCCTCCGTCACCCCTGGATCCAAACCTGTTATGTTAAAAAAACATTCTTTGCGTCGGATTGCCATATTTAACCCTGTCATCCTTGTATCCATTTCTTTTCGTAATTTCTCTGCGGCCCCTTTGCCATTTAGTTTTACCAGGATATCCCCTCTTCTGTTTTTTTGAGTCTATCTACTTTAACCCCTATCTTTCCGATGTTAATTTTTTGGTTCATTTCCTTCAATACTTCCGTGTACGATTTGCCCCCTGTTTTGATTAGGAGGGCTTCCTCTTGCTCGTTCTTTACTCCTTTATCCATTTCTTTACCTCTTACTTGGATTTCCCATACGATGTTTTCTGCCCGGCCTACAAACTCCAGGGCTTTCCGTACCTCATCTTTGTTTATCTCATTATTGATAACCACCCTTATTGTTTCAGGTGGCTCTTTCCTTTCCCTTACCCGTTTGATGGCCTTCTCGGCCATTTCGTACATACCTTGTTTTTTTCGTTCCCGTTTTTTTATATATTCCACATTTCCTTCTTCGCAGACCTCTATTAGTTCATGAACTTCCTCCCTGAGAGTACGTATCACGTCTTCTACCCCCCGTCTTTTATATCCTTTTTTGTTATTATAATGCATTCTTTTTTAGTTATCGTCTCCTGTAAGCTCACCTGTTCCCATTTTGTCTTTTCAAATACTTTTTCTTCCAATTTTTTGTTTGTTTTTGATTGAAGTTATTTATATCTCCCCCTTTTTTTAAAGCGCTTATTATTTTTTCTGTTTCTTTTCTTTGCCTTTCTTGCAGTAGTTTTATTTTACATTGCTCACACTTAGTTTCTTCGTCCTCCCCTTTTGCCGTTTTTATTTTACTTTGGCTGGTCTTAATCTGAATTGTATTAATTTCTCCTATTAGTTTGCTTGCTTTGGATTTTTGTTCCCTCTCGATGGGTCCTTTGCCATTTAGGATATCCATTACTTCTTTTAGTTTCCTCTGTATTCTTTCACATTCTGTCTCCTCTTGGTATCTCTCGCTTTCTCTTTCTTCTTTCTTTTCTTTCTTGAGTTTTTTATTTATCTCAAAACTGTCTCTTTTCCTCTTTTTCTTTTCTTTTATCTCTTCTTGGTCATCATCGTCGAACAGCGAGGCTGTCAGGATACTTTCCTCCAAGTTCTGCCAGTTTGTGGTTCCTTGCTCTTCATTTTTTTCTTCTTCCTCTATGTCCACCACATCTGTGATTTCTACTGATGATTCCTCCCCCCCTGAATTTTCTTCTTTCCCTTTGTCTTTTTTGTTCATTGCTCTTAAAATGTCCTCTCCCACCAACGTTGAATGTTTTGGAGGACCTGACCTATTCATCTTCGGCTGACTCTTGTGCCAGTTCAGCATCTCTTCTTCGAATTTCTTTTGTTCTTCCGCTTCGCTCAATCTGCCGTCTTGCGGCTGTTCTACCCCACTCTCGTTTTTATTCATCTTCATTTTTTCCTTGTTCGTTTGCTTGTGTTCGTCATCTTCGTTTCCGTCCTTCTTTTTGTGTGTAAAGTTCATGCAGTTCCCACGAGTGGGGACGTGCTATATGTCCGGCGCGGCAGTGCGCCCTTACCGCGCTAAGGCTAAGTTACTTCGGAGGTCGCCAGGTATCCCGAAGGGATCGTTTGTGATGCTCTAACCCTCGCATTTCTCATATCTTTGGCACGATGCCTTTCACCGTGATAGTGGGGATTTTTTATCGAGCTTTACTCCTCTAGGCTTTGTTTTTTCACGGTTGCCTCCGGACGCAGTGGCAGTCTGTATAAGCAGGCTGCTTGGAGTTTCCACGTAATTGCTGCCTCCCCTGTTACGTGAGAATTGGAATAGGACGTGTGACGGAAAAGGTGACAGGTGGGGTAAACATGTAGACTACTCTTATGAGATTTGTTGGGGGGTTGGGAGAATTTTTTTTGGATGGGCGAGATTGGAAATTGGGATTGAGTAGCCGTAGGAGAGTTGGTAGGTAGTTGTATTGCTGAAGGCAGAAGGTGTCTCAACTGCTCGCCTCGATTGCGGCGCCTTTTTTAGCGTCCAGCGGCGGTGTTCGGTGCCAACCCGGTGCACAGTCGCTGGACGCTGGCACTGTTCTTGGTTTCACCGGTCGTGCTCCCCCCACAATTTTAGGGACCACGACCCCCCGTTACTCGGCTCTCCCACCGTCGTCGAGGTAAAAATACAGTCCCAGGGAGAGAACCTTATCCTCCTGCACGGAGGAAATGTCGTTGCCATCTCCAGGTCCACTACCCCCTGAGGCTTGTCTGGAAGCTACAGTCGGCAGCCCCGGCACCAGACTCGAATACTTAAGGCCAATAACCTACCCATCCTAAATTTGACCTTATTACTGGAACTACTGAATCAATAGAAACAGACATACTAACATATATAGAACAAAAAAGACTAAAGTGGTATGGACATGTAAGAAGAACTAGCGACAGCAGATGGATAAAGAGAATAACCGAATGGAGCCCCATAGGAAGGAGGAAAAGAGGACGACCCCGAAAATCCTGGAGGAACGAAGTAGACAACGCCATGAGTAAGAGAGGACTAAACGATGGAGAATGGAACAACAGAGAGAGATGGAAACGGTTGGGCGAGGGAAGGCAGTGAATACTGTAGAATCCCTAAATATATATATATATATATATATATATATATATATATATATATATATATATATATATATATATATATATATATATATATATATATATATATATATTGATACGATTAGGGTTTATAGAAAATAATTTATAAGTTATATACTACATAATATTAGATATTTGGTTGTTTTAAATAAGTTATATACTAGAGAATTTTATAAAAATATATTTATGTGAGGGCATTTTAAGAAATTAGCATATAATAATTGTAAAAAGTTGCATTTTAGTAGTTATGATTTTGTAGATATATTTAAGTGAGCCATGTGACTAGGCAACACACTATACCCTCCATTCCAAGTGTCATTTTAAGAATTTTACGAATATAAGTGGGGTTATAGTTGTTTAAAATGTGTGGTTTATTAAATTAGAATGTTAAGTTACTAATTTAATTATATATTCTGATCTGAAAAGCCTAAATGTAAACAAAATTATCAATAAAAAATGAACGAATTCTCCAGAATGCAGAATTTGACCATTGTTTACGGTCGAACATTCTCGAAATAATGATTATGGCGGTGGATCGAACAGATATTTTTTTCGAGAACATCTATATAGAAGTAATAGAACAAATTGGAACATGATCTCTTACCAGATGATTCTAGAATATCCAAAAAGATATAAATACCCATGATTTGGATTCAAGATGGCAGTTTTTAGTCAGAAGTCAGGCCAGTTTTATTATGAAAGTTAGTAGATACATTTAGTTAGTGAAGTAAATTGTTCAGAATTTTCAAGAAGTCAGTCAGAAAAGTTTAGTAAGAAATATGAAAGTTAGTTGGAGTCAGTGAATCAGTTACAAATAGTCAAATTGTTTAATATAGTGAGTTAAATGAAGATTAAAAATTATGCCTATATTTAATGCACATTTATAATTATACACAAATAATTATTGAAGATTATAAAAGTATATTAGAAGAATATTGGATGGACATTGGAAGGAATTAAAATTATATTATGATTGGAGATTAGTATAAATCAACTTATAATAATTGGATATTGGTATATTGAAAAGAAGAATAAATATAAATGGTGTTTGCTGGTTTGCTTGGTGGTGTATAAATGCTGGTGAAGAAAACTATATCTTAAATTGGTAGAAGCTGATAATTGGAAAAAGTAATTTCACAAAAACAAGGATAACCGAAGTACGAAGACATTCAGTGATGATTAGAATCTATATAGTGGAAAACAGTTCATTTAGGCATTCAGTGAAAGAAAGGTACAAAATTTTGTTAATATAATTTAGTTGGTGTCATAACAATTTCAATTTTGAAGATAGTTTGTTTAAATTTTACATTGTCTATAGAATTTAATTAGTTTTATAAGATTATCAATTTAAAGATAGTTTATTTTAAATTTACATTGGCTAGGTTAGATATATATGTGTGTTTCATAATAGTTATAATAAAGATAATTTAAAAAAGTACTTACAAGCTAATTCTTTGAGAACCGCGATAAAAACCCTATATATTATATTATTAAAAATACTCATTGCTCATCATTCAAACAAACAATACATCATAACAATTTGGCACCCAACGCGGTGGCTCTCTATTTAAAAGAATTAGTTTGGGAAGATAAGTGCTCTCATATAATTAAATTAATTATCAGTGGAAAGGAAAAATTATAGATTTTATTTTTAATTATATTTGAACAAGTAAAGTCTCAAAATGTCTCAAGGAAAGAAAGGTACAAGAAGCAAAAAGAATGAAGAAGATGTGGAAGTAGAAACGCAACCTATACAAGAGGAGAGTTTAGTTCAAGTTCCACAAGATACTGCAGAAATGAATCCAGAAAGAGAGGAAAATGTCAATATGGCAGCTTTGATGTCATTAATGATGCAGATGAACAAGAAAATGGAAGAGAATACGAAAAAAATGGAAGAGAATTCAAAAGAAATAAAAGAAGACATAAAAAAATTGGAAGAGAATTCAAAAGAAGTCAAAGAAGACATAAAAAAATTGGAAGAGAATTCAAAACAAGTCAAAAAAGACATAAAAAAATTGGAAGAGAATTCAAAAGAAGTCAAAGAAGACATGAAAAAAATGGAACAGAAATTAGAAGAGAATTATAGAAAATTAGAAAAGAAAATAGAAGATAATAATAATAAAATTGTAAAACAAATAGAAAAACAAATGAATAAAAAACTTGAAGCTGCAGAGAAAAAAGTAGCAAATGAAATAAAAATTATACGGAATGACTACAAGAAAAGGATAGAAAATGAGAGGACAGAAGTAAAGAGGATTATTCAAGATAATAAGATAGATATAGAACAGAAAATAGAGTTGCAGAAATGTAACTTAGAAGTAAAAATTAACGAAGACAGGAGAAACACAGAAGAAAAATTAGATGATATACAACAAAATATCCAAATAAATAATAATCAAATAAGAAATGTGGAACAGAGAATAGATGATATTTCACAAATGAGAGACATAGGGAGACCTTACTTAAATTTAACAAATGAGACTGGGATTAAATTCTCTGGTAATATAAAAAATTTGCATCCTAGAGTATACATAAATAGTTTAAAACATAAATTAAGATTTGTGAATAATATTAATGATATTAAAGATTATATTAGAATGACATTAAATGACAATGCAGCAACTTGGTTTGCTAGTATTGAGAATGATTTAGATAATTTTCAAACGTTTGAAAATAAATTTTTAAATTATTATTGGGGTGAATTAGAGCAAGCCAAGTTTAGAGAAATTCTATATTTTGGAAAGTATAATCACAATTTAAAATCAAATATGGTAGATTATGCATTAAAACTGATAACAGTTGCAAAATATTTAGAACCACCACTTAGAGAGGATGAAACAGTCTTAAATGTATCTAGACATTTTGATGTTGATGTTGTGCAAACAGTAACTGTACAAAATATTCAAACAATAGATAGTTTTATTAATTTTATTCAAAGAATACAAAGAGGCAATATGACAAGTAATAATAACAACAGAAAAAACAATAATAACTTTCAATATAATAAAAATGATAATCAACAATATAGACAATCATATAACAATAACACTAGGTATGGTGATAATTTACAAAATTTTAATAATAATAACAGTAATCAAAATAGACAGAATTTTAATAACAATACTAGTTATAATAGACAACATTTTAATAACAGTACTAATAATAATAGACAAGATTTTAACAATAGAAGAAATACAGAGCGACATAACTATAACAGACAGGTAAATTGTGTTCGAAGGAATAGAAGCTGCGAAGACAGGGAACGAAGTAGTACAAGGCAGGAAAATGTGAGTAGAAGTCATAGTAGGGAAAGACATAGGACATCAGATCCAAGTGGTCAGATACAATCTGACAATTCTAATAATCAAAATTTTGTGCAGTAAACTTTCTGAATTACAAGTTAGGCCATTGCTATTATGAAAAACCTTCTGAATTTATTTCTCTAGATGAAGATAAAATTATTGAATCTATTAATTTAATTTATATAAATGCTTTGGCCAAAAATAGAATGATTAAAATTATGATAGATACTGGTTCAGAAAGTACTTTAGTCTCGGAGAATTTTATTTTTAATACATTAAAACTATCAGATATAATAAAGATTCCAAAAATTAAAATTATTGGTGCAAATAATAAGAAGTTGGGTGAAATTGATAAACTAGCCAATTTTAAAATTAATATTCTTAATAAAGAAATTAATATGCAAGGATTTATTGTCAAGGATTTATGTGTTGATATATTAATGGGAAATGATGAATTGGAAAAGAAGAAAGTAAAGATAGATTTTGAAGAAAAAATGGTAACTTTGGAAGGGCAAATAATTAAATTTATGCAGAAAGATGAGTTGGAAGAAGGAATAAGAGTTGATAGGATATTATTAAAAGAAAATAATGATGTTTATGAAGAAGAAATGTATTTTGATGATAGGGAAATGTCCCAAAAGAATGTAAAGAATAATTATTGTAGTGAATATTTAAGGAATGGAAATTTTAAGCAGATGGATGCCTACGAGGCGGAGTGCGTAAAATTGGAAGCAAGGAATAATGAGTACATAATGAAGAATAATTTTATTTGTAAAGAAGAAGATATGATAAAAGTTTTAAATTGCCCTGAAGAATATAAATCAATAGTCATTTCCATATTGCAGCAACACAAGGGACTTGTCAATAAAGAAAATAGAATTGCACAAAATTATATCCATAGTATAAAAGTTAAAGAAGAAAAAGATTTTAAAACAAAATCATACCCAATACCATATAAATACAGAGAAGAAGTAAACAAAACAATTAATAATATGTTAGAAGATGGAATCATTGAGAAGGCAGACACACGTTTTATTAACCCCATAGTAGTAGTACAAAAAAGATCAGGTGAAATAAGGTTATGTTTGGATGCAAGGAATATTAACAAGATCACTGAAAAGCAATTTGAAGCACCAATGAGTATAGATGGAATACTAGGAAGAATTACAGGAATGTCATTTTTCACTAAAATCGATTTACAGCATAGTTTTTGGTTAATACCTTTAGAAAGAAAAAGTAGACAGTATACAGGATTTCAGATAGATGGAGTAGTATATCAATTCAAAGTAGTACCATTTGGACTTCAATCATCTTGCAGTGCTCTATGTAGATGTCTTCATGATATTTTGGATCAATATGAACATTTTGTAATTCACTACATTGATGATATCTTAATTTTTTCTAAAACGGCTGAAGATCATGAGAAACACCTAAAAATTATAATAAATAGATTAGACAAAGTTGGACTAAAAATAAATCAAGAAAAATGTACATTTTTTCAAAAAGAAGTAATATATTTAGGTTATAAACTTAATACTAAGGGAATCGAAATGGATCCAGAACGGACACAAGTCATTCAGGAATATAAAACACCACACAATTTAAGAACTTTAAGAGGATTCATTGGAATAATTAATTATTATAAAAGGATGATACCAGATCTAAGTATAAAAGAAATTCCATTACTTGAACTACTGAGAAAAGGTGTAAAATGGAGATGGGATCAGAGAAGAGAACTAGCATTCCAAGAGATTAAAAACATTTTTCTGTCAAATTTGAAAATATACTATCCTGACTACACACAGCCATTCATATTAAGAACAGATGCATCAATAGAGAGATTATCAGGGGTATTATTACAAATACATGATGGGGTCGAATACCCAATACAATTCATTTCAAGAATTACAAAGCCACATGAAAAGGGTTACTCAGTTTCAGAATTAGAACTAGCAAGTATAATACACTGTGTCACAAAATTAAGATTTTATTTGTTGGGTAATGAATTTACTATAGAAACAGATCACCAAGCTTTAACGTCTATATTAAATAACAAATATGGAAACAGTAGAATACATCGGTGGAGTCTAATACTTAGTGAATACTGCTTTGAAATCAAATACATTTCTGGAAAATCCAATATAGTGGCAGATGCTTTATCAAGGTTAGAAAATACACCACAAAAAGGGCAGCGAACAATAAAAATTGGATTAAATCAATTAGTAGAAAGTAATGGATTATATTCTAAAGAAGAAATTATAAGAGATCAGATCAATTTGAGTGAAAAACAAAAAGTCCTTAGGAAAGATGGGGTATATTATAAAATAATAAATGGCATAGAAGTATATGTAATAACTAGAACTTTAGCAAAGAAAATATTGAAAAATTTACATAACAATTATATGCATATTGGTTCAAGAAAGCTATGGATGCTATTTAGGGACAATTATTTTGCAAAGAATGACATAAGTATAGCAAAAGAAATTACTACCCAATGCCCAATATGTCAACTAAACAAAGAAAAGAATTTCAAAAACCAGAACACATATAAATCTAATGTTGTATATGAAAAACTAAATACAGTTTCCATGGATTTTATTTCAAATTTAGTTCTCAGTCCAACAAGAAAAAAGCATATACTAGTGATAGTTGATTTATATACAAAATTTATTAAACTATATCCCTGCTCTAGAACAAATGTTAAAACATTAAAATTATATATTAATCAATTTTTCGAAGAAATAGGACCATTTAGAAATTGCATAATAGATAATGCTACATATTTTAACAACCAAAAATTTCGGACATTTTGTGAGAAAAAGGGAATCAACATTCATTTTACAAGTATCAGACATCCTCAGGCAAATCCTGCAGAAAGATATATTAAAGAAGTTATAAAATATTTAAGGATACTGTGCCAAAATCAACACGAAACTTGGCAGCAACATATACCACAAGTAGAGTATTTTTTAAATAATACACATAATTTGAATACAGAGGAAGTACCAGAATATTTAATGTTTGGCCATATAGGAAACAGAAAGTGGATTAGTGAATATAATCAGGATATGTTAGAACAAGTAATGCAGAAAGTGAATAACCGAATTAGGAGGAAAGCTGAAAAATATATCAGAAGACAAAATCGAAATATAAAAAAACCAATCACATTTCAAAAAGGAGACCTAGTGTTAATTCGTTCACTTAGAAAAAGTAATGTTAAAGAAAATCGCTGTAAGAAATTTCAACCAATGTTTGAAGGTCCATACAGAATTGAAAATCAGAATGGACTAAATAGTTATGTGTTAATAGATGCAGAGAACAGACTAAGAGGCATGTTTCATATCAACGACATTTTTCAATAGCATGAAGAGATTGAATAATGATTTCTATACCTTTAACACAAATATAATAACACTAATAACTTACTGATATATCCATTTTATTCAATAGACTTGATTTGTTAAATGGTAGATGGTAGATTTCATTATTGTGAATCAATTTGACATCATACTTGTTGAATTTTGTATATATGGAAATTAATTTGTACCCTAAAAATCATAATTTGGGGTTAGACACAAAATTGATACTATAATTGCTATAAAAATGTCTTTCTAATATAATAAAGTGAAAAAACTTACCAATTTATATTGATGAAAGTTATTTTGAATGGAAATAATTCCTAGATTTTGTCTATAAATAAACAGAACACCATATCGATTATATTTTTAATTAAGGTTATATTTTATTCTCTGATATCGCATCCATTGCTCCATTTGACATGACAGTTTGACCATAGAATAGCCGAACTGTGCTCCGTTGTTCTCTGCTTTGACATAGACAGCGAACAGGGATGTATTTAACACATTTTAAATAAAAAAAAAATTGAATTATTAATTTATTAAATTTAATAAGGTATGAGAAAATTAATATTTAAAAAAATAATAAGTAAATTATTTATTTTAAATATTATTTTGGGGTATTGATACGATTAGGGTTTATAGAAAATAATTTATAAGTTATATACTAGAGAATTTTATAAAAATATATTTATGTGAGGGCATTTTAAGAAATTAGCATATAATAATTGTAAAAAGTTGCATTTTAGTAGTTATGATTTTGTAGATATATTTAAGTGAGCCATGTGACTAGGCAACACACTATACCCTCCATTCCAAGTGTCATTTTAAGAATTTTACGAATATAAGTGGGGTTATAGTTGTTTAAAATGTGTAGTTTATTAAATTAGAATGTTAAGTTACTAATTTAATTATATATTCTGATCTGAAAAGCCTAAATGTAAACAAAATTATCAATAAAAAATGAACGAATTCTCCAGAATGCAGAATTTGACCATTGTTTACGGTCGAACATTCTCGAAATAATGATTATGGCGGTGGATCGAACAGATATTTTTTTCGAGAACATCTATATAGAAGTAATAGAACAAATTGGAACATGATCTCTTACCAGATGATTCTAGAATATCCAAAAAGATATAAATACCCATGATTTGGATTCAAGATGGCAGTTTTTAGTCAGAAGTCAGGCCAGTTTTATTATGAAAGTTAGTAGATACATTTAGTTAGTGAAGTAAATTGTTCAGAATTTTCAAGAAGTCAGTCAGAAAAGTTTAGTAAGAAATATGAAAGTTAGTTGGAGTCAGTGAATCAGTTACAAATAGTCAAATTGTTTAACATAGTGAGTTAAATGAAGATTAAAAATTATGCCTATATTTAATGCACATTTATAATTATACACAAATAATTATTGAAGATTATAAAAGTATATTAGAAGAATATTGGATGGACATTGGAAGGAATTAAAATTATATTATGATTAGAGATTAGTATAAATCAACTTATAATAATTGGATATTGGTATATTGAAAAGAAGAATAAATATAAATGGTGTTTGCTGGTTTGCTTGGTGGTGTATAAATGCTGGTGAAGAAAACTATATCTTAAATTGGTAGAAGCTGATAATTGGAAAAAGTAATTTCACAAAAACAAGGATAACCGAAGTACGAAGACATTCAGTGATGATTAGAATCTATATAGTGGAAAACAGTTCATTTAGGCATTCAGTGAAAGAAAGGTACAAAATTTTGTTAATATAATTTAGTTAGTGTCATAACAATTTCAATTTTGAAGATAGTTTGTTTAAATTTCACATTGTCTATAGAATTTAATTAGTTTTATAAGAATATCAATTTAAAGATAGTTTATTTTAAATTTACATTGGCTAATCCATACATTCAAACAAACAATACATCATAACAATATATATATATATATATATATATATATATATATATATCTACGGCATAAAGTGGACTCCGCCCATGTTAAAATTCAGGTTCAAGTGAACTCCGTGGTCAAGTGGCCACCGATATACGGAGCTCACTTGACCATTCCATAATATTGGCTCTGTCGATTCGTCAACATGTATAGTTTCACAATTTTTAAAAATTTTGTGGAGCCCTTAAGTACCCCTGTATCATGAATGTATATCGCTTAGTTCACGTGTATATATTATAGGGGTCGTTCAGATCTTGTTCCGTGTATATTGGAACCATACGTATATCGGTTTAAGTAAGCTCTGATAGTTTGGCAACTATGGGATTAAGCCGTTTATTTCCAGCGTGTATTCTAAACGGTTCATATAGACTCCTTACTTTTGTTATCATTCATACGCATTACAGTATGTAACAGATATGTGTACTACCAAATACCTGTTTTTGGTAGGTACGTGCTTTTCTAAAAATAGATTTATAGATACAAAAGGATTTCATTACCAAGTTGGATGTGTTTTTTCATATGCGAAAATTTCCTAATGTATTTTGTTAACGTGAGTATGTCTTTATACGTTTTAGTTAAGAATCCGGTTAATAAGAACTTCTTTTATTTCATCCATTCTTTCATATCTTATATACAGCTTTTTTATTATTTTATTTCTTCTATTTTATTATTTTATTTTTTTCTGGATTCTATTTCTTATTATTCTATTTTTTAATTCTGAATAGAAGGTTATCTCAAAATAAATATTTAAGTGCTAAAATACGAGTAGATATTTTTTTGTTAAAATGGGTAGTAGTGCACAAAAAGGGAAGAATGATTAATTTTTCTAACATGAATTATACCACTTCACCAATATTACATATTTCTGAATGTTTTATCTCGTATTTAGGGGTAATATGTAATCAATATAAGTGGAGTTAGTGTCAAATTTGCAATGATTTTTATAAGTAATAGCTTACTGACTGTACTTTACGTGTTCAGTTCACATAAATAAACCTTGTCCCTTCAAAAAGAGCGATTTGAACGGTAAAGTTAACTAAGAAAGTGTGATAAGTCTTGTACCACCCCACATGCACACAAGTTAACCGGTGTTTGCAGGCAAGAGTCCTCCTGGCAGATTTAAGGAAGATAACTACCATAAGGAAGTTCCGTTCGAGGGATCAGATGGCGAGGAGCAGCTTATTTTTGTTTGTATATCTTGCAGATGTGTTGATATAGCCAGTTTTTCCTTGATTCTAGTCATAAAATGGGCTGGTATTCGTGGAGTGGATGTCATGAATCTGGACTTTGTTTTTTTTTTTGCTCTCTAGCTACTTATCTTCGGATATTAGGTGGATTGATAGCTACGATATTGTAGAGCTTATGTGTGGATGTGAGTCTTAATATTCCCTGAATTTGGCTGACTAATTTATAACTAAATATTTTATACGTTATTTAAATAACTATTTATAAGCGGCATTTAGATTAACAAATACCACTCCTCATACCTGATATTTTTCGTACTTCTCTTCGCTGTGTTGGGCAAGATTAAGTATTTGTGACATATATTATCTAACCTGTCATATATAGCCACTTTTGTCTTTTAATTTGAGTTTTTCTTCTATTATCGGTTTATATTAAGGATCATGTACAGAAGTATTCTGTATAGCTGACAAAATAAATAGATATATTGGCCGATAGCTTTTGTGGTCGTTGGAGTTTTTGCCAGGTTTAAGCAAGGCAACAACTTTGTCTTTGCTTTGCTTGTCTAAAGACTTTGGATATTAGCCATTGTTGTATTTTTAGTTCAAATTTTATAGTTAGTTTTGTGCTCAGATCCTCACCCAGGAGCCGTAATATTGTTCATTACATACGTGGATAGCGGATCCAAGCTCAACATCGTTGAAAGGTTCTCTCAGCTGACTGGTTTTGTGTGGTCTTATTAGTACTTCAATTTTCGTGATCGCTTCTACTTTAACCTTTATAAAAAATGACTAATCTTTCACTTTTCTGTTGCTGTTATTTTAAGACGATATTTCGAGTCAGATTTGTATAGTAATAACTATAGTCAATATATAGTCTCTATAAGTAAATGAGTTTGTGGTATCGGTTACAACTCATATATATTGATAATGAGGAAATAAACAGGTTAAAATAGGTGTAGAAAATTTTATCTACATATATCGGCACCATTGTTCAGGAGATGGGTTTATCCCAGAGATCAAAGGTTACATACTTTTACAGGCGTATTCTAGGTTCTATTTATATATTTTTATTACTAAAAAAGTGTATTTATAATAAAGGCCTTAAGCTATCTGTAGATTCCATGAATATTAGAATCTATGGAAATTAGCAAATTAAAAAATACAGACATAATTCTGAATGACCAACTTGAGACATACAGTTATCCCCTCCTCAACTTATTCAGTTACAAAATATGACGTGTAAACGCATACCTGTTTAATTGTTAGATAAAATGAATTTCCATCAAGTAACGGTCGAATCTATCACTTACTAAAAGAGTACGAAAAGACCTGCTTATGCTTTAGAGTATGGATACTTTAGTACAAAGTACCCTTTGCTTTTGCCAATTGCTTTGTCACTTTCTCAGCGATGGGTCTCCCTTTTGCTCATCAATAATGTTCCCGCTCGATATAGTTATTCTAAGATATTCAGATTTCACTATATGCTCTACATTTGGTTTATCTCCTATTAATTTACAACTACGACGAATGACTGTGTCCCACAATCTTTCACAAAAGTTATTCTTTTCTGAAATTTTCTGAATAAGGTTCAATGGGTTTTTATATTTTGTTTTACGTTTCAATCTTTAAATCGGAGTTCATTTTTTGAAAAACTATAAACATGAACAACAAATTGCTATATGAACGGCGTTATGCATCACTAGACCCAGTCCCAATTTCTTAAATTGTGGATTATGGCGCTTTCTGGTGGAAAAGAGGAACAACAGGATAAGATCAGATGTAGACCAAACAAAAGAAATTAGGACACGCATTGAAATAGCACGTGCATTATTTTTTAAACTTAAAAAGTTTTTTTGTTTTCGGGATATAAAGTTAGAGCCTGAGAATGCTTCGATGTTACGTGTTCTCTACTTTTCTTTATGGCTTGGAAGCGTGAACACTAAAACAAGTCCATCTGAATAAGTTAGCCGCCTTTGAATTTTGGTGTTACAGAAGAATCCTACGAATATCATGGATTCAAAGAATGTCAAACGTGGAAGTAACTAGAATGATAGGAAATGGGGTGGAAATATTATTAACTATCAAAAGACGAAAACTTAAGAACTTAAGACATGTTATGAGAGGGCAAAAATACGCATTATTTCAACTTATTATGCAAGGCATAATCCGAGGAAAGCGAAATGTGGGAAGATGAAGAATATTCTGGCTTAAAAACTTAAGGGAATGGTTTGAATGCAGTAGTGCAGAACTTTATAGAGCGGCAGTCAACAGAGTCCGTATAGCCATGATGATTTCCAACCTTCGATAGAAGATGAAACTTAAAGAAGAAGATAGAAAAAAGCATAAACCATCTACGTAATAATTCCCATTAACCTGTTAGTAACGGATAACCAGATATATTTAAAAAGATTAAGTACCTTTCTTTTTATTTTGGATTTTGAATTTTGCATAACTAGAGCAAACGACTAATTTTTGTGTATTAGTTTTGGACCAAGCGCCTCTTGCGAGCGTTTTAATGATTGTAAATAGAATATTTGGCAACATAGAAAAAGCATAAACTATCTACGTAATAAATCCCATTAACCTGTTAGTAACGGATAACCAGATATATTTAAAAAGATTAAGTACCTTTCTTTTTAATTTGGATTTTGAATTTTGCATAACTAGAGCAAGCGACTAATTTTTGTGTATTAGTTTTGGACCAAGCGCCTCTTGCGAGCGTTTTAATGATTGTAAATCGAATATTTGGCAACATATTATTATGTACATAAACGTGGTTAACAATGGTGACGTTGGCAACTTGTTGAGGCGTTTAGGTTAAGAAGTAGTTTCAGTTATTGCTTAAATTTTTCTATAATAGTCACATTACAGAAGAGCTAACACAGAAAGAGAATACTTAACAAAAGACATAACATTAAGTAAAATGTATGAATTGTATATTGAAGAAGCAGACAATGACCTTGTTAAATTTTCGTTTTACAAAAAAATGTTTTTAACACGATTTAATCTTCAAAGAAAAAAGTTGAAAAAAGATACTTGTAGTAGATGTGATTGTTTCGAATTAGAAATTAAAAATTGCGCAGATAACGAACAATTAAGCGTTAAAAAAAGAAAAAATGTGCACTTAGAAGAAAGAAAGCTAGACATGAAGATAAGCAACGATCAACCAGAAGTGGAAACCTTTTGTTTTAATTTAAAGAAAAACTCTTCCCCTTTCGAGAATTCTAATAAATATTGTATATTATAAGCGTCAATTATATATTTACAACCTTGGTATCCATAGCGCCAAGGATAAAAAAGGTCATTGTTATATTTGGATAGAAGGTGAAGCTGGTCGGGGAGCCCAGGACGTAGGCATTTGTCTTAAGAAACACATTGAAGAAAATGTTACTTTTGCAAAACATGTAATTTTGTGGTCAGACTCTTGTGGCGGCCAAAACCGCAGCATTAAAATAGTTTTGATTCTGAAAATGATTTTGGAAACTCATCGTACCATTGAAAAAAATTACGCTATTTCTTTCCTATAGTAAATTCATTTAACAGAAAAGTAGCGGTCAACAAATGCATGCACATAACACGCGAAACCCTATGTTTATATAATTGTACAGGGTTGTATTAAGATTCTAGCAGCCTATACCATCTGAATTTGAAATGAATTAATTTATAATTTTTAGGATTACTGTTAAAATAATAGTAATCAATGATTAATCTTTCAAAGAAGTATACTTAAATAATATTTTTGTAAACTGTCATTCACTCATCATTAGTTAATTGTGGTATTAATCAAAAGGCAAAAAATAGAAAGTTGTTTTTATACATTTTACGCTTTAAATCCAATATTTGGAAATAAGTAATAATATTATTATTAATGATATAAAAAGAGACCTCTTCTTGTGTAAAAGTTCGGGAAAATACTTATACATAATTATAGGGTAGATAGACTTACCTATACATTTAACATTACATTAACATTAATAAATAAAATTTATTAAGTCGACGTTTCGATATCGATTTAACATTTATTTGTGTCAGCAGAAACGAATGTATATTTAGAAGAATTGTGACATCACTATTTTTGACTTGCCGGTTATGTCGAAGATGGTTCGAGATATCAAAATGCCGCTTTCAGATTTTGATTCAGGAGACAAAACTATATATGAATCCATCGATAGATCGTCCCCAAAGTATTGCATAGGCGACAACGCACAAACGAACATACTTTGCGGATGTAAAACGAAAGTTTTTCTTTGAAAATGATGAAAAAAACTTTTTACTATTACATATAAGCAATATCGAATTACGAAAAATAAGTACTGGAAAAGTAGATAGGTACAATGAGTAAAATGGGTTACAGTTTTTCATTTTTAAAATATTCCATTTTGTTTATGTAATTTCGAATTATTTCGTATCTTTTATTTATCATTTCCACATCAAAAGCTAGATCCACCTTCAACCGGATGGGGGCCTTCTTCAAGAGCCACAACCTCTCTCTTGGTATAAAAGTAAGAATGTTGCGATGCTACCTACGTCTTCTCTGTTCTTTTTATGGTGTTGAATAGTGGACCTTGAACGAAGATATGTGCAGAAAATTGGAAGCATTTGAGATGTGGCTATATCGGAGAATACTTAAAATCCCGTGGACTGACCGAGTCACCAATGAGGAGGTCCTCAGAAGAATGAAGAAGAACCGAGAGGTACTGACCTACATCAAATCTCGAAAGTTACAGTACTTTGGACACATTATGCGAAATGAATCCACATCCGGACTGTATATAGTTTAAAAACTTGTGGAAGATGGAAAATCACATATTATGCAGTAGGATGTCCTTTTTTTGTTTTTTGTTGTTTTTGTCACAGGTTCTTACAAGGTTAAGACCTAAAGGTCTTTATTTTGTAAGACCTTTTATTTACATACATATATAATGATCAACATATCACCTCACTACAATGATAGTGTCAAAAGGAAAAGATGAAGACAGACAGTACCCTGGATGTAAGCGGAAAACTTCTTATTGGCGATATCTATATTATTGTTTTTTAACAAAACAAACTCTTTGCTGGGCCTGAGGATGAGGCAAATATTGTAAGCCTCGAAACCGATCGCTTCTGTAAAACTTTGAAAGTAAATATTAGATTGTGAGTATTGACCTTTTTAATATATTTGTTCAATTATGGACTCACACTTGCAACCCTTTTATCATCATAATAATTATTATAATACAGTCAAAATAATATTAAATTTACTTATTTCAGTTGAGAGAAAACAGCAAACACCTTAAAAATGTTCACAGTTCTAAGTTTATTTAAATAACACTATAATTATAAACCAACACTATAAATATACCAACACACATATATAGAGCTATTAAAAGTAAAAATTATATTTATATAATTCAACAGACATAAATATGATTCGTAAGGATTACTGAATCCATATCTGTTAAAACTGCAAATTATGCGTCTTTGTTTAGAGGTGTAGATTGTCGTTACTTGTGAGTTTCTACTTGTTACTTTTGATACGCTTTTGTATATAATCAGTTACAGTATAAGTGATTTTGTAACAAGTAGATACCTCTTCAGCATCTCTAGATACTTGGAATAAATATATCACGCGTCCCTAGTTTGTTTATTCTACTTTTCTGTTAGGCGAATATGGTATAGTCTTAGCTTTTACCCAATGGTAGTGATTTTGGAGATTTTGAAAATGCCCTAAAATTTCAACAACGTTTATATACCGTTGATGATTACCTAAACGTGATGAAAAAATTCCGTAAAAAGAACCCACTAGTAGTTCACAGAATGAAAAAAGAAGAATTCGTCAAGCTAAGAAGAAATACAAGCGAATCAACAGAAGAGACCAATTTAATAGATCTTGATAAAATATTAAAGTTAACAACTACAATTTCGTAAATATGAAACACTTTAAATATCTTAGATAAATAATCACGGTTAATAACAATGCCACTAAAGAAATACAGATCATAATTTAAACTTTTTACCTATTTTAATACATAGATGCTAATCATGGATAATGACTAAAACGGATAAGGAAGAACTACGAATATTTGAAAGGACAATAATAGGAAAATTGTTTTAATACATAGATGCTAATCATGGACAATGACTAAAACGGATAAGGAAGAACTACGAATATTTGAAAGGAAAATAATAGGAAAATTGTTTTAACCTCATTATCATATCGCTACAAATCCGTATAGAGGAAGAACACATACTGAATAAAGAGAGCTCTTATAACGATATTGTTTAGGAAAATAAATTGCTTAAGGTAGATCGTACACATGCATAGACGCCAAGATGTCAAACTTGTAAAACTGGTATGGAAGGAAGTTAGCACAGAAGAATACCACTTGGGCGTCTCAGTATGTAATGAAGAGAAAACATCCAATCATATCTCAAAAAATTAACATCGTGAAGGTTCTTCTCTGAACCCCATAACAATTGGCTAATCTTTTATTTTTCATTAAAAATTTAAATTTTAATAAGTCACGTAAATAACGTTTTAAAAGTGCCTTTTCTGAGATAACTTTTTTTAAGCCTGGTTTGTTTGATTACATGTAATTGATTTGATAGTCCCCAACAGATGAGTATTGACTATAGGTAGGATAGCAGGTAGTTGAACAGGCATGTGTTGATAAATATGATGGGTCGGTAGATAGTCTCATTATTCCTAAATCTGACCTCATGTTACCTTCCCCCTTCATTTTTGGAAGTCCTAAAGGCATTTTTTCTCTTGGGGCATCCTCCCAATTTAACTTGGCAATGTAGTTATTATAGAGCCTTTGGATATAGCCAGCGCAACTTTAGCATTGAGATTTAGCTTCTTACACGACGTTGTTGTCTTTATATATGTGTTTGGCCTTGGCATTAGTTCCGTTCGGTATTGGTTAGTACGCGGACCTTTGTAAGTCGGAAAATACTTCTGATGGCTTTTCTAGCAATCCTGATCTAGTTAATACCTGAGTTTTACGTACATTGTTTTGCTAGCGTTCTGGCCACATATCCACACATTAGCACTGGTTTAATCACTGTTTTATATATCCTGATTTAAGAAAGTCGTATTAGACCTCTAAATTTAAAAGTATTATAAGAGTTATATATACATCAGTTAGCTACCTGAATATTTCCTTTTATTTCTTATGTTACAACGTTATCTACGATATCTAAAATGTTGCAATCCTTTAAAATTATATGGGTCTATTGTTACGTTATGCCCTACTCTACGTCATCTCTTTTGTATGTTAAGGAACATTTATATGCTTTATTACTGACTATTAGACCGTTTTTTTATGCTAATATCATTATTTTATAGCATTCTAATAATTTATGGATTAAATCCGGATAGCAAATTGATATTCTTCACTTTCTCGGAAAAATAATATTCTAAAACACAAAATCCTATTAAATTGCCAAAACCTTCCTTGCATATTCTATTCACTCATGAGGGGCAGCAGCAATATCAGTACCATAATAAGGCGTATAGTACTGGACTGGCTAATCGTTGGATAATGGGAAGCATGAGTGTAGCAGTTTTAATGTTTTCGGGACTACTACCTGGTATCGGGGAGCAGAATTATCATTACCGAGTTAATGCATATAGGAATTGTTGCTTGAACTTTATTATTATTAAACAACACTATATTTCCTAGTAAAATAATCATAAATTTACAGTAAGAAAAATTTTTGAACGTTGGTTATGAAAAAATCATGTACATACCACCGGGTTCACTATGTCCATATCCAGCAAAATCCTTGTAATAATGATACTGGAAACCAAAGATGAAAATATGCTCCAACAAACTCTGTGTTATAAAACAGTCGAATAAAATACAGATTCTCGATTCCAATAATCAAAAAATTAATGAACAGCTTACGAAAATAGAAATAACGCCTATTTAAGATGTAATACATTAACAGCCCAAGGGACAAAGCACTCCTAGCATATGCTAATGATATAAAACTCATAACTCTAATGAGAAACTCTTCCGTCCACAAACTTCAATAAAGTGAAGAGAGCACAAAAAATGTTTGACTTAAAATCAACGAAATGAAAACCAAATACAAGCTAATCAACAGAAAACCAATCAACCAATTCAATAAATTTAGAAAAAACATTAAAGTCAACAACTACAATTTCGAAAGTATGGAACACTTTAAATATCTTAGATCACTAATCACGGTTAATAATAATGCCACTAAAGAAATACAGAGCATAATTCAAACTTCAGACCTATTTTAATACATGGATGTGAGTCATGGAGAATGACTAAAACAAATAAGGAAGCAATCCGAATATTTGAAAGGAAAATAATCAGAAATTTTTATTTAACCCCATTATCATAACTACTATTTAAATGGGAATAAGCAACAATTAGAGGTTAAAGTTAGTTTATTGACGTTTCAATTTTCACTTCGGAAATCATTCTCACCAATGTTTGTATTTTGACAACGATTTCCGAAGTGGAAATTGAAACGTCAATAAACTAACTTTAAGATTTAATTGTGGCTTATTCCCATTTAAATAGTAATTACTTTAAAATGCCACAAGAAAATAGCTTTAGAACTCATTATCATATCGCTACAAATACGTATAGAATAAGAAAACATACTGAATAAAGAAAGCTCGCATAACGATATTGTTCAGGAAAATAAATCCCTTAAGGTATATCGGACACGTGCAGAGACGCCAAGATGTCAAACTTGTAGAACTGGTGTGAAAGGAAGTTAGCACAAAAGAATGCCACTTGGGCATGTCAGTATACAATGGAGAGAAAACATCCAATCATATCTCAAAAAATGAACATTTCATTTGATTGCAGATTCGTGGAAAATGGATCAACTTGGAGATAAGTTGTCATCAGCGAAGACCTACCCAGTGTTGTAGCGCTACGTATTGATAATGACAAAGAGAAAGGAGAAACAGTGACAAAAAGCAACAAAAATGGACTATGGAGCAAAGCTGCTTCAAAATCTTTGATTGGAGAGGATTTAAATGAAAGTATAAGAAATACAATGGATGATTGATGGATTCGAGGAACTTGAGACTTGAGAAAGGCACTCTCCGAAACAGCTGTAGTAATAAGATAGAAATAATTTTGTAGAAGTTTTGCTGTTTTATTGTTAAACAAAATGGAATTAACATACGACATTATATACGCTAAAATAACTAGACAACTTATATGATACGGACATATAAGGAGAAAGTTTAAGGATACAATAATCTACCCAATATTCGTTATGAGTAAAAACGATATGAATAAACAAAATAAAGAAAACCATGGCAAAAGGCAAAAAGAGTAATGATTTAAAAATGAGAGAGGTATACTGTGGATAACATGTGCTTAATTAGGAACGAATGGAGATGAAGATCAGAAGACGACAAAGAACGTTTTAAATTGATAAATGTATACAATTTTTAACAATGTATATTTATAGGTCATTATTAGGGTCAACGTGCTAATTTTATGTAAAATAACACTTTTCAAATTGGATCGGTTACAGCATGGTGGAATCAAATACATCCAAAGTTAAAAACTATCGATGTTTATATGAAAGATGAAACCTTATGACACATGACCGTGCAATCTTGACACTTACACATTATCACATAATTGTGAACGGTATATTGTACCTAATTAGTAAGAAGTTTGTTATTTTATTCTAAGAATAAGTTTAATAATTTACGGGAGATTTAATGTATTTAAAATTTTACAGGATCCGGTATCGTAATAAGAAGTCAAATTTCACTACAACTCCATTAAAACGTGTTAAATTTTACTTTGGATATTCTTTTTGTGAATATAATAAGTAAAAATACAGTAAGTTTCATCTTCTTATTGTGCCGTATTCTAATTAAGGTTAGCGATTACTTCTTTAAACGCTTCCCATAAATTATTATAGTTTAAATTTAACTACTTTATGAAACAAATATTGCACGTCATAAATTGCAGGAATTGAAAAATTACAAAGATCTCCTGTTTACAGAGTTTCTTTTAATTTTATGTAGTTTATTATAATCCTACCGAAGGGCTTCCACTTTCTTAAACTGTTACACGACTACTCTACTCGATGTTAGTACATTTAGAGACTAAATGTTTAAGTGCATATACATTTTAACAAAAAATAATAATAAATAAACCGAAAACTAGCCATTTCCAAGTTTATAATAAATACTTTTTTAAGTTTGAAAATAAATAAAGCAAATAATATAAATAACCACCATAAAATATTTAACTACATTAACCAAGTACCTATTTGTGAAATTTCTCGATGACTAAATTGATTGATATTTAAATAAATTTGAAGTTCCAAAACGTACCTGCTGTAAAATTTACAAATCTACGACTAATCAAATTATTGGCAACATCGGAGGAGTTTAGTTGTGTACGAAAAGAAATGTATACGGATCCCAAAAGTGTTTTAACCTATTACGGAGTCCACTTAATCCGACGTGTTGGTCGGAGTCCACATAAAGCGCTACCCTGATAATAATATACACGATGTATATTCGCCTGGAGTTAGTATAATACCGTTTTAGTACGGAGCCCCCATTAACCGCTAGATCTAGATCTATATATATATATATATATATATATATATATATATATATATATATATATATATATATATACATAATCTACAAAGAAACAAATATTTACTCATTGTTGTTTTATATTTTATATAAATCAAAAATTGCAGAATTCATAACATAATATAAACAAAATTTACTTTTCTAAAGCTTTACCTTTTTATCTTTGAAGCATACAGCATCTACATTATAAAAACATGCCAACACTGCTATACCGAAATTTTTTGTTCCATGTTTGACATTTGCGGCTATAATCAGCTTGTACTTTCGGTAAACTCAACCCTACTCTCTTATTTGCAGATATAAAATAATCTTTAAACTCATCACGAATTTTTAAAGCGGTTAAGTATTGTTTTTAGTAATTCATCTCCCCATATTTTCAGTAGTTCCGATGCTATTTGATCCAATCCCTGTGATTTATTGTTTTTCAATTTGGCTACTGCTGTTCTAATCTTGGTTATTGTGGTGGGCACTTTTCTCTGATGTCTGCTTAGTCTAACGAAGTTTTACGTTTTTGCGCACGAATTGGCGCATTTCTTGTACAAGAAACTGCAGCGGAAACAAATTCTTGTATCGTTTCTGATATAAGAACTATACGCTTGTATGACACTATCCATTTTCAAATGGATAGTGTCATACAGTATCTATGGCGTCATACGGCCTTTAAAAAGTTGTCAATGAGTTGATGATCAACAGTCTTCATTTTCACAGTATTTGTTGTGCTCATTACTAATATTATGAAAGTTTATAGACCGATCTTGTGAAAGTTTATAGGCCGAAAGATACTTCAGACCTCCATCCATATCCTTCACGTAATTTTTCTAAATTCCCATTAGTGACTTTAAACTAACGATCATACCAATAAAATCCGTCTTTTATAGACGGATATATCATAGATATATCCGTCATAGATATATCATAGATATAGGGGTTCATCATTTTTGGAAGACTTAAGTGAACTAAGATATTTTATAGATTCTTCAATTTTTTGAAAAATCGCTTGTTTATTATGTTGCTGTAAACTAGATTTTAGGTGTTTTGCCAATAAATTTCGGCTATGTAAAATATCAAAAATATAATTAATGTTCAATGAAATTTTAAGTTGCTTCGCTATGTACAAATTCTTTTGAACTTTTATTTCTCAAATAATGTATTGTCTTAGCAACTTTTTGGCTGAACGTTTGGGCAGAAAATTTCATTTTAATTTTTTCCTTATACCAATTTAAATCTTTATATACAATTTCCTTATACCAATTTCCTTCGCGTTATCCTAGTTGCATGATAATTCCTTTTCTTGAATGTCTACTAATTTTCGTCCGAAATTTCTACTGGAGTCTTTATGGTGGTAGATTTACTCGTTGTTATATTTATATTTTCCCTTATAGATCCTGTTGGTTCGACTTAGACAGTTTCTCTTTTTACTGGAAATTTTCTAGTTTTAACTTGCTTAATTAAATGGTTTGGAAAATTGAAAATGCTGGGTACAGCATCTTTTTTTAGTTTTTTTTTTGAACTAAAACCGCTAGTAATATACGAATCTGCTGTGAAATGTGTGGAGCAAATTTTAGAACTCTTTGTTGGTTTAAAATTTTCACGGCGCATCGCGCTTAAAATAATCAATTTTTTTTTGCAATGATGAATCTTTAGGATATCTAAAACAATTTGTTTATTTTCAATCTAATTATAAAATGAAAATTATATATAAGACTCTCTCTCATAGGTATCTATTTTAAAAACACTTTGGGAGGGAAAAGTAAAATAATAGGTGCTAAATTTCT
The DNA here is from genome assembly GCF_040954645.1 of Diabrotica undecimpunctata. Taxonomy (NCBI): domain Eukaryota; kingdom Metazoa; phylum Arthropoda; class Insecta; order Coleoptera; family Chrysomelidae; genus Diabrotica; species Diabrotica undecimpunctata. Next base: position 80,266,073 of record NC_092806.1, on the reverse strand, counting down.
GGTATGATTTTTAAGTTTAATTTGTAAATTTACTTACCCTTGAAATGATATATCTGTCCCATTTTTTGTCGCTGCAAGATAACACCATAATTAAAATATTAATGTATTGAAAATTTTTTAAATTGGAGCACTTTAAAAAGTTTATAATGCCTATAAACACTTCTAATCTGTACCGTTTCTGCCATAAACTGACGTCACCCACAGCTGTGTGAATCGTTTTATGTTGGCTTCACTCTTCGAGACGAGAGAATAGCATTACGGCGTGTCTATCAGTTTTTATGGTCTAAGGTTTCCATGTCTCTTCTATTTTTAAAATTTTTTTAGGTTAGTTTGACAGAGGAAGTGTCTATGTTATAAAAACATAGTTTCATAAATATCAAGTATCTTTGATATAATCCCTAGTAGTTACTCTTTCCATCTTATTTTGGGCTTTTGGATAATAATAGATCACCTAGTAGGAGCTTAGAACGCTTAGTGGAACTATGATGGGACGTCGGCCAGTATAAAATCCAAGGAAGCGGTGGATAGACGAAGTAAGAACCGATGCTAAAGAGATAATGAGGGTGGATAACTGGAGGAGAGTAGCCAAGGAAAGGGGTGCTTGGAGGAGGATGCTGGGAGAGAACAGGGCCTGACGTGGGCTGTAGCGCCATAGGAGAGAGATTATATTATATGGAGAGTTATAGTATAGCACAGTAAACTGAATGATTTCTATATTAAAATGTCATCAATAAAATAAATTTTATTGTTTGTAATAAATTATATATACCTAAATATTATATTCATTTCATTTGCTTTTAACGGAACAAAATCAAATTTTCTTACGGAACATAAAATATATGTAATTACTGTATAAATGGGAATAAGCCACAATTAAAGGTTAAAGTACGTTTATTGACGTTTTAATTTCCACTTCGAAAATCGTTCTCAAAATACAAACAGTAGTAAATTAAACAAATTTTGATAAATTGCGTTAGGCTTTCACGGCCATCGTCTAACTTATTAAACTGTTTATTCGGGCTGTTGGGCCGTTGTCTTCTGTTGAGATTTGTTCTCGACGTTTCGCCAACACTAGGGGTTGGCATCTTCTGGAGATGTTGATGCTTCGCTTGTAAGCAGAAACTGACGACGCGTTGTACTACGGAGGCAATATTTATAATTCCCACTCGCCTCCCCTCCACTGGTTTCGGCTTGAGGGGGCGTGTCGTTGTTTATAGTAGCTTTTCTATCTCCGTGTTTGGCGGGAAGGGCGTTTGTGGATTTTAATACTGGTATCCATGTTTTGTTGATTTTTAGTCCTTCTTCTATCCTATTGAAATTGTTTGGGTGCTTGTATATTTCCACCGCTTCCCGATATAACCGTGGGTAGTACTGTGAAGTTTTGTCCAGCATCTGTGTTTCTTCAAATAGTATTCGATGTTCTCCGCTTCCCAAAGCGTGTTCGGCAACGGCAGATTTGTCGATATGTCCTAAACGACAATGGCTTTTATGTTCATTTATCCTGGTGTTGGTGTGTCTTTTTGTGGTTCCCACATATACCATTCCACATGTGCATGGTATTCGGTATACTCCGGCCGTTGCTAATGGGTCGCGTTTGTCTTTTACCGATCTTAAACAATCCTTGATCTTTTTTGTAGGTCTGAAGATGGTCTTTATGTTGGCTTTCTTGAGTATTCGCCCAATTCTGTCCGTTACCCCCGATATATAGGGCAAGAACGCTTTCCCTTTACATTCTGTTTCTTCGTCCCTTCTTCTAGATACGTTGTTCATCGCCTTGTGTATTTCTCTTCTGGTGTACCCATTAGAGGTGAGCGCTTTTTCAATATAAAGAAGTTCACTTTGGAGATGTTGTGGTTCACAAATTCTCTTCGCCCTCTCTGCCAAAGTTTTGATGATACCTTGTTTTTGGCTAGGATGATGATTCGAGTTCCTGTTTAGGTATCTGTCTGTGTGTGTAGGTTTTCGATACACTTTAGGAAGGATACACGAAAGGAAGGTCACTTAGGACATAAAGTGTTTAGCCAATTATAGTGGCTACTGCTGTTCCCCACAATATTGCTTGTGATGCAAATGAAAATGATCCACCAGTGCACCAAGAGCAAGAAAGAGCAATTCGTTTTGCAAATAATATTCATGCACCAAATATAGATGAAATGTTAGATAACAGATTGAATCCTGATAATAGAAGAAGATATAATGTTATTAACAATTATTTTGCTCAACTGTAGTTGCCAAAAAGGGTACAATTTTTTCTCCTTTAATAATTTGCTTCTTATATGTAATCTTTGTTTAACAGGCATTTGTTTATTTATTTTAAGAATACATTACTGAATACTTGTATTATGTTAAATATGTTATTTTTTATTTTATTTCTTAAAGTGTATTTTTTTTCTATTTTAATGTACAATAAATGAGGGTTTTTCACTCACTGTACTAGTATGACAACTTAAGCAAATATGTCTTTACTAAGTATAAGGAGTTTCCCTTCTTTTAAAAAAGTGTTTATTCCTTTCATAAAACCCTTCCTTATGTCAGGTTATTATTAATCTAATTTATTGTTTTTATTTATTATCGAAGGTTCTACACTTAAAAGTTTATTTAAAGTCTTTATTAGTACAATATAACTAATTTATTTTACACTTACTAATTATATAATTGATCTACGTGCGTTACATTTTAAAAACTCGATGCGATGTTCAAAAACTAACTGTTCTGTTTACAACAAAATTCTTCTTTAAATATAAAATGCCGTTAGTTCCGGAATCACCGCGATTCCCCATCGAAGAGCCCAGAAGGTCACTCATACTGGTTTTATTCGGTTTGCTTCTGGAAATTTCAAGTCGTGGGTGACTCATCAGAATTCAGGAAACAGGTCTTTCAATTGAGCGCCGAAATAACTAGAATAGAAAAGAATTAGTCATAATATATTTACAGTTTTATACGCCATAATATTTATCGTAACACTTAACAAATATAAAATTAATTACACATTTAAAAATATAAAATCATATATATATATATATATATATATATATATATATATATATATATATATATATATATCTATATATATATATATATATATATATATATATATATATATATATATATATATATATATATATATATTGTTATGATGTATTGTTTGTTTGAATGATGAGCAATGAGTATTTTTAATAATATAATATATAGGGTTTTTATCGCGGTTCTCAAAGAATTAGTTTGTAAGTACTTTTTTAAATTATCTTTATTATAACTATTATGAAACACACATATATATCTAACCTAGCCAATTTAAATTTAAAATAAACTATCTTTAAATTAATATTCTTATAAAACTAATTAAATTCTATAGACAATGTAAAATTTAAACAAACTATCTTCAAAATTGAAATTGTTATGACACTAACTAAATTATATTAACAAAATTTTGTACCTTTCTTTCACTGAATGCCTAAATGAACTGTTTTCCACTATATAGATTCTAATCACCACTGAATGTCTTCGTACTTCGGTTATCCTTGTTTTTGTGAAATTACTTTTTCCAATTATCAGCTTCTACCAATTTAAGATATATTTTTCTTCACCAGCATTTATAAACCACCAAGCAAACCAGCAAAACAGCATTTATATTTATTCTTCTTTTCAATATACCAATATCCAATTATTATAAGTTGATTTATACTAATCTCCAATCATAATATAATTTTAATTTCTTCCAATATCCATCCAATATTCTTCTAAAATACTTTTTTAATCTTCAATAATTATTTGTGTATAATTATAAATGTGCATTAAAATATATGCATAATTTTTAATCTTCATTTAACTCACTATATTAAACAATTGGACTATTTGTAACTGAATGGACTGGACCTACTTTCTTACTAAAACTTTTCTGACTGCACTATCTTGAAAATTCTGAACAATTGACTTCCCTAACTTAATGAGTCTATCTTCTACTAACTTTCATAATAAACTGGCCATCTTGAATCCAAATCACGGGTATTTATATCTTTTCGGATGTTCCAGAACCATCTGGTAAGATATCATGTTCGATTTAGTTCAATTTCTTCTATATGGATGTTCTCGAAAAAAGTATCTGTTCGATCCACCGACATAATCATTATTCCAGAATGTTCCAACATAAACAAAGGTCAAATTCTGCATTCTGGAGAATTCGTTAATGTTCTATTGATAATTTTGTTGACATTTAGGCTTTTCAGATCAGAATAAACATTTAAATCATTAAATATATATAAATTAAACATTTTAAACTAACATTATTATTATAACCCCACTTTATATTCCCAATTATTTTCTGAAATGTCACTTGGAGAGTATGTATATTCACATGTATAGTTGGTTGCCTAGTCATGGCTCACTTAAATATATTTACAACATTAAAATACAACTTTTTACAATTATTATATGCTAATTTCTTAAAAATGCCCTCACATAAATATATTTTTATAAAATTTTCTAGTATATAACTTATTAAAATAACCAAATACTTTTAATATCTAATATTATGTAGTATATAACTTATAAATTATTTTCTATAAACCCCAATCGTATCAATATATATATATATATATATATATATATATATATATATACAGTCCATCTAATTTACAAACCGTTGCACGTCATTATCTACGTCAGAGATCGAAGTTGCCATAGTTGCCAAAGTATAAAAAATTTCTGAATCCATTTTAAATCAAATAGGTCACATAATTATTGCAAAAGTGGATTATACAACAAAATAAATTAATATTTAATGTAAATAAATAGAAACAAAACAAGAGTTAAAAAATAATCTTGTTAAAAACAATTTGAGCCGCTTGTTTAAAAAACAACATAGTTTAATTAATAGTAAATAATAAAAACAAAACTAAAGTGTCAACACCGCAACTGTCAAATAAGTGTTACCAATTTATGCCAAAATTTCACCTTCATTCGATTACAGTTACAGTGTGTTCCGAACAACTGTTCTTCATAAAAACGCTTTATAATGCATTTATACAAATTAAATGAAACATATTATTATGTATTTTTTTAAGTTAACATTAATAGAAATCTTTAAATATTATTTCTACGCGTATATAATAAAATATGTCTAGTGGCTGTAATGCCAATGTACTCGGCAAAGTGATTTTAAAAATGAACACACCTACCGCCTAAATATTTCGTGTTGGTATCATGTGACATCACGGGCTATGACGCCGATGACGTGCAACGGAATGTAAATTAGATGAAGTATATGTATGTATATGTACGAACAAGTAAAAGAATATGTACAGTTTATCCAAAACCCTTCTTTCAGTGCGTCACTAATTTTGACGTCATATAGGATTTTAAGAATGTCGAGAATTATTGCATGACATTTTAGTTAAATCTGACAGTCGAAGGATCGTAATCGGCTAAATGTGAAAAGGATATATTTTGAAAATGTGGAGTAAAAACTTTAAGAATTCAATTTTTTTTTAATTTACATATTAGAGGTCCCGTCATGTATAAAAACTTTTATTGCGCATTATATTGGAACGGCGGTTTGTCATAATTCCTATTCTATACATTCCAAGGAAATTGCTTAATTAACTGAGATTTATTTATGTACTTATTATTATTTATTACAAGCACTATGGCTAAAATGTATAGTATTTAAACTACTAATATGAATATTTTTTAGAATAATTTAAAAGTTACTTCACTAACGGCAGAAACTGGTAATAAAGTTGTCCCAGCCTCTTTTTCTAATTGAAAATAATTTAATAATTTTAGTATTAGTCTTTGTTCATTCTCAGTATTTCTCGGCATATTTAAAATATTTTTATGACAATAAGTACAAAATTAAATTTTCACTGTAAAATGTCTGAAAATCATCGCTGAAAATACTAACCTCGAATGACAATTATCATTTTATCAGTTGACATTGTCAAAGTAGTGTCACTATCGAGCCCATCTGCGTCAAATTATATTATGCGCATCATTGATTGGATATCTATTTAGCGTATTCTAAACTCCAATCAATTAGGTATATATCCGTAAGTAGAATTCGCTTTAATATGCAAATACCCGTGAACGATATATAATTTTCCAAGTTCTATGTATAATAATCACAGACTCACGTTTTTTTCTGTCACTTCTAGCTTAATGCGTTAGAGAGAATTCGATCAACTGTGACGCACTGAAAGAAGGGTTTGGGATGAACTATATATTTGGAACAACTAGTTAAATTAAATAAAGAAAATTAGACCTGCAAATGTGTGGCTTATTGCCCCCACTCCTAATAATATATTGACACTAGGTTGTACCGGTGAAGGTCGATTAGATTTTATCAGCTATCGGGTGATTCATTCCTGTTAAAACTTGTTAAGCTAAATCATAAACCAGTTCGTTTAGAGTCAATTATAATATTAGGAATTCGTGTACTTATAGTTTAATTTTGTGTTGAGTTTGTTTTGTGATTTGTGTGAACATGTCATATAAACATTGGGATAATTTGGATAATGTACTTAACTATAGTGATGAGGAGTGGAAAATTTTTTCAAGACTTCCTTCTTATATTATACGACAAAAGCTTTGTCTTATTTGTCGTAAAATGTCTAAAACTAGACTTAAAGTAAAGTAAAGAAACTTAATATTTAAAGGGTGGAAATTAGTATTTGAATTTTGTGCATTTTGTAGTGGGACTAGACCTATGGGATTATCTCATCGATTTGTAGGTTATCGTGATGGATTAATGGAATCTCCACCACATAAATGGGACTCCCCTCGTCCGGAGTTAGGTTTACTATAAATAGATGGTAAAACCTTAGTAGAGATTATTATGATGGTGTCATTAAACTTTATTGTTTTACAAGCAATTTTGGGAAATTTGCTCTTAATTCAAAAACCAATTCATGTCACAGAAACTTTTGTGTGTTTTGATAGTAATGTTGCACTAAATGATACGTGGCCATCGAAATGGATAAGAATGCAATTATATCAGGAAAACAATTTTTTACCAACTTTACAAGTTGAATTACCTTTAAACAGCACCAAATATAAATTGCGTTTTAGACATTTTAGTGAAAAAATCACTGATTCCGGGTGGATACAACTTTATAATAAAATATCTAAGAAGGATACGGTCATACCTCCAATATTTTATTATATTGCTATGTGTTCAACTTTCTCAATAGTTTCTCTATTATTAGACTTGTTTAAAGTTTTAAATAAAAAAAAAATATGTTAATATACAAGTGTTTTATGAGTACATAAGAATATACATATGCTTAATCCTTAAATATAATTACAGATAACAAAAACAATTTATAAGTAGGAGTCATAATGAAAAGCTGCAACTTCTGCAACTTGGAACAATTCCTCATTGGGGATATTACCTAAATCAACTAATGTCGGAGGATCTATTACCTCATTTGCGAAAAATAAAAGGTCATCTATATTACCTTCATGCTGATTAATTAACAGACGACCCCAAGCAAGAGTAGAGATATTTCCAGGAATAACATGTCTTTTATCATCACGAAATGTTAGCGATACCTTATTTCCCAATTTGGTATATATAATGTGCATTTCCGACCTAAAAAAATACATTTTTCTAAAAATGGTTTCTTTGTTTTTAATAACTCATACGTAATCATTTAAATTTAATTAATTTTTAACAACATGTCTGGAAACACCTTTAGCTTTTTTTAAAATTGTATCAGCGTCTATACGATAAGCTTTAGTTCCTTTACCGTAGAATGCTTTAATGGTGGTGTTTGGAAATTCATTTTTCATCTTTCCAAGTATAGACATTGTCTTGTATACACCATGTCGATTATTTTCCGAATAGTTTGATGTATCAAAGTAATATAGATTTTTGTTCATGTCATCATAAAAGTTTGGTGTTTGTACTTCTAGAATAAGTGAATCAGTATCTGTATACAAAAGATTAGCATTATTGTGGTACTTATTTTTAATATATCCGTAGAAAAAATTATATATGAATGTCTTAGATACATCCAGAATAGAAAAACCAACGTAGATAGGTTTATCATAAATATTTTTGGTTTTATTTAAATGAATTGCAACTAAATTTTCGTTAAATACTGATAATGAGTTAAATTCTGGTTTAGCAATTAAAGATTTTGCTCCTACCCTTCCCGGTCTATTTTTCCAATGTGATAGAAGATAAATATCTTTTCTTTTATCGGTTGATTCAAGAGACTTCCCGAACAAGGCGTTGATGAGAAGCTTAAAAAGCTTAAGATTCGTTTTTGGCTTTGTTTCGAAGGAAAGTATTCAGATCAATATATTTTTTTAATTAAAGTGATTGGGAAAACTCTACTACTCTGTGCACTTTTTCTAGTCTTAATCCGTATTGTATACATTGTTTTAGATTTCTATAATGTATTACATATTTTTTCTTATCATATAAATTAGGAATAAGTTTTTTATATTTACGTTTGGGTGGGATTATTAATTGAGGGCAAACTGCGAGATCGTTATGTTGTTCGTGAATATTGGGTGGGTAATGCAAATCTACTTCCAACACATAGCCCTTTTCACCGTCATCGTCAATATTAAAAACATTAAATTGCTCAATTTCCTGTTTATTTAACCATCGAAAATTTCCCAAAGGAAGAGGTTGACTCATAACCGCACCGTAAAACTGGTGGCTGTGAAAACTGTTGTTTTCAATACCCATACGTTTCGTACAAGTAGCCACCCCTCCTCTGATCCCTTTTTTGAAAAAGTGTACCATATTAGGGGAGGATGGGGCATCATGGACCATGGGGGTAATGTAAATCACATCGGTTATTTTGTTTAAAATTGGCAACACTGCATCTAGTAACTACTACAAATATGCGTAGACATCTTATCTACTTTTAGTAGGAGTGTGAACGCACGGGGAGTACGTTCAGACGTGTTATAATTAAAAACACGTGTTTCGTCGCTGCTGATCTAAGGAATTTACTACTTTTGACTAAAGATTTCTCGGTAAGGAGACATGATTATTTTAACTTTTTGATACTGTGGTGTTGCTTGTAAAATGTGCTTTTAATAATTAAGATTTGCTTTTGATACGTTGTGAACTGGTTCGTTAATTTCCATATTTTGAATGTGTACTACGCATGGGGCAACGTGGACTAGGAGTGGTTCACATTGCCCCATTATATTTTCTTGACACTTTTTTAATTATATGCTTCTTTTGCAGTTAGAAATGGTACGAAATTATGTGAGGAAAACTGAGCAACAATCCTGGTCTCTTGTTGCCTTGAAGAATGCTATCCGGACAGTTAAAGCTGGGGAAATGGGCTATTTAAAAGCTAGTAAAGTTTATGGTATCCCGAAAGCAACGTTAATTCGCAGATGCAAAGAAAAAGTAACAAGAATTTCTCCTGACGAAAAGGGTCTAGGTTTCTACAAAACGGTTTTTACCAAGGAACAGGAAGAAGAATTGTATAATTATATCTTAGATATGGAGAAGCGTTTATACGGAATTACTTTGCTTGATCTTCGTCACCTAGCTTTCCAGTTAGCCGAAAAAAATAACATAGACCATCCATATAATAAAACAAACAAACTTGCAGGTTTAGATTGGGCGTACGGATTTCGAAAACGGCACCCAGGGCTTTCATTACGTAAACCCGAATCAACATCTGCTGCAAGAGCTGAAGCTTTTAATCGTTACAATGTAAAACAATTTTTTGATCTGTATAAAGCTACTTTGGATTCTAAACATGTCAATCCAACGCGTGTTTTTAACTGTGACGAAACAGGTCTAGGTACAGTCCCCAAATGTAATAGTAAAATCTTGGCGCATAAAGCACGGAAACAAGTTGGACGGCTTACTTCTGCTGATAGAAGTGGAATAACAACAGCCGTTATTTGCATGTCATCATCAGGAATCTTCATACCGCCGATGTTAATGTTTGCAAGAAAGAGAATGAAAGTTGAACTCCAAGCTGGTGCACCTCCAGGTTCAATATTCGCCTGTAGCGATAGTGGCTGGATAAATAGTGAACTCTTTTTAATATGGTTTCAAAATTTTCTTCAACAAACGAAACCAAGTGAAGACGATCCGATCTTATTGATTTTGGATGGACACAGCAGCCATACAAAAAACATAGAAGTAATTAATTTGGCTAGGGAAAAACATGTACATATCATTTGTTTGCCTCCACATTCCACCCATCGAATGCAGCCAACCGATGTTGGTGTCATGGCTCCTTTAGCACGATATTATGATATGGCATTAGAAAAGTTTCTTAATAACAACCCAGGCAGAGTGGTAACAGCTTTCCAAATCTCTAAAATTTTTGGTGAGGCTTTCTTACAAGCTGCAACACCTTTGACTGCTATTAACGCTTTTAAAAAATGTGGGATAGTACCTTATGATCCCAATATATTTACAGACCTCGATTTTGCACCATCTGCTACGACTGAAAGAGATTTGGAGAATAATAGTCTACCAGTGTCAAGTCAAGATGAGGCAATTCCTTCAACTTCAACTGCAGAGCCTCACTTAAGTCAAGATGAGGTAATTGCTTCAACCTCAGTTGCAAAGCTTCATACTGGTAACGATTTTCAATTGACAATTTCCCCTGCACACAATAGAGCAACAACTTCATTTGGAGCAAACAGCCCTAAAGACATTCGTCCTCTGCCAAAGAGAAGTAAATTAATGGAACCAAAGAGGAAATCCAAAAAAGGTAAAACGGCTGTACTGACATCTAGTCCGTATAAGCTAGAATTCGAACTTGAAATAAACACGAAGGAGGCAATAAAAACAATGAAAAAGGAAAAAGCTAAGAAAAAAATAAATGATGATAAGCACGAAGATAGTGAAAGAAGTAACAAAAAAATAAAAGTTTGTCCTTCCAAAGATGGTAAGGGAAAGAAAAAAAATAAATGTAACCATCAAGTACAAGATGATGGCAATGGTGAAGATGCTGAATGTTTTTACTGTAACGAGTGGTTCTCCTCATCAGCCAATGAAGAAGGATGGGTACGTTGCTCGGCCTGTCTAAAATGGGCTCATGAAGCATGTGCGGGAATAGATCCAGAAGATGATGAAGAATTTCAGTGTGAATTTTGTATTTCTGAATAAATATAACATGTGTCTATTTTTACTAATGTTCTGTTAACGGTTTTCTAAGTATTTTTAATAAAAAAATTCTTTTTACTTGATTTTATTTACCAAACATAGCCATTAGATAATGAAATAGTGTGACTTTCCTCAGTAGTTCACATTGCCCCACCCTATGGGGCAATGTGAACTTTTGACATATAGTCAGTTGTCATTTTTTTGTTGAAAATACGTTAAATAAATTATGTTTCAATTGCAACTAAATGACAGTTAAATGTTTAATGAACGTCCCTAATTAATTAAACAAAACAAAATCATTTCTGGTTTAACAGTATGTGCATATCTTCCTTAGATGGTTCACAATGCCCCATCCTCCCCTAACATCCGTTAAAAGTTGAAGCTCGGTATATTTCAACATAGCATCCCATGTTAGAGATGGGGCTGTAACATAATGTGCAGGATCCAGTTTATATTCTTTGAGACATACCTTTCTAAAATTCTCAAATATGTCAGCTAGTAGGAGTACATCTGATTTTAAATAAAGCATTCCATAATCTCCCATAGATTGACAGTTAAAATGATCCCACACCTCCTGGGCTCTGTTATAATCTTATATAGTAATATGTTCCCCACTTAAATTATCATAAAATTTTTCTTTAGATGGTAGATGTCTCTCTTCTAATTTGATGTATCTATCAGTATACGCATATGGAAATACACCTTTACGGCGCATTAAACCAAACTCTTTTTCACCTGGGAAATATTTCCTTATTTCATTGCATTGACTAGACTCTAATGATTGGCTTAATTTATCTAAAGACTTTGCTAAAAATCTAAATGAATCTACAAACCTCAATTTTAAATAAACATTATGTTTTTTTGAATCATCACTCTTGTGTACTAGAATAGATTTTGAAAATGTAATATACTTTTCTTTAGTTTGCGCAATAGCTGATACCTCTCCATTAGTTGTTAATTCTTTAATAAACATATGTTTTTTTAAGTATTACAAGGAATACCAAGCGATGTCCCATCTGCCCATGTGAGCCGACACGCAAATGGGAGATACGATGAAATAAGTGGACAACATTGTGGTGCGTGTGAAACCAAATTATATTCCGTAGTGTTTATAAACCATTGTCTTCTTTGTAATGCATTAAAAATACATTCATATTTAAATACATTATGTTCTGTAAATAAATTCTGGTTGCTAATTTTGGTTATTCTTAATAAATAATTAAAAAAGTTTTTTGTTTTAATTATTTAAGAACACCCGAGGTTCCATTTAATAAAAATGTTAACAATATGTACCGTTCGCGTCATAAAAAACTGGTACAACTCTTATAACCGAAAATCGTGTTTTTCAAGTTGTGTAAGTTGATCTTGTCACATATGTCATTCCAATTTCTAGGGCAACGTTGCCAGTAATTAAATTTATTTTCGTGGAAACTTCGTTTTTAAAAACTTTATTTTCAAAAATACAATACAATATACTTGTTTCCGAACTATAAATAAACGCTCTATATACAATTAACAATTAACTTCTTAAATGCTTAACTTATTATTAATTTATTATAAACAAGTTCAGGCCTATTTATACCTTCTGATTTGATGGACTGTGGTCGGCGGATTCCAATGGAATTATCTGTTTATGTTTATATAATTCAATTCAACGAAAATATTGTATCAAATCAGCGAAAAGGAGTGCTGTGCGACAGACACATTATAAAATTATAGTAGATGCATTCCAATGTTCCCTGTGCCAATACGTACGTTTAAAGATCCTTACATCCATACAATTTTCGCCATACACTCCCAATAAAACTCGCAGTTCGAATGTTAACAATAATTTTTATGAATTTTCATTCACAACAAGGTACTCAAACACTTCATTTGCCTAATAAACTTTTGCTATTCTAAACTATTGTCCTTTTAAATGCAGCACAGATAAATGTCATCTCAACCTTTCAATAAAAACTTCCTAGTTTCTCTCTCTCATACTTTAACTTATTGGTGGAAAAACTTAAGTTAAAAAAAGAATTCGGAATTTAATAACATTCATTCAATCTAGCAATTGGAATAATACCAGAAATAATTTTTATGCACGGGGTTTTCAGAACTTTCATTTGCCTTTGTTATTCTAAACAATTTACATTTTAAACACGGCACACGCATGTACGCGCGCGACAACCATCACATCAACCTTTAATGAACGATTCTTACTTTATTATTTAATCGTGTTACCAATAAAAATCGCCCGCGCAAGACGGAATATCAACAGAGATGGTCAGAATAGGTGGATAACTCTAGAATCAATAAAAATTGAGATTTTAATAAAGCTTGAGATTTCATAGAACAATGGGCAATAGTAGTTCATGCATTAGATAATGGCAGAAATCCCCCCCCCCCCCACCCTATATAAAAAGTTTTTAAAAAACATTTACAGGAAAGCAACATTTAAAAGTTAAAATAAGGGAAAAAATTAATATTGCAATTTAATGAGGAGTCAGAAAAGGAGACACGATATGGTCCAAGTTATTTACAATTGATTGATTTAAAAGATATTTAAAAAAAACAACTGGAATGGAAACAAAAAGATACTTAACGCTATCACTTGCGATTTGCAGATGACATTGTACTAATTAGCACTTGTGTACAGGTGATACAAGAAATGTTAACAGGCTTAAGCATTGGGGATAGTAGGACTAACATAGTGAGAAAATTGAGGTAATGTTAGCTGAGGAAGTAGACTCTTAACGATAGGAGGATTGAACAATATGTACGGGGTATAAAATAAAAAAGAAAATCAGTAGTAGGTAAACTCAGCTTTGTTATAAAAGATCCACTTAATTTAAAAAGAGAAAAGTTTTTGATACATGTATCCTTCCTGTCACGCCTTGGAGACCATTATACTTAGTAACCAACCTCTCAAAACACTTAGAACAACTTAACGAGCTATTGAGAGACTTATGATAAAATGTAAGCTTAAGAGATCATATGAGAAACGAAGATATAAGAACAAAACAGATTAAAGCTATCGCAAAATCTAAATGACATGTGGTAAGTGGGGAAATAGCACATAAACAATAGGAAGACCACGAAGATGGATCGAAAATATTAAAGAAAAGAGAGAGGAAGAAACCGGATAACTCAAGAATATGGAAAACATATGGTCCAGCCCTAGTAACACACGACGTTCTATGGACGTCCAATATACGTCCAGTGTTGGTCCGGATGTCCCTGGACGTAAAATGGACGTACGAAGTGGGACGTACTTTGGGTGGACTAAATATGGACGTTCTCTGGAACGGACGTTCCCTGGACGTCCGAACTCGGACGTTTTCTGGACGTCCGACATTTACCAATTATGGGATTAAATGACAAATATTTCAATAGAATAAAAAATTATTTACGTTAATAAAATAATTAAAAGCGAAAAGGTTAAATCATGATTAATTAAAAATTGTATAGTTTAATATATCCAAAACATGTTTTTGTTTTTAGGTAAATTGTAAAAATCTTTTATTTCTAGATAATTCGTTACAATTGTTTTATTATTCTAGTTATCACGGTGATATATGTTTGCTAATTCTAATGAGTAAAAATGTGATTTTTATCAACAAAATGAATCTTGAAATCATCTTTGAGAAGATGAAGTAGTGGTATATACTCTGGCTGGGCAAATTAATGAATGGTGATTATATTTTATATTAATTGTCATTGTTATGTCATACCTATTTAAACAAATGGCACAGTTTAATTATAATATTATTAATGCTTAAAAGAATTCTATTTAAGCAGTATAAAGTGCAAATGGTGTGAATTAGCAACCTTTTTTGATGCTTGCTTTGGTTATAGTATTGGCAATTGGTATATCGTTAAAGGTTTGGTACCATTTGTTAGGTTACTTCTGAGTTTGGTTTTTATTTTATTACAAAAAGGTAAGTGTAACTTTTCCTAAAATTAGTTATGTTTAAAAGACAACGATTGGTTTCTAAGCGTCATCAACAGAGGATGGGTACGAAAAACGTAGATAATATTGTTGAAATTATTAATAGCCCCGATATTCCATCTTCTTCAAACCTTTCTTCGGAATCCCTAACTGATTATTTTGATGAGAGTTTCGGTTCAAATAGTTCAGGTTACAATACTTCCGATTTAAACTTTTTATTAACATGTTAAATACCTTAAATAATCCAAATTACCACGTGGACGACCATTCTGGTGATCATTTATAAAGCTCTTTTTTCAATAAAACTGAAGAAGGGTCTAAATATGGTTGTAACGAAAATTCTGGAGAACCTTATCGAGATGTTTTTAATTTTTCCAATAAGTTATGCAACTGGACTTTATCCTTTAATACTAGGTGATTTATTAAAAATTCATAAAGAAGTTCCTGATCTTTCTCATTTGCCTAGAGATGCTAGAACCCTTCTTGCTTCACCTCAAATTTTGATGAAATCCCACTAAAAAAGAGTTTTAGTAGTCATTTTTATCCTAGTTTGTGCAATTTGTTTATATATCCTAAAATTGTAGCAATTGTAGGTTTAATAGGCATTTACCATGGTTATGAGAAACCAAAATTTGCAAATAAATGTTGGATTGATTTTATAACAGAGGCTATTTTTGTATTAGATAGTTTAAGCTAAAATAATTAAGCATGGATGATCAAGTTTGTGGGGTAGTTAGATTACTGTTACATGTTGATTTATATTTTAGGATAATGAGCTTTCCAAAATTGATGAAACGAATTTGTTAGGAGAAGCCTTAAGAAGCTGATCAATAAAATTCAAGGAAAATATAGTTGGCTAGGGAAAAATCAATATAAAGCTTTTGAAGACACACATATAGCTATGATTTTAAAAGGTTTGTAACTTGTAAACATAAATCAATTTAAGGTACATTTAAGAATTTACACTATCGCTTAAGTTGCCACATATAGCCGATGAAGTATATCGTTAACTGTGTCTTATATGTAATTTAGATGGCAAAATTTACCAACTCACAAATGGTCAGGTCTGGCTATGAGATTGCTTTAAGAACTACAGCTAGCTATATGAGATGAAGGTTTGTTGTTGGCTTTATATTTTATTTATACACTGTTATTTTTGTTTTTTAAGTATCAAAGTGTAATTACTGCTCGGGAAATCGAGTTACCGGAGGTTCCACCCGGTATATTTATAGCTATCAAGAAATGTAATTTAAAATACATTTGTTAGTTTAATAAAGTATACAGTTTTATAATAAAATTCTCGCTAAAAACTTAAAGTCTTTTTATTCAAATTCATGCCTCTTATTTGGCTACTTGAAGGCAATTATTTTATCAATATATTATTTTATAATAAATAACAGAGCCCGGCGTAGAGATCTGGGTACGGTTCTGTGACTACCACTTGGACCTGTTTGTATCGCCAAGCACAAGGCGTGAAATCCGGCAATTGTGCATTCCTATATTAGCCGTACTGCACTCTCGGTGTGACATTTTCTATAGACGGAATATCTTAACTTATTTTTAAGGAATTGTGCATTCTTTTTATGTAGGCCTCTATGGCTTATTTTTAATATATCTCTGACTGAGGGTCACTTTTCATCACAATTTATTTATTGATTTTATCCTTAACTCATTGATTCTTAATTATCGTTCCATTATAATTCTTTCTGCTATTCCTAACATTTTTGAGGCTTTACTGATTGATTTTTTGACAGTAAATCTGAAGAATCAGCTTCATACTGGTCAGCATGGTTTACTGTCTAGTCGTTCAACTTGTACTAATTTACACTGATTATGTTATAATTGCATTAAAAAATATTTTTATGTCGATTAGATTTATACTACTTGTCTACAAGCATCTACTGTTTTTCTAAATTATGTAGACCATATTCTTATTCTGGTATAATCAATTTCTTGAATCTGGATTCTCTTACCAGAAGAGTTACCTTTCAATCTTTATTTTTAAGGTTTTTTATAAAATAATCAATCTCCTGAATTGCTTCACCTAGTTTTCATATTCCTCCTCATTCACTGCGTTAGAATTCACATTCCCATGTTCCTTACCGCAGAACTAATTACGGTTCAAGTATAGATATGGTCTGAATCTTCTGTATCAATAGCTTTAGGTACTATTTGAAGCACTAAAGTGCAAAATGATACTTTTTATAAATGTGTACTTATTTATTTTATTCATGTATATTTTATTTTTATCTGTAATTTTGTGTATATTTCTATAATGTTACATTTTTGTATAATTTTGACAGTGAATTTGTTCCATTTCATTCCATTTGTTATTAATAAATAAATATAAATATATGTAATAATAAATGTAAGGTCCTTTAAACATGTATGTTTTATTACTCAAAATGATTTTATATTCCTATAATGTTGCATTTTTGTATAATTTTGACAGTGAATTTGTCCCGTTTGTTAATAATAAATAAATGTAATAATAAATGTAAGTTCCATTAAACATTTACGTTTTATTTCCCAAAATACATTCCTAATATCGATGGCTTGGTTCCAAATGTGGCTAACTACAATTTTTCCATTTTTGGGCTATTTACACAGTACACCGCATAATTACTTTAAGTTTTGTTACAAATGTGGCGAAATGCATTAATTTTAAAATTGGTGCCAGAATTAATAAAACCATTAGTATCTATGTACACAATGAACGTAGTTCGCAATTCCACAAGTAGCTAATAACACATAGCCACCTTTGGAAGGGACATCTTTCGATGTATGTGAAGTTAGCGCCATTTGTTTTATTATAACCTATAATTAAATTTAATTATTATTATCAGTGTTTCTTGTAATTACAAGCATACCGAGTTTATAGAGTATCTACTTATTTCAGGTATATTTTAGTGTTTGTTAGTGTTGTTGTAAAATGAGTTCCAGAGCGGAAAAAATATTAAATTTAGGACTAAAAGCGGATTTAAGTAATAATGAAACATCTGTTCCGAATCGGTCAATTTACGTCGATGCAATTGTCCATCATGCTGAAGGTAAATTGATATTAAGAATACTATCCTTTAACATTTTTATGAGTAATAGCACACGTATTTAGACTGAATAATTTTTCAAAATAAGTTGAAACCGTTTTATTTTTACGATAAATTTCTACACCGACGTACCTTTTATGGTTCCTATTTTTATGTTGCTTTAGCAAATTTAATTAAAGAAACGCATAAGGGAAATATAGAGAACCATGAACTGAATATGAACACCCAAATTTAAAATAATTTACCATGCTACAATAAAAAATTCTAGTTCAAAGAAAATAAATATGTCGTAAATGGTTTTCAAATTATTTTGAATAATTGTTGGATTGTCTATGGTGAAAATGGGGATTCAGCATTAACTGTTAATACTTTTGTTGTTCTAGACCAACGTAAAGAACAACCTAGGAAGGAGGTAACTGATTCTGACTACTCTGATCGTGATATGGATTATATACCTAACAATGAGGATACAACTGATTCTGACTACATACTCTGATCGTGATATGGATTATATACCTAACAATGAGGATACGCAGAACTCATTTTCGGGTAGGTAATATTGTTCAGTTAAAAAATGAAACTAAAATACCTGTCGATATTTTAGGAAGTGACGACATCCTGAATGATGAAAATAGTAATATTGAGAATATTAACGAAATTATTTCTAATTCCCAAGCGATTAAGACCAATATTGACAGAGAACGAAAAAACCCAAAACGAAGACAACCAAAACTTTGGAAAAAAAACATTCGCAAAATGGAAAAAAACTGTGGAAACCCGTATATTAGTAGCAAGAGTAACTACGTACCAGGAAAATCAATGGGTAAACCTTGCAATGACAGTTGTAGGTAATGTATATATTACTCTTTTTACAAATTTAATCTTCATATTTTACAATTTTAGGCTCAAATGCAATGCAAAAATAGACAAGGAACAGCTACATCTTATTTTTACATCTTACTGGAAACTTGGAAGCATTGATAGACAACGTGATTTTATAAATAGTTTAATAGAAGTTGGAGATTGCAAAAGAAGGATCGTAACAGAGGAAAATTCAAAACGATCAAGAACTTTAAACTTTCATTTAATGATTGAAAATATTCGTCAAAGAGTATGTAAGACAATGTTTTTACAAACTCTAGGCATAAAAAAAGGAGTACTAAATTTTGCAATTAAAAAACGTTTCCCCAATAGTACTACTACTGAACATGATAGAAGGGGCGGCCATGGAACATCAAAAATATCCGATAAATCACTAACATTTTTGAAAGAACATATCAAAAAGTTTCCCACCATGGCATCGCATTATTGCCGCAAAGACTCAAAAAGATTTTACTTAGATCCAAAATTGAATATTTCTACCATGTTCAAACTTTATCAATCAGAATGCATGGAAAACAATAAATCTTGTCTCAAAGAATCATAATACCGACAAGTATTTAATAATCATTTTAATTTATCTTTTCACACACCAAAGAAAGACCAGTGTGTGACATGTACTACTTATGAAAAAGGCAAATCCTACAGACAAGACCACGCTACAGCAGAATTACGATTGCCACATACAATTAAAGAACAGAGCAAGAGATGAAAAAAATTCTGATAAAATCGCCGCTGCGTTAAATGATTCAACCATACACTCCTGTAATTTTGACCTGCAACAAGTCCTGTATGTTCCAACAGATCCGACAAATCCGGTTCTATTTTATAAAACCAAACTTGCTACTTATAATTTTACGATTTTCAATACTGGAAATAATACTGGTAAATGTTTCATGTGGACTGAGGTTCAGGGTGGACGTGGGCCCTCAGAAGTAACGTCTTGCTTGTTTCACTATCTTAGGAGCCTCCCCCAAATAATTAAAAGTGTTAGACTATTCAGTGACACTTGCGGTGGTCAGAACAAAAATCAGTTTGTTGCTGCCATGTTTCTGTATGCTGTTCAGGCTTTACCTATTGAAGTAATCGATCAAAAATTTCTTGTCTCTGGTCACAGTCAAATGGAATGCGACTCAATGCATGCTAGAATAGAAACCGCGGCCAAAAATCTCCCCGTATACTTGCCGCATGAATGGGTAACTATTGCAAAGAACGCAAAACGAAATGCTCCAAAATATGAAGTTTATACAACACCTGAACTTACCTTTATTGATTGGAAACCTCTTGCAAAACTTCTAATAGTTAATCGAATCAAAGCTGAAGATGGAACTGTGATTAATTGGCGTGACATTAAGTGGTTTTGTTATGAAAAAGCTAATCCTTTTGTAATGCAGGTTAAAACCCATTTAGATGAAGAAATATTTCACAAAATATTGATTGTTCCCCGTAAAGGTCGAAGAGTTACAGTGTCCACCATGGAAAAATGTTTAAAACCTTTGTATCAAGAAAAAAGAAAAATATCGGCTGCAAAACTAAAAAACTTAAAAGAAATTAGTAGTGCTGCAAATTTTCCCGACGATTGCAGAGCCTTTTATAGAGAGCTAATTGGAAATCCGAATATTGAGGAAGAGACGGTATTACCCGATATAAATGACCAGGAAGAAGATTTTTTTTGAAATATTTATTTTACAAGAAGTTTACGCCGTTGTTTATTTATTAGATATTTCTATAAAGTTTACAGTAGTTTCAATATTGTAGAAAACCAGTATTCATTTTTCAATTTAAAATAAAGGTAAGTTCCAAATGTAGCTAAGTGCATTTTATTTCGAAAAACCCTCCCCAGACGAATAATTTAAAGAACTACTTATTATTGTTGTATCTAAAGTGTTTGTCAGTATGATTACCTAATATTTTATAAGGAAACAATAATTCTATTTGAAACACCTGATTTGATCGACAGGGTTAAACTTAAAATTTCGTTTAACCGAAAACGACGATTTTGTAGTTAGCAACTGTTGGAACCAAGCCATCGATATGCACAGGATGACGCCACTTTTAGTACTTTATACAATGACTTTGACGTCTAATTTACATCCTTAGCGCTAAAATAGACGTCCGAAAACATCACAAAAGTCCATCCGGTAAGTCCTCCGGACTTATTATGGACGTTCGATTAAGGTCCAATTAACGTCCCGGTACGTCCATTTTACGTCCGCTCGGGACGTAAAATGGACGTCCATATGACGGTCTTCGCAGCGACATTTGGACCAATATAGGACGTTAAATGGACGTACTTGGTACCAAAGCGGACGTTCGAGGGACGTCTTTAAAGTCCGTGAGGGACGTACTATGGACGTACGTGTGCTATTAGGGAGGACTCGACCACAAGAAGCTGCTAAAGACCAATAAACGGTCCCAAATGCCTCGACCCTTCCAACAAAAAAAAATGAATTACAACTAAAAATATCAAGATGATACAATTCATCGGTCATAGATTCCAAAAACTTGAAAACGAGAAAAATTATAAGTAAAAATAACATCTCTATTGTTTAGTCAAAAATACTTTAAGATCACACAAGTTCTGTACAAATCAGTCGATTCGCTGCCAAAAATTTGATTTACGATTGAAAAACATTAGTGATAATTGACTGCCGATTTACATAATAATGGATCAACCTACTTTGTTTTAGAAATTTAAGGCGTAGAGCTGGAAAGGCTTGAAATAAAAAAACATAAAAAATGTGTTTATTTAAAAAGTAAATAACATACAATTTTATTATAATATTATGTGATAGGTTGTCAGCATAGTCTGTATACGGTCTATCAAGCCATACACTATTCAACTTTTTTGGTTGATATATATCCATTCAATACTGAAAAGTAACCTAAAATCATTACAATAGCAATTAAATGTGATTTTGCACTTTTAATTTTACAAATTATACAACAGTTACATGTTTAGAAAAAGATATAGTTCCTTAGAGAAGAATCATCTATGTCCAGAGGTTCTCAACCACTGGTGGTATATATTATTATTTTGCTTTGGTACGCAAAAACAGCTTAAATCAACACCACATAAAGTACCACAAAAAATAATAATATTTTACGTTACAAGTTTAGTAGGTGACTCTAAAATTAAAACACGAGGGTATTGTTAAAATACTGTTTTATTTAAGTTAGGTAGTACCAAAACTAATAAAAAAAGAGTACATTACTCAAAAAACTTGAGAACCACTGATCTATGTGATTTTACATAATTATATAATATGAAAAATATTATAGGCAACTTACATTCTACCAGCTTTTGTGTGCTGGGCTATTAGACACATCAATCGTCTCTATATTTGTTTACGGCTTGGCTAAAAATAAAGGGGTCAGTAAGCATCTTTTATGATCTATTGAACATGTTTTATTAGTTTTTGGATTATTAAGCATACAAAGCATCTTTTTATGATTTGTTGAATATCTTTTATTATAGTTTGGATCATTTCAGTATACATTTATGTTCCAAAAATAAATAATTTAAGTGGTCAATAACAGATTATTTTGAGACCTTTTAAAATTTGGTATCTGATTTGAAAATTTGATTTGAGCTATTTTAAAAATAATATTAGAAAACAGATAAGCGCTTATACCATAAGGATAAGGAAAGTAAATTAATTTATTCTGAAAAATAAAAAAATAATAATACGTTAATACTATAATTTACAAAAAACTCTTATAATCTATATAAAAATATTGTAAATAAAAAAAAAACAAATATTAAATTTTGAGTTTTTTGTAACCGTAAGGTAGTACTGATGTGAAATTTTCGGAAATTTTCTTTTGGTAGAGTTAGGTCTATATATCTTTTCAAGATATATAGACCTATTGTATCTGTTTAGTAACGGTAGAAACAGGATCAGCCTTTTCGAGAACCATTTCTTAAATTTTATCTAAGTTTATGGTTTTAGATACCGCATAGTTAAGTGATATCCCCTTAACTTTACAGCAAATTTTCTGCTAACTATCAGGAAGAATACATTTATAGGCATAATTTTTAGGTCCTCCAGAAACGAATTCAGAGATAGATCCACCACCTAACTCATCCGTAAGATCACCAATACACTGGCCGATAGGAAGGTCCTTTAAACCTGGCTTTGTCATGTATATAATTGAATCGGTGTCATAATTAAAAGCCCTATCACCCACCAAATCTAAACAGAAGTATAATTTAAGACGAGCCAAAGCTGTCACATAAGAGGCAAGAACCTCATTTACTGTGGGAGATATTGAAGCCGCTTCTTCAACATATTCCCAAGCTACAACAAGCGTCTCATCGTTTACAGGAATTATGGTGTTGACATAAAGCGCAGGGTTAACTAACATCGCAAAAAATTCATTGGGCTGTTTTATGATGGAGGTTTTAGAAAGATTTTCACGCTGAGCGAATTTTCCCCAATAAGAATTCAACATTAACTTTGCCAAAGATCTAAGACCAGGATTCTCCGATATTTCAGAAAAGTCCAATCTTACATCTTCCCGATGAAAAAACTCTTCAATGTAATTATTTTTCTGCTCATCAGATTCACATCCGCCTGGCCAACCAGAAGCTTGTTGTTTAAGTTTGATGAATCTATTCATCATATCTGAAAAAAGACCTTTCTGAGATTTCGATAACTCTAAACTGTCGTACGACCATATCTCATACACATCCAATATCTTATAACCCTTCGTTAAGACCTTCACAACTTCTTCCATTATCCATGTTCCTGTGAGAGATCGTTCTTCATCTGAATGCTCACATTCGGTTTGTACCAAATCCTCGCCACATTTCCGACAGAGAACAAACATACATTTACTATTCATTTTTGCTGGTAAAACAGGGTGGTAAAAAGTTGTAGGTGGTAATACGTTACACTTTATCAATCCAGACAACTCAGTAAAGTCTGCAGCATTGCATTCCTTCCCAACATATATTTTCTTTGGGTTTCCGATAGGGAACTTTCCATATTTACAAATAAATGGATAAAGTGAGCAAACGTCAACATATTTTATCTTTTCATCCTTACTACAAGTAAAATATTCAACAGTATTACCGGTTCTACTACCGTAGAGAGCATCCCTAGGATTTAGAGGTAAAGTCATTGTAACGTTATAAACGTCACATCTTTATAAATTTATATTTTAATAATTATTTTATTTTAATTTGTTTATTTATTTATTAATTTCTTTATCTTCAGTTTAATTTTTACTATTTTTTACAAAATACATAGTTGGCGCCCTATGTTTTTTCTTTTCTTCCTCTGTCTTTATTTTCTCTCTCTTTCTGTCCCGTAGAATAAATATTCGCCCTCTCTCTTTTTGTTCGGCAGACTATTCTGTTCCGTGTTGACAGACAAGCTAGTTTCATGATATCTATAGCAACATCCTATGACATCTGTGCTAACTTCATTCAGTCTCCCACTTTCTGTCAAAACAACTTTTCTGTAGTGGGATTATTTTTTGCCTCTTTTTGAAATTTATAAAAGAAGGCAAAAATTATTATAAGACTCATTTTTATGGTCTACAAATTCTCTTGGGGTAAGTACTTTCATTGTGATATTTATTCTATAATTCTGACCGCATTTCCAATGTAACCTTACTTTCTTTCGAAAGCACATTTTTTTTTCTGATATATACATTAGGACTCTTTAACAGAATTTAACTAACTAGTAACATTCATATTTCATTTTATCCTTGCCATACGCTATTTGTTTAAGTGTAATTTTGTAAGATGGCAAGGAAGTTAAACCTTTCTTTTTGATGTGTTTCTAATGCAAGTTGTTCCTTATCTTTTAGTTTATTGGTTTATTGGACATTTTATTGGATTCATTGAATTTATTGGAAATATTGGTTTATCAACAACTTAATTGACCAGATCGAATTGATTGGCCATATTCAATTTTACTAATCAGAACATACAGCCACGTGTGATTGCAGCTCTCCAGAAGCCACAACTTCTAATTGGAGGACCCAACAGCTAGAACACACAAGCAGCCCATCGAAGCAATAAGTAACACTTATTAACTGTTAAGCTTTGGCAGGATTAATTATTGTTTTTTTATTCATTTAAATAAATATGTTTGGTTAAAATTTGTCTTATTTGCTATCAACTGAGAACTCAGGTTCAATCCCTAGTTTAAGACAAGACAAACTCACCCTTGAGATACTGAGCTAGGCAAGGTATAGACGATAAGCTCCCATAGTTGATTGAGGTATTATTTTTACAATAATACTTCAATTCTCTTTGGTAGTCTTATCGTTACATCATCATAAGACAATGGTTTTCGGGGTATGATGTTATCTCTGGCGTTATCATTTTTCTAAAAGTGCATTCCCACATTTCCACTACTTCATACCCTTGAGACTACAAATATTGATTTTTAGTATTTGTTTTGTCATAACGATTCTCCATACAATCCGAAGGGTCGTCGTAAAGAGGGGCCGTTCTCTTTTCGGGGTAACAGCTAGGACATCCATGATAATAACACCCCTGAAATTCAAAAATGGTTTTATCGTGAAGACCATCTACCTTGAGATTTCTTATCAAAGCTTCTGATTCCCTTGCAGCATGTTGTATTTTAATTCTACGCTGCTTCTCTTTCCACAATAACCACTGCAAAGCGATTTTAGAATGATTGTCTTTAAAACGATAACCACCTTTGGGAATAAGACCTATAGTGTCAGGCTGTAGGAAATTACGTCTATATACCTTATTGAAAGTCGAGGCTACAGTTGTAGCTTCGAAGAAAGGGCAAATATTTGACGTGTCAAGCAACTGTTTTCTAAAACTTAAGCAAGCCTGTGCTAATATTTCAACATTAGATATACAGTACTCTTCGATTTCCTTTCTAAAATCAAATATATATCCTTTATTAACTCTTTCAGCATGCCAACTTATCAACCTCTCTCGTGCTTCCTCCTTCAAATTATCTGGATCGTAGTATTGTAGAGGAGGAACAACCCCGACATAATTTTGGTTTTCTGCCTTATTGAAGAGATGGGGAAAGTAACCTTTCTTCAATTGAGTTAAACCGAAAGCTTTAGGTAAAGCTGACAAGGCCATAGAAAAATAATTAAGACTGTCGAGAAACCTAACATTTCCAACACTCATAGACACCAGCTTTGTACCACGAATAATCAAGTCAGGAGTAACATCAGTCTTTGTTAGAATATAATTTAACACAAACTGGTGATCGAAATCAGAGCCGTTATGGGCCATAACAACGACCCTTTTAAAAAGTTTACGTTGATTCAATACAAACTCCATCAACCGTTCAATAGGGTTGTTTTTTAAAACCTGCAGACGAACACCACATTTTATACACATGCTGGTATCGGATTCCAAACATTTGTCGCAGCACTGTTTAAAAACACATAGATTATGTTCTTGAAGAATTGAACCATCAGGCATTACCGTTTCCTGAGTTGTCTCAAGATCGCAAAAAATGAAAAGAAAATCGTTTAATGGAGGAGTACCGAAATCTGCCTGCATATAACAAAGATGATCACTATAGTTGAGCCGCTGAAAAGATGGAATGATCATGTGAATGGCACGCACTCTTAAATATTCCTCTTCCTATGTTACCACTTTTCCCACGTTTACACCGCTCAACAAAAACGAACTAACAATGTTGCTATAATATATTTATACCGTTTTTTAGAGGTTATTGATTTACATTAATTTTAAACATTTTCACAAAA
This sequence comes from Diabrotica undecimpunctata, assembly GCF_040954645.1. NCBI lineage: Eukaryota > Metazoa > Arthropoda > Insecta > Coleoptera > Chrysomelidae > Diabrotica > Diabrotica undecimpunctata. Next base: position 80,239,387 of record NC_092806.1, on the reverse strand, counting down.
TTCACCAGCCAGCGAAAGTGAAACACAAATCATGATACATGAAATATTTAAGGTATAGTATCATGACACAAATAATGACGGTGTAAACAGTTTCCCATAAGGTCTAGTTTCGAGCGCCTGTCGATGCTTGCATTGAGTAATCATGCGACCTTGGATTCCATGTTTTAAGCGGCCAGGGTATAGGACAATTTTTTCCGCAAGTTTTGCAGAACATCTCCACACACATGGTTTTTCGTGTAGATCTTGAAACAATCCCTACATCTTTTAATTTTCTCACAGACAGATGAAATATGGGCATTGAAACACGCTTCTCGATAAAAACTTCGCCCACATTTGCAACAGGGAATTTTCAAAGTATCTTTAGAACAAGCCGGTGAACGACGTCAAGCAAAGCATGTACCACCACACCTGTGCACTTTTATTTTTATAAGGTTTATGACACTCCTCGCAATAATAGCCGCATGAAAAAGCAGCAGTCAGAGAACTGATTACATTATAATGACCTTCATGAAACAGAAGATTCAATTTCGGTCCATCACCAAATCCTTCAAAAACCACATCACGGCCCTTACTTCCATAATCGTATACACAAAAATCGTGGAATTATTAAGATACGATTGAAATTGTTGTAATTCTGGAATGCCAGCGCCGTCAATAGGAATAGCAACACCCGCATCCTTTTTCAATTTTATTGCTTCTATCTCTTGCGTTCTACCTACATCTTGATGAATTTTTGAAAGTTTAGGATTTTTGTCTACGTACGCTTTAGCTACAATCAAAGCTCGAGGAAGGCAAAGGTTATCCTTATTTTTAATGACCATTATACTTTGACTTTTTGTACACTCCTCATCAAACGTATTAAACTTGCGTGGTCTTCCCTGACCTTTAGGCATCTTAACGATTGTAATCCCTAGACAAAATGTCTCGGTGTTAAGACCTGTAGAATAGGACCAATAAATTGATGATATTTTGTTAAAAACATCGTCCACAGTTACATCGGCAGCCGGTCTAAATCGCATCCATCGATGTCCTGTTGAAAAATCTTTGCTACAAAAAGTGAAACCAACCTGATCCTGTGGTTTAATGTTCTCTGTTCCCTTCATCACAATTTGTTCTATTGCCATTTTGGTCCATTTAACTGGGTCTGATCCCTCAGGCACATTTTTTATTTTAAATTCCAGAGTTCTTCCCTGAACTCCGAATTTTTTTAACTTGATCTCTAACAATTAAAAAATTTTCCATTTTTAAATCTTATAAAATTATTAAAAATTAGAGTTTTTAAATATTACAAAACTCACCAAAGCACGTCCGATCACTAGAAATACCTGAAACGGAATGAAGAAAAATAGTTGTAATGATGTTTGTCATCCTGGTGCCTTAGTCGTGGACTAATACGCACCCTGATGCGCATCGCCCCGCCATTGAACATCTTTCTATTTTTCTATTGGCCGAGAGATCTGAAAATGCCATATAAATATTAATACGTTTATAAATATTCGACATTTTTCAGATCTCTAGTCAGTCAGTCTGGTCTCGGCTCCCAAATAGGGTCTCAGCACCCTGGGAGTCCGATGTCGGGGCTCTGCTCCGGTTCTCCGAGCATTTAGACTCTGTGGCTGGACCTTGTCCACCTTCTAAACTGTGTTTTATTTATTTTACCATGTGAGAAATGTTTATTATCCACCAAGAATGGAAGATACGCAGAGTAGACTTCGAATTGGCTGGTCGAAGTCCCTCTGTAAGGCACCGTGGAAGTGTTAAGTGGCATTGATTTATCAAGCCCTTACATCCCATATGGTGATATGTTATGTCGCTGAGATGGATCTACGGAAGTTGTGGATCACCGTCAGTCGCTCTTTTTCCACATTTGATAGTTGGTTATTCTCATGTATCAAACGTTTAAAAATATCATAGAATGTTACCCAGGATTCATACCTTCCCTCAAAACAGGGTAACTTCACTTGGGGTAATATTATTTTGTCTTTCTTGCATCCTTCCGCCTCTAATATCTTATTTTCTTTTATGATCGACCGCACCCTTTTTCTCATTGTATAAAATCTTTCTATTTCACCTTCTTCTAGTGTATCCTGTTCACTATCCACAGTTATTTCCATTATTAAAACATCTATTTTTTGTACCTCTTCTTTTATATCTTCTTGTATATCTTCATCGGTTTCGTCGTCTTCCAATAAATGATGAAGTTTTCCCATCGTAATTTCTACTTCTCTAATTTTTGTCGAAGACTTGTACGAATTTTTAATAAATTCCTCTAAAGTCTTTTTCGTTTCTTCATATCTTTTTTGTACTTGTTCGTAAAAGTTAGATGTAAAGTATTTATCAACTCTCGGACCCTTCTCTTCAATTTCTGTGTTTTGATCTTCAAAGTCGTTATACAATTCATCAAGTGTCTGTCTTTTATTGTTGAAGTATTCTCTCGTTCGTTTTTCTTTCCGTAGTTTTCGTAAATTATTTAAAAGCTTTGTAATATCTTGATCTAAATATAATCGTTTAATTTCAAACGTATATAAGTTTGACCTAAATTCAACTTTTAAAATCTCAACTTGTCTAACCTTGCTGACACGGCTTATTGTACAAATTAAAGAATGTAATATTATCACTTGTAACCAGAGAGAAAAAATTCTTTATATAAAAAATGCAAATACTACAAAATACTATATATTTGGAATGAATGAACTCTGAATGTGTATACAAATAACGATTTGTCACGATATTTCCCTATATTATGAAAATCAAATGTTTTAAGAATTTTAAATTGTAAGAATCAAAATTATCGAGTATAATTAAAATAATTAAGCTATTAGATTTGAATTATCTGTAGACAAACTATTACTTTTTTAAGTAAAAAAAGTATGCAGAATAAAAATATTCCAGTTAAGTATTATTAAATTTGAATCTTAAGTTTCTTTAATAATCTTTTTAATTTATAAAAAAAATGCACTACTCTAAATGATAATAAATATTCAAAAACTTACAGTTTTATCCCGACGTTCACTTGTATGTTCCTGCTTCCTTCTTAGAACTGCAACTGGAACTGGATCTCTGGATGCTGCTAGATTTTTCTGCTAGAAACTGGACCTCCAAACTGCTGGAACAGTAGACTTAAGGACTGCTATTCAGGTTCTCTTGTAATCAAAGGCTCTCGTAAGGCTCCTACCCCTAATTTCGGTGCGTTCTGGTCTTTTTAATTATTTTTCTCCACACTTCGAATTCGATCGTCGATCTTGTACGGAACTGGGAAACAGCTATTTAGTTCGCTAAGGGTCGTCTTCTTCGAAGCTCCAAACCAATTAACGCCCTTTTGATGATGTTTTGTCGAAGGACCAATGGAAAGTTTCGAACGTAGATTTGAGGTTCGAATCGGTTTGTAAATGCTCCTTTGTCCGCTTCTTGTCGATCGACGATGATAGGTATAATAAAAGGTTGAAGTTGTGGAGTAAAAGTATTGATTTACTGATAGCTACTGGTAATTACACAATATGATGTTCGTTAGGTAACTACTTATGATTGACTGTACTCAAATGAGCTCAAATCCCCAATTTATAATCTCACAAATATTTCATACCTCAGCACAGAGGTTATTGCTTCTATGATACTAACCAACTTTGAACTATTAGCTTACATTACAATTTAATCTAGACCATCATTGCAACACTTAGGAAGTTCAATTAGAAACAATATATTATTATTATTCGACAATTCATTAACATGTGAATGGACTTTAATTATTAAAATATTACTCGATATCATTTTCACAATGTCACTTATACACGGTGAAACTATAATAGATTAAGAAGTTAAGAATAATGTGAGATTACAAATTAAGGGGTTAATTTGTGATTGAACAATCCGCTAAGGTGGATGATCTTAATAGCCTTTGTGATTCCATGGTTCACTAAAACAAAGAGACAAAGGGGACAGGAAGAAAATAAGAAACGCGAAGACAAGTTTCTTTATTTATTAAAAATCGGCGCGTCGGGGTCAGTTCGCCAAGTATTCTCGCACTCTGAGAGTATATCGAGGGTTTTCCACTGGATGACGTGTGTGACCAGGCGAGTGTAATTGGACACACGCCTCTTGCTTGTTCCGAGTTGCCCACTCACAATACGTGTAACATAAGTTTGAATCTCGGAGATAAGGTTATCTCGGAGACCGTCTTTAGTAACCGTATAGAATGGTATAACAACTCACTGGTCAAGCTTTAGAGAGCGTGCTTTGTTGCTGGGCCGGTAAGGCGAAGCAATGCGCGAACTAACCTCAAACACGCCACGTGGGAGGACCTGAGAGGTACCTAAAACAGAGGGGAAAGAATATGGAAAATAACCGAAGTTGATATAAAATAATAAATAAGTAAAATTGAAAGTGTTTATGTATAAATGTCCTGTAAGAGAAGAATAACAGATAGTTATCATAAATATACAGACAAATATATATATATATATATATATATATATATATATATATATATATATATATAAGCAAAAATATAAGATGATATAAATGAAAGTAAAAATGGCTGTAAAAGGAATAAGGTTAAAATAGTGTACGCTGGAAATCAGTAACAAATAAAATGTTCTGGAGCAACAAGGTTGCGACAGAAATATTGAACACATAAAATATGCAAAAATAAATATTAAATGTCAAAGTTAAAATGCAGTAAAATATCAATACAAAAATAGCATCAACAAAATATCATCAAAGTAAACACAGCTAATGGTAAATAAGTAAAGCACTGTTTAAAAACACATAGATTATGTTCTTGAAGAAGTGAACCATCAGGCATTACCGTTTCCTGAGTTGTCTCAAGATCGCAAAAAATGAAAAGAAAATCGTTTAATGGAGGAGTACCGAAATCTGCCTGCATATAACAAAGATGGTCACTAGGACAATTTTTTCCGCAAGTTTTGCAGAACATCTCCACACACATGGTTTTTCGTGTAGATCTTGAAACAATCCCTACATCTTTTAATTTTCTCACAGACAGATGAAATATGGGCATTGAAACACGCTTCTCGATAAAAACTTCGCCCACATTTGCAACAGGGAATTTTCAAAGTATCTTTAGAACAAGCCGGTGAACGACTTCAAACAAAGCATGTACCACCACACCTGTGCACTTTTATTTTTATAAGGTTTATGACACTCCTCGCAATAATAGCCGCATGAAAAAGCAGCAGTCAGAGAACTGATTACATTATAATGACCTTCATGAAACAGAAGATTCAATTTCGGTCCATCACCAAATCCTTTAAAAACCACATCACGGCCCTTACTTCCATAATCGTATACACAACAATCGTGTAATTATTAAGATACGATTGAAATTGTTGTAATTCTGGAATGCCAGCGCCGTCAATAGGAATAACAACACCCGCATCATTTTTCAATTTTATTGCTTCTATCTCTTGCGTTCTACCTACATCTTGACGAATTTTTGAAAGTTTAGGATTTTTGTCTACGTACGCTTTAGCTACAATCAAAGCTCGACGAAGGCAAAGGTTATCCTTATTTTTAATGACCATTATACTTTGACTTTTTGTACACTCCTCATCAAACGTATTAAACTTGCGTGGTCTTCCCTGACCTTTAGGCATCTTAACGATTGTAATCCCTAGACAAAATGTCTCGGTGTTAAGACCTGTAGAATAGGACCGATAAATTGATGATATTTTGTTAAAAACATCGTCCACAGTTACATCGGCAGCCGGTCTAAATCGCATCCATCGATGTCCTGTTGAAAAATCTTTGCTACAAAAAGTGAAACCAACCTGATCCCGTGGTTTAATGTTCTCTGTTCCCTTCATCTCGGAGACCGTCTTTAGTAACCGTATAGAATGGTATAACAACTCACTGGTCAAGCTTTAGAGAGCGTGCTTTGTTGCTGGGCCGGTAAGGCGAAGCAGATGCGCGAACTAACCTCAAACACGCCACGTGGGAGGACCTGAGAGGTACCTAAAACAGAGGGGAAAGAATATGGAAAATAACCGAAGTTGATATAATATAATAAATAAGTAAAATTGAAAGTGTTTATGTATAAATGTCCTTGACGACAGTCCTTGCCGGATACGTTGATGTCTTCGTCAAAGTCTACATGGACGACATCATCATCTTCTCGAACGACTGGGACGAGCATCAAAGACACCTCCAACTGGTCTTGGAACGACTACGAACTCATGGCCTATAGGTTTCCCTGAAGAAGTGCAAGTTTGCAGCGAACGAGCTCGAGTACCTAGGCCATAAGATCACATCCGATAATACCTAACCACTACAGAAACACTGTGAGAAAATCAGAGGATTCTCCACTCCGAGGACCTTGAAACAAGCCAGGAGCTTCATCGGAACCGCAAGTTGGCTCCGAGATTTCATACCAAACTTCGCCACGATGGTCACCCCACTAACAGACCTGACAGCCGGCAACAAAAAGTTTAAATGGAACAGCCAAGCAGACCAAGCGTTTAACGACATTAAAAACGCAATCTCCGGCAACCTAGAGTTAAAACGGCCTTTCTTATTTTTCTTCCTGTCCCTTTTGTCTCTTTGTATTTAAACCCTCACCTTTTAATCTCATTGTGTACAGTTAACAACTTATTTTACTATTATTGAACTATAAAATTTAATAATTTAGATATTACTATTTATATATATATATATATATATATATATATATATATATATATATATATATAAGTAATTTCTTTTTTGGATAGGGTGGAATGTCTTCGTGTATCGAGAGGAGTGAGCGAAGATGATCTTTTTGCAGCTTCTGCTGAATTGTTTACAGGCGCAGCTTTTACGTGGTTTAGAAACAATCGCAATAATTTTTCTAATTGGTCTGATTTGGCTCAGAAACTTAAGTCTGATTTTCTACCATATTCTTTTCAAGATGACCTTCTAGACTAAATCAAAAATCGTAGACAGAAGCCAAATTAGTCTGTTACGATGTTTATCAATAACATTTTGGGTATGTGTAGTCGCCTTGAGACTCCTTTAACAGATTCTGCAAAAATTAGGATTATTCTGAAATGTCTATTGCCATTTTATCATCAACAATTAGCTTTAGTAGACATCAACAGTATAGCAGACATAACCGAGAAGTGTAAACGTTTGGAGGAAACTTTATCTTGGTCTTCTCAACCTCCAACCACTTCCAAACACTCTTCTGACTCTTTCGGGTCACCAAAATTCTTTAAGACACCGTTCTTGGCAACCTAAGGGCCCTGAGCGTAATATTTCAGTTGTAACTTCTGTAGTGTACTGGAATTGTAGTGAGTCTGGTCATTTTTATGATTGCGGTATCCCTCGTACCCGTATTTTCTGCCACGGTTGTGGTAGGGAAAATACCCTCAAACGAAATTGTTTCAAGTGTTCGGGAAACGAACGATCGGAGGTCCGTCCCCTGAGCGTTTCTCCGTCCACACCCCCATCAGGGAATCAAACCGTTACATCAAACGAAGTCACTGGTCCAACCACGTCAAGCCACCCAAACCCGTCTTCCAGTCGGAAAGGGAAAGGGGTTTTCCCCAAAAAACCAACACACACCACACCAAGTCATTCCAAGAAGTAACTTCTCAATATAATACATTTGATTTGCATAGATTATCTTCCCCAAATATCTCCCCAAATTTTAGTAATAAACATAATAGTAGCAGTGTAGTAGTTCCAGTATCTATACCAGAATCTACCACAATTCAGGAGGATTCTTTTATTTCTGATTTTTCTTGTTTGCCTATCGTATCCTCTGATTGTGTTAGTAGAGATAATAAGTTTAGTTTAATACCATTTAAAATTTTTGACCAATCAGATAATGATTGTTTTGATTTGAATTCGTTATTAGTGAGAAAACATAATGATAATAGACCTTATCTTCCTATTAAGATTTTAGGACAATCTTGCTTAGCTCTTTTATATAGTGGCTCGAACATTTCTGTGATAGGTTCACGTTCATTAGCCTTACTGAAAAATGCCGAGATTTCCATTAAGCCCATTTCTTCTCTGCAAGTGTCTACTGCAGATGGTACAGTTCAGTCTATTACAGGCAAATTTGAAACCGAAATCACAGTAGCAGATTTATGTAAGCAAATTACATTCTATATCATTCCTTCAGTTCAGAATTCCATAATTTTAGGTATGGATTTCCTAAATGTTTTTAATAGCACACTAAATTGCTCAAATTTTTCCTTTTCTATTTCTCAATTTAATCTGTCCTTACTTAGTGCTATTCAGGATTTTACTAGTTTATCTAGGTCCGAACAAAGGCAATTAGAGAATATGATCTCTAAATTTATAACTCTTTCGTCGAAAGACAAGTTAGGTCGTACATCCTTAATATCTCACACTATCGAGGTGGGAGATACCACACCTTTTCGACAATACCAGTATCCTATTCCTCAGGCTTGGCAAGTTGACTTGGAAAAGGAAATTGATTCCATGTTAGAGTTTAAGATTATTGAACCTTCCACGTCTTCTTACTGTAGTCCTTTGTGGTTAACCAAGAAAAAGGATGGATCTTTTAGGGTTTGCTTCGATGGTCGAAAGTTGAATAATATTACTACAAATCGGGATGCTTATCCTATTCCCCGAATAGACGTCATTCTAAGTAAACTCCAGAATGCTAGGTATATTTCTTCTATCGACCTATCTAAAGCTTTTTTACAAATTCCTTTAAGTGAGGAAAGTAAAAAGTATACAGCTTTTGCAGTTAGTGGGAAAGGATTATTTCAGTTTGTCACTATGCCTTTTGGTCTTATTTCAGCTCCTCAGACAATGTGTCGTCTGATGGACTTAGTCATTGGTCCTCAGTTAGAGCCTTATGTTTTTTATTATTTGGATGACATTTTGGTTGTCACTCCTGATTTTTCTCTTCATATGGAAAATTTGGATAAGTTGTTTTACGTCTCAAAGAGGCTAATTTAACTATTAATTTAGATAAATGTTTTGTCGTCCTAGTCTTAAATTTTTAGGATATGTAGTCGATAGTAAAGGTTTAAGGACTGATCCTGATAAAGTTACTGCTATCAAGGATTTTCCTATACCTAAGACTACTACCCAAGTCCGTAGGATATTAGGCATGTGTGGATATTATCGTCGGTTTGTGCCGTCTTATTCTACTTTGTTGTCCCCACTTACAGATCTCCTTAAAAATAGGAAAAAAGGCCAAACTATTACATGGACTTCAGAAGCCGATGATGCTTTCCGGCGTATAAAAGAAGCTCTTACTAGTGCACCTGTCATGACATCTCCGAATTTTAAAGAGCATTTCTATCTCATGACAGATTGTTCCAACACTGCTTCAGGTGGTGTACTATTTCAAATGAAGGATGGTTCGGAACATCCAATAGCTTATATCAGCAAAAAGCTCAATAAAGCACAGAAAAATTATTCCACCACAGAGAGAGAACTTCTTGCAATTATCCATGGTCTTGATGCCTTTCGGTACTATCTTGAGGGTCGTAAGTTTACTATCATCACAGATCATAGTTCTTTATTATGGTTACATTCCATGAAAAATCCGTCACAACGTTTGTCCCGTTGGATTTGTAGGCTTTCTGTCTTTGATTATAATATTGTTCATCGCAATGCCAATGGTGTTGTGGTTGCAGATGCGTTGTCACGTACATTCGATATCAATCTTTTAGATCTGTCCACTTTATCTCCAGATAATTGGTATCGAAAGATGATTCATAATGTCACCCAAGAACCTACTAGATATCCTGATTTCAAGGTAGAGAATAATATCCTTTATAAACATGTAATCAGTCCAGTTGAATCTTTATCGAATATGTCTGATTGGAAAATAGTAGTCCCAACAGCAAATAGGGATGAAGTCTTGAGAACTTTTCATGATGATGTGACATCAGGTCACTTTGGTTTTTATAAAACATTTAGTAAAATAGCTGAGTTATATTACTGGCCTGGTCTGCGCAACTCAGTTAAGAAATACATCTCTAGATGTAGAGTTTGTGCAACATGCAAGCCGAGTAACCTACCTCAAGCTGGATTAATGGGTTCGTTTAGGAACATTAATTTTCCTTGGCAAATGATCTCTTTAGACCTTATTGGACCATATCCACGTAGTTATTCAGGTAATACGTATTGTTTGGTAGTTGTAGATTACTTCACCAAATTTCCTTTAGTTTGCCCTCTTCGTAAGGCTACAACTCCAGCTATTTTGAAGTTCTTAGAGGAGCAAGTGTTCTTACTATTTGGTATTCCCCAAATAGTATCATGTGATAATGGTCCACAATTTATTTCTAAAGCCTTTAAAGATCTTTTAAGTAAATATAAGGTCCAAAAGATATTCTACAATGCAGCTTATCATCCGCAAGCTAACCACACTGAACGTGTAAATCGTAGCATTGTTACTGCTCTTCGATCTTACACTTACACTGATCATAGAGCTTGGGATCAGTACATTCATTCAGTTGCTCAAGCCATTCGAACTTCTGTTCATGAAACCACTCAGTGCTCTCCAGCTTATGTTAATTTTGGTAGGCATGTTCCATTGTCAGGTGATTATTTCGGTTTAATTTCTGAAAATTCAACAACTTTTCCTCAAATTTCTGAGAAACTTCACCGTATGGAAGATCTCCAAAACTTACCTCCAATATTCGCTGACATTAGAAAGAAGTTGAAAGCTTCTTACCGTAGAAATCAGCATCAGTATAATTTGAGGAAACGAGATTTGCCATTTTTTGTGGGCGATCGAGTTTTGAAACGGAATTTTGTAAAATCAAATAAAGGTGATGCCATTTCTGCTAAGTTTTGTCAGAAATATGTTCCCTGTACTGTCGTTAGGGTAATATCTCCTTTAGTATATGAATTAAAAGACAATTCGACAAATAGACGAATTGGTCAATTTCATATAAAGGATTTACTCCCTGATAATACAACAGATGATGCAACATCTTCATCTTCAGAGGAAGATTAACTTAATGTCTATTAAGCTAACCTATTCCTTTGATTGTTATTGTTTTGGCTCGGTTTGGTTACGATTTGGTATTTTCTTAGATTTTTGTTATTAATCACCAGATTTGGTATACCTACAGCTTATACTTTGATTAGTATCTGTTTATAATAAGTTAAAATTATTAAGGCCATTAGAGTGTTTACTTATATTAGATGTTGCACTGGTATGGAACTAAATATTGTAATGCTACTATACTGTGCTATATGTTTAGGTGTGGTATAACCTATGTTCTCATTTTGCTTATTTGTTTTGCCAGGTTGGAAAGAATGCTGTAATTTTTTTTTATGGATTTGATTCCGTTTATTGGTCATGATCAAGTTATATAGGAACATGTATCTGGATTTGCTATGTGGGATGTTTTTTTTTATCAGTCATTAGGAATTTATATAGATAATCAGTATGCATAATTTTAGTACACTCCTATATTATATAGACTATTCTGCCTGTGTATATGTGACTGAATATGTGGGTTCGAAGTTTTAGTTCAATTAGAGGCCTCAGTTGTTCAATGAATTTCGGAATTCACCATTTTCATGACAAGTTGTACAGTTATCTAGGCAGTAGATCGTCTTCCATAGATAGTAAATTATCGTTAATATTAATTAGGATTTGAACATTTAGCTTTAATCCTTAATATTTTCAGACTTTGGTCTAATAACAGAATTGTTCCTTAGCTGATTTATTATTCTTACTTTATATAGTTTACTTATATAGTTTATTCAAGTCATGGATTGCTCCCTTTACAGCTAGCATGTTTAGATTACAGTTATGGATAGTATTTCATATTTTGGCAACAAATGACCATTTATAGTTATTTTCACTTCTTTCCTTAGGCACTTATCTATATTTTGGTATATTGAATTAGGAATTATCCTGTTCTTTTTATTAATATCAGAACGAATTATAAATCTGCAGTTTCTTTAGAAATTGGTCTACTCGTTCTTGATGTTCTGTTTTGTTATTACTTCTACCTTAACTCTTACTATTTTGCTATGGTTGTTAGAGTTACTGGCACATTAAACTCCTTTTAGTGCTCTTATGTTAGATATTCTTACAAATTTGTTGTAGCTACCTGCTATAGTTATCGAGTATCAGCATAAGTTAATTTTGTTGTAAGAAGTTACCACAGCAGTTCACATGCTTTGGTACTCTACCTTTTGAGTTCAAGTTGTTCAGCTTTGCATTTGCTAGGATGATTAAGTTTATAACACCTCCTAGTTTTTATTTTTGGTCTTTATTTTGGATCCCAAATGTACTGATGGCAGATCATCAGGATGGAATCGATTTTATGGCTGTCCTTTTGTTAAAGCCGTTAGTCCCACATTTTGATCCAATAATTTATTTGATGAATTTTAAGGTTAGGCACATATTACCGGATGTGGGTATATGTGGACCTACCATATTTGGTTTAGTTGGTTATAGTGTGAATTGGGTCATTATTTGCCTGATTGATTATCTTTGGATATGCTACTTTATAAATCTGTTGTCCACTGTATGGTCAATTTTGGATTTACCATCCAATTCGACACTTATATTGTTTTATATACGTTTGGTATTTTTATTGTTACTTATTATTGTGTATCGGTCCACCCATTTGCCTGATTGATTATTCCTTGGATATGCTCTTCTATAAATCTGTTGTCCATTGATGAGTCAATTTTGGAACTAGGGTCCGATTGCACATTATTTTGGATTATTTGCATTGAGTATTTGTAGTACTAGTCTATACTATGCTATGTTAAAGCTTTACTCTACTTTAATTTTACTCTAGATAGTATGTGACTTTGTACTTAGTTACATGTGGGTATCTTTAGATTAAACCATATCTTTATTTCTACATCACTCATAATCTGTGGTTAATGATAATCGTGTATCGATGTAGATTGTTTTGGAGGTATTTTAGTGAGTTAATATAGTTTATAGCTGTATTTGGCAAACTGGTGCCATGGCTATAATTTTTTATATATAAGTTTATTTTATTTTTTTTTTCTCAATTCTTGATTGCACCACAAATCGTTGAAGTATTGGTTAACCTACAGCTAAACAATCAGTCAAGTAAAAAAGAAAAAAAAAATTTTTTTCACTTAAAATTTTTTTTCTCCAAGTAAGAGGGGAATGTAACGAGTCCGTTACTTAAATAATCGTTTACTTTTTTTTGTGACTGGAATCTTTTAATTTAATTCTAAATTAAATTCAGATTGAAATATTCTTAAACTAAATATTTAAATAACTCCCAGTAAATCTTATTTTCTAAGGTTGGCATTAAACTGCGCCCTCAGTGGTAAAATTCTGAAAGTACATTCACTCTGCGACGTGTAGAATCTCAACGTGGTTACTTGTTAACTGGATGTGATCGAAGAAACATCGATTCGATCAGAGTAGTTGCGGCTGGGAGTGCCATTTTTTTCCCGAATTTGGTTTAAGTTTATTTTATTGTGAAGAGCTGTTTGTTTTAGAAGAAATTATTTGAGTTATTTTGTTGGTTGTACGAGGATATTTTCATTTGGATCACCCTAGCCGGTAAGATAAAATTACAAATAAATTATAAGGAAAAATCCTTTATATCATCCGCCATTGTTAGTAAAATTCAGACCTATTTTAATTTCGTCTTTGATAGGTATTTCATATATTTTATACATGTCATATTTCACCTTATTTTATTAGGGAAAAGTTTTATACCTAAATAAATTATAAGTATTAGATTCAATATCTCAAATTTTTATTTCCTTTCAAGAGTGAAAGCACACAATTATTTATTTCAATTTCATACCGTTAAAACCGGCTAATATTTCTTTTTTTTTTCTATTCTATAATATATAAAGATCATGTTTTCCGTTAAAATTATCTATTTAATATATCCATACATTATAAAAACATTGTCACACCATTCGAAGGTCACTATTTACCGAAAACCATTAAGGTTTTTATTTCAATTTAAGGTCACTTGTTGACATTTCTTGTATCGCCCTCCAAGGTTGATAACCCTTGTGTTTTTCCTTACCTTTTGTATGTACAAAGAACATGAAGTAACACAATTGTTCCTTTTAGCCTACTCCCAGAATCCAGTTGCAAGTCAGGGGAAGAAATTTTTTTTAGTTTTTGGGGTTATACTTACTTAGGACAAGGGGAAGAAGTTCCAAGTTCATTTTATTGGAAATTAAGAAGAATTTTTAGTTGGAAGTTGGAGTTTAGAATTTGTCTAAGAGTACCTGATACAGGGAATCCAGGTTTGGTGTACCTTTTACCACCTGAGTCTAGTTCTCCACCGGATCATCTTCAAGGGAAACCTACGGAAACCGGCAGGAAGAACTAACTTTTATTTTTGTTTATCATTCAATTATTTTAAATACCTTTTGCTACGACCTCTTCAAGGTTTTAACTTTTGGTTCCACTTTTAATTTAAAAATATCCTTAATAATAAATATCTTCAATTTTTTTAAAAACATTAATCATTGTAACTTAATTTAATTATTTATTGTCTACCAAGGGATGAGGTTATAACTCTCCCTTGAATTTCTCTTTGTTAGGTTATCGTGTGCACACATATCCGGAGAATTTTCACTTAAAAACCTAAACAATTCTTAAACGAAAACTAAACTATTAGTGAGTAGTATATAATTATATTTATTATTTATACATCATTATTGGGTATAACTTTGTCACGATTTGAAATTAAGGGGTATATCAGGGGTAAATTGTTTTATAATTATATTCAGGGATTTTACTGTAAATATAGCTAAGTTAATTGTACATAAGAGGTGGTGGTTTAGTATATAAGCATTTAAAAAGTTTGTACCTAAGTTTGGTAATTATTAAAGTTGTGGTTAAAATTTAATATTTCAATTAGTACCTATCTTTCATATTTTAGCAATACAAGATATCTTGGAAGAAAACATTTAACTTCCTGGCGCCCAAACATTCATTAGAGCAACTTTTATTTTTCATCTGTTAATTTCTTGGTGGTTTTCTTGTCATTAGTTTTTATATCTTACGGTCTCTGTAGGGCATGCAAATTGGCCGAATCCTTCTTTGAGTGTCAAGTGGTCATTCTCCTGCATAGTCGCTAGCCAACACTTAATTCTGCTATATTTTAAAATTCATATTTGCCCTTTATTTATTTCTTTTACATAATTTATTTCTATCTAATCTCTTCCATCTTCCGTTATTCCACATATTAGTTCGTTGGTGTATCAAGGTGCATTTTAGAGTTCACCCTTTTGCTACACTGGATAGAGTCACCCAGACTCCTTAGCACAATTTTTGTTACATCTTGTTTTAGTGCTACATGGAGTCACAAAGGATCTTAAGGTCATCCGCCTTAGCGGATAGAGCGACTGACGGTGATCCACAACCTGCCGTAGATCAGCCTCAGCGACAAGTTATATGTTGCCGAGAGGCGTGGAGGGAGGCTGTTTGGCTTACCTCCGGCTGTACGGGCTTCTTGCGATCCGTGGAATTGGACCTATATGTTCCTCGAGTGTCCACCATTCTTCACGGAACAAATAGCGGGTCTGAGGTAGATGCTGGACGAGGTATGTGGAGTCGTGTATGTTTTTCGTTAGAAAAACTGTCATAATTCCAGAATCAGAGGTTTGTAGTGCGTGATTAACACTGTAAAATACCACAACAAACCTCGGAGATAATGTACATAAAATATAATTGTATGTGTGCAATATAAACAAGAAGTAAGTTCGAAATATTGGGTGCAAACGTCTTTTCTGTGCTTGATCTACGTAGTAGAAATCCCACTAAAGCGTTATCTGCACAACAGTAATAAAAGGAAATGAAATAAAACAATATTTGTACAAATAACACAAAAGAAATAAAAAGATGCAACAGTAAAACGGCAGTTTGAGAGATTCCTTAACTTACGGAAGGAATCCTCGAAAAATTCTTGTGTCTCCTTAACTTACGGAAGGAGATCACAAGTAAATGCAAATACTTCAGAGCGTATGGTCTCCGTGAGGAGAGATGTCGCAATGAATGTATTTAAACGATAAGAAAATACAATAATAAAATAGCAACAAATAGAATATATGAAGCGTGTGATCTCCTAAGAGAAATATCGCATCAGATATATTCAAGAACACAAAAGCAATAATAAAATAGCAAATGAGAATATATTTGAGCGTATGATCTACGGGAGAAATATCGCAGCAATTATATTCAAAGTAAATTAAAATAAATGCAATAATAAAATAGCACTAAAATAGCTATTTTATCAAAAATGCAAAAATATCAACAATAATAGCAAAAAATATGATAGAAATAATAAGGCAGATTATAGGTGGATGACTGGCACCGAACCTAGAGTCTTAAATCCGAGGGTGAGCTCGAACTGGCCGACTACAGAAAATCCACCTTCTTTTATACAAGAAAATCCCTTGTTCTAAGGGATTATAACGTATGAAAGTGGACTTCCCGTAAGATCGGCCAATGGTAAATTTTAAATTGCTCAAAAGTTGGAATAACCCCTATTCCAACCAATGAACAATTTTTTTCATGTCAGGAGATGTTGCCCGTACGCTGATTGGCCAGTTAATGCGAGCGCACGAGAACATATATTGTCGACAGATCTGCCACGTCACCAGCTCGAAACTGACGACTACGCATTCAGATCTGCGCATTCTCACCTCTTAGCCTTCTGATTGGTCCCTGAGTTTATCCTATTTTCTAATTGGTGAGTTACGGGTCACGCCCCTTTTTAACACTCACCAAGGTGACGAAAATGGGATAAAAGACGGTGCACCTTTTCGGAAAGCCTATTCGGTTTGAGTCTGATGACTAGATAAGACCTCTGGTTGGGGAATACCTTACTAGGTTAAATTACTAGTTTTTCTTATACTCCTACCACTGGAAGGGAATTAGACTTCCCTTCTGCAACTGTTCCTGCCAGGTATTAGTTCTAATATTCTTCGGAATATTATTTGGTATATATTTTGCTTTTCTTACAGGACATTTCCATTTTATTGTGTTATTTACTGTATATCTCGTTTTTACCATATCTATTACCTTTTAGGTTGCATTTGATATTTTGCATTCTGAGTTATATCTATATTACTGTTTATATTTGTATTTGCTACATTATTTGTGTGTGTAATTGCCCTGTCGCAACTTCGTTGCCACAGATATTTTTACTTTACCATTTCTTTACAGCTTATCGTTTTGCTAACCTTATAATTCTCTCTTACAGCTTATTTTCTTTATCATAATTGTATTGACGTATATTTGTGCGTATATTTATCGATAACCTACTGTTATTCTCTCTTTCAGAACATTCATTCACATTTACTTTCATTTTCACCTATTTACTATTTTATGTTAACTTTTATTATTTTCCATATTCTTACCCTTTTGTTTTAGGTACCTCTCAGGTCCTCTCACGTGGCGTGCTTGAGGTTAGTTCCCGCTTTCTGCTCTGCCTTATCAGCTTAGCAACAAGCACGTCCTCAACAAGCTTGAATAGCGAGTTAGATACCATTTTATACGGTTATTAAAGACGGTCCCCGAGATATCTCTATCTCCGAGATCCAAACTGAAATAACACGTACTATAAGTGGCTAACTCCGTACAAGTACGAGGCGTGCATCCATTCATATAGGTTGGTCGCACACGTCGTCCAGAGAAGACCGTCGATATACTCTCAGTATAGGGAAATCCTTGGCGAACTGACCCCGACGCGTCGAATTTGAATAAATAAAGAAAACCGTCTTCTGATTTTCTTATTTCTTCCTTTCCCTCTGTTTATTGTTTGTTGTAGTAAATATGGACACACAGAGACTTCTCCGATCGTCTGCCTCAGCGGACAGAGCGACTGGTGGTGATCCACAGCCTCCCGTAGATCAACCTCAGCGACAATATTGTTCTCGGGAGCGTTCATTAACGCACCAATCAGCAACCGAGGAACATCTGACATGGGAAAAATTGTTCATTGGTTGGAATAAAACTTATTCCAACTTTTGAGCAATTTAAAATTTCCCATTGGCCGATTCTACGGGAAGTCCACTTTCCTACGTCATAATCCCTCAAAACAAAGGATTTTCGGATATAAAAGAAGGTGGATTTTCTGTAGTCGGCCAGTTCGAGTTCACCTCGTATTATAAGACTCTAGGTACGGTGCTAGTTCATCCACCTAGAATCTGACTTTTATTTTACCTTTTTCTACTGTATTTTTATTATTGATTTTGTGTGCATTTGATATATATATATATATATATATATATATATATATATATATATATATATATATATATATATATATATATATATATATATATATATATATATATATATATATATATATATATATATATATATATATATACATCTAGCGGTTAATGTAAGCTCCGTTCTAAAACGGTATTATACTAACTCCAGTAGAATATACACCGTGTATATTATTATCTGAGTAGCGCTTTATGTAGACTCCGACCAACATGTAGGATTAAGTGGACTCCACAACAGGATAAATCATTTTTGGGATCCGTATTTACCATTTTGCGTGCAATTCTAAACTCCTGCGATGTTGCCAATAATTGTATTAGTAGTAGATTTTCAAATTTTACAGCAGGTACATTTTGGAACTTGAAATTTATTTAAATATCCATCAATTTATTCATAGAGGAATTTCAGGAATATTTGGCTAATGTAGTTAAATATAAATTGTTAACCGACACATAACTTTATTTTACTTTTTAGTTTTAATAAACAAGACGGATTTATATTACTTGCTTTATATATTTTCAAACATAAGAAAGTGTCTATTATAAACTTTGAAAACTTCAGTTTCCATTTTTATTAATTAGTATTTTTTGTTAAAATGCATTGGCACTGAAACATTTAGTCCATAAATGTACGTACATCGGATAGAGTAATCGTGTAACAGTTTATGAAAGTAGAAGCCCCTTCGGTAGGATTATAATGTTTGTTACCCTATTAATTAAAGAAAACTGTACAACAGGGAGGTCTTTCTAATTTTTCGATTACTGCAGTTTATGACATGCAATATTTGTTTAATAGCGTAGTTGAATTTAAACTACAATAATTTATAAATCAAAATTTAATAACATCATTTTTTACTGTCTAATTTCAATAGATATGTCGATTTTTAATTAAAATATTTAATGCATTAAAGTCGCGTGGAGATTTTCACTAAACATTTAATTTTAAAGCTATTATTATAAAAGTCCAAAAAAAGTATAAAAGTCTAGGGAATTTAATAGCCCACTATAGATTTGTTTTATAGATTATCGTAAAGCGTTCAACAGAGTCAAATGGATACACTTATGACTGATTCTAAAAGAATAAGGTGTACAACAACACCTAATTTTGCTTATAACTGAACTGTACGAACACACTACTGGACCATTTAAACTAACATAAAAAGAAGATTGAACTCCAAATGTTAGATTAAGTAACGAAATACAAGTATCTGGGAAAAATTTCTCAAACGATTTTAATATTGAAAGAGACTTTAAAGAGCATCTGATAAAGCATGCTAAACCGTAAGGCGCCTAAACCAAACAATATGGATATTTGAGAAAAATTACAGCTCGTTCCAGAAAGAATTGTAAATACAATATTAATCTAGATTAAGAAGAAATGCTGAAGAAAAAAACAGTAGCGGTTAGCCTAAAGAAAGAAAGGCAAAAATAAGTTGTAATTTGATGTTTTGAAAAAATCTGATCCGGAAACCGTATGAAAAACATTTCATAGTATAGACTCTGCCGTCTGGCGGCCTATATCGGAAACTTTTACTACCATTTGATTATTTGTGAACGATTTTGTGTAAGGTTAAGTGGCACACCACAAAAAGTGTTTTTATTTTCTCTTTTGTTCAACAATTAAAATGTATTGTTATACTTTTAGATGTTCCAATATAACAAAGGATAATAAACGTACGGGTTACAAAATTCTATTATTTTCTATGCGCTAGTTATTATAGACACATAGGCTATCACACAGTTAAAAACTATGACCCCTATGAAAAAAATACAGTAGCCTATGACTATATTTGTGCTTTAGCACTATAGTAAGAACAAGATAAAAATCTAAATATCTACATAATTATATTAACGAGAAGTTAATAAAACTTTTGTTAGTTATCAGTGAGAGAATCCATTTTGTGAGCTATAGCACTCTGATGCGCTTTAGGAGCACAACTATCAGCTAAATGTTTTTCATGTGGGAGTCCTGAGTAATAGAACTAAAACATCGTTCTCCTGTAAATTGTCAAACTTAGTCTTAGATAACAACGACAACATTCTTAGGATTTAGGTACAAGATACCGTCCACAATTATGTGATTATGTGTACGTGCCAATATTCTTTTAAAAGATATTAACAAAATTCGCGGGTAGACACCGCAACATCGGTATGTCCCGTAGCGATAAATTTACCATTTCATGATAATTAGCATTTACAAATGAAATTTTCATCTTTCATACAAACATCGATAGTTTTTAGCTTTGGATGTATTTGAGTCACATCGTGCTGTAGCACATTTAGTCTAAAAAGTTTTATTTTACGCGTAATTAGCACATTGGCTCTGGAAATGACCTATAAATATACATTATTAATTATTTCCAATCAAGATTTTTAAGCAGCTCTGCACCATTGGTCCATTTTTGTTGCTTTTTGTTACTGTTTCCCCTTTCTTTTTATCGTCATCATTACATAGTACTACAACACTGGGTGAGTCTTCGCTAACTACAACTTTTCTTCTTATTTTTATAAGAGCTTTCTTAATTCAGTATCTGTTCTTAATCTATACGGATTTGTAGCAGTATAGTAATAAGAACTTATTTGTTTTAGTTATTCTTCATGATTTGCATCGCTATATTAAAATAGGTCTGAAGTTTGTATTATGCTCTTTATTCCTTCAGTGGCTTTATTATTAACTGTGATTATTGATCCAATATATTTAAAGTCTTCCATACTTTCGAAATTGTAGTTGTTGACTTTAATGTTTTATCTAGATTTATTGAATTGGTCTCTTCTGTGTATTTGCTTGTATTTGGTTTTCACCTCGTTGATTTTAAGTGAAACTTTGTTCATGCTCTCTGGACTTTGTTGAAGATGTCGTTTACGAACGGGAGAGAGTTTTTTTGTGAAATCTATATCATCAGCATTATGCTAGGAGCTGCTTTGTACCTGGACCGTTAATGGATTACATGTTAAATGGACGTTATTGCTATTTTGGTAAGCTGTTTGTTCATTTTTTATTTATTTAAATCGAGAATCTGTATTTTATTAGATCTCTGGTTTATTTATTTATATCTCTGGAGGATTTTGCTGAAGACAGAAATAGGGAATCTGGTGGTACGTACATGATGATGTTTTGATTACCAACATTAGAAAATTTGTCTTACTGTAAAATCGTAATGATTTTACTAAAAAAATATAATGTTGTTTAATAATAATAAAGTTGTTTCGCTTTGCCTTCTCCATCGAGGTCGCAGTGAGACTGCTACCGTTATACCTTCTGGTATTTAATATTTTGCCGGTCAAGCAACAATTCCTATAGTTATTAACTTGATGCTGATATCTCTGCTTCCCGATTTCAGCAAGCCATTAAAGTAAAGTAAAGTTCGTGTAACCTTCAAGCCAAGGGCTAGTGTTAGGGTTTTCAGGTCGCGCAAGCGCCCCTAACATGACTTAATGACTACTTTCGTAGCCGAGACCGACGGCTTAACGTGCCCTCCGATGCACGGTGGCAGCTCAATTAAATTAGAAATTGAAAATTTTGTCGGTGCCGGGATTTGAACCCGGGCCCTCTAGCTTGTTAAGCCAGTGACATAGCCCCTGAGCTACGGCTGCCACTGCAAGCCATTAAAACTGCTACATTCATGCTTCCTATTATCCAACGATTAGCCAGTTCCGGACTATATGCATTATTATGGTACTGATATTGCTGCTGCCCCTTATAAGTAAATAAAATATGCAAGGAAGGTTTTGGCAATTTAATAGGATTTTTGTGTGTTAGAATATAATTTTTCCAAGAAAGTAAAGAATATCTATCCGCTATCCGGATTTAATCCATAGATTAAATATCAGAATACTATAGAGCAAAAAAAACGGTATAATAGTCAGTAACCAGAAAACCAAATAAATGTTCATTAAAAGACAAAAGAGACGATGTAGAATATAACGTAAAAATAGACCCATATAACTATGAGGTTGGAGCGTTTTAGATATCGCAGATAACGTTATCACATAAGAGATAAGAGGAAAAATTCAGGTAGTAAACTGATATATGTATAACCCTTATAACTCTTTTAAATCCAGAAGTGTAATACGAACTACTAAAATCAGGATATATAAAACAATGTAAGTTAAACTCGCAAGAAAAGCCCCCAGAAGTGTTTTACGACCGGGAACTAATTAAATGCTAAAGTCAAACAGGTATATAAAGATTGCAACGTCGTACAAGAAACTAAATCTCATCTCTAAAGTTATTGTTTTGCACTCTGTATTGATTTGTAATCTTATTGATAACAGATTCATATATTTCTCTAAGAATTCTTCTTTCTGCGACTCTCAATCGGCTCTTATTTTGTTTTTTCATTGTTCGTGTTTCATTTACATACGTAGATACTTATTTTTCTTACTGCGGAATGTATTTTTGGATTGAATTTTTTTGCTTAAAACTTAGCATTGCCAGCTTGTATTCTGTTGTTATTCTCTTTTTGTAATGTTTTTGTTAAAAGTGATCTTAAATCTCAAATATTTAGATCGATGAACCATTTCAAAGTTGTACTAGTCTATTAAAATAATATGTCCTATTCTGTTTCGTAGTGCTCTTCTTATGATAGCCATATATTTTTTTATCGTTGATTTGGAGGACCCTTTTCTGCGCTTTTCCTATTGAATGTATTAATGTTTTTTTGTTACTAATAATTATACTCGCTACTATATTAAACTCATCGTCGAAAGTCCGTATAATCTGAGGACCTCGAATATTAAACTCTGAGATTTTCTGTATAAGCTTTCCGGGCGATGCTCTCCAAAACGAGTGTTAACACGACTGGAGACACGGCATCTTCCTGTTTGAGGTAACTACATTTGAAAGTAAGTTGCCAGTTAATTTCCTTAGGTATGTTTAATTCTTCCATAGCATTCTAGTTACAATCTTATAATTATATCATATGTTTGTTTAAAATCTATAAATAACTAGCTTAATGTTTTTTTATTCCCAACATTTTTCATTAAGTATATAATAGTGATTATTTGATCAACGGTTCATTGAGTTTTCCTAATTTCACATTTGTGGTTGCTGTATGTCAAAGAAGACACCATTTTCCATAGCGGGTGCTATGATTCCAATGGAGTAAAGTACGACCTACATATTTATTGCCAAAATCACTTTTCTGCTGTATCGAGTACCGTTTACTGGTATATGAATTTTGTTACGAATTTATCTTGTGTGCTGAACTCTATTAAATCTTTTACTGCGAATTGAAAAGCATGTTTTAACCTTTATTTGTAACATTTATCGTTAACGTTCAGTGGAAGATTTTACGTTTATCTAAATAAGTATTTACTATATTGTATAATAGTTGTAATTTTATTTTACTATTTGTATCTATATAGGTATAATTTATAATATATATAATATTATTTGTCTTATATAAATATCTATATAAATATTAATATATATATATATATATATATATATATATATATATATATATATATATATATATATATATATATATATATAGATATTAAAATCATCATATTTGCGTTATAGTGATATTAATATGGCAATTAGCTGTAAAGTCATTAGTCTTTTCTGTCGTATCATATGTTCCTGATATTTTTTGTAGACAAGCGGTTTAGTTTGTGTAATATAATATCCCCAATTCGTCTCATAATATTTAGTTTTCAATACAGCTGTTACGCTAATTTCGTTCACCTTTTTTAAAGCACTTTGTCCAGTTTTCCGTGAAATCTTACTTGTAGATTACTCCTTGTTAAATTAATTAATTTCTTAGTTAAGCCTTGTTCTGCCATAGTATATATATATATATATATATATATATATATATATATATATATATATATATATATATATATATATATATATATATATATATATATATATATATTCTGCCTTGTTCTTCTATAGTTTTATTCTTATGATTATATCATGTGTTGGTTTAAAATCTATAAATAACTAGTTTAATGTTTTTTCTGTATTCCCAACATTTCTCATTAACTGCCTAATAGTGAATAATTGATCAATGATTTATTAAGTTCTTCTAATTCCACATCTCTAGTGTAAGAAATAGACGTGTGTAAATTCTGCTCCATAATAATTTCAATTTTTGGTTATTGTGAGTCGATAATTTTGCTGATTTTGCGTGCAGTGTGTAATAGAAGAATAAAAGTGTTAATGGTAATTATAGCAAAGACATCGGAAGAGAGGTAAGTGCATAACCTCGATAAATTTAGGAAGGCGAAGGAAATTTTATTTACTCTCAACACAAAAAACTAAAAACAAAACCGGCCCAGGTAATTAACGCTATATCAGTTTTAAAAGCTAGAGGTGGGCGTTGCCACATCAAACCGTTCCAAAGTAACTGACAATTATTTTAATTGAAAATTAATTTATTCAGGAAGAAAACGTGAAAATAAATTACTACAAGCTACTGCTTGAGAGAACCATCTTCCTTCGACGCGTTGAGTGGGGAGGTTGGCTCTATCGCGAGTAGTAGCAGTAGAAATATGGATTCAGATGATAATACATCCGATGACAATCGGAAAAGAAATAGAGAAGAAGAGGGACTGTTATTTGGTCCCAGTAAAAAAGTACAAAGAAGTCCAGTTAAAAGTCACAAAGATGATAGCAAAATAGATCAAATACTAAATATGATAAAAAATTTAACAATAGAGTTACAAGAATTAAAAACTGATATAAAAGGAGTAAAAACGGAACAAAAACAATACAGAGAAGAAATGAGGGAACTCAAAACTGAACTAGCAGAACTAAAACAAGAGAATAGTGAAATCTGGAAAGAAAATGAACAAATCAAAAAGGATCTGAATGAGACAAAAGGACGCCTTGAAAGGCTGGATAGAATAAGAAAAGAAAATAATGTGATAATACAGGGAATGACAATAGAAACTGGAGATAGAAGAATACTAAAAGAAGTAATAGGAAATTTTATGACAAAAGAGCTAAATATTACCTTAAATATAGAAGAAGCAGTGAAACTAGGAGATAAAACATGTTTAGTCAGACTGCCAAACAAAGAAGAAAAAACAAAAATTATGGAAAACTAAAGTAAACTTAAAGAAGTGAAAAAAGAAAAAATATATATAAACAATGATCTAACGACAGAGGAATTACAAATACAGAAGGAAATACGAAGAATAGCAAAAGATGAAATAAAGAAAGGTAAACGTGTCCAAATTAAAGCCAACAAACTTATAATAGATGGTCTAGAAAGGAGATGGAATAGAAACACCAACCAGCTGGAGGACCATCATGGAGGTGGTTCAAAAAACTAGCAAGGGATGAGACGATGCATTATTCGTTGACGGACGAGGCAAATAAACAGGAAATGACTGCAGATAAACCCGGGTACAACAAAAGTGCAATAAAGAAAGATAGACAAGAAAACAAAAATAAAAAACGAAGACAACAGAACAAAAAAAATAAAGAGTTGAAAATAAGCACATGGAACATAAGAACCATGCTAACTCCAGGAAAAATGCTAGAAATAGAAAAAGAACTCAAAAAGTATAAAATAGATATTGCAGCACTGCAAGAATTACGCTGGGAGGGACAGGGACAGATTGACAAACAAGACTTTACAATATTATATTCAGGAGGAAAGAAACAAGGGCAAAAAGGCGTGGGATTCATGATACTAAGGCACCTAAGAGAGAAAATTATAAATTTCAAGCCAATATGCGAAAGGATGGCCTATGTTAGAGTCAACAGCAAACCATTTAATATATCAGTCTTGAATTTATACGCCCCCACAGAAACAAGCAATGCAGACGAAAAAGAAATCTTTTATGATAGGGTCAAAGAGGAGATAGAAAAAATACCCAAAGAAGATGTCATATTTGTACTAGGAGACCTCAACGCCCAGATTGGAAAAGAGGACTTTTTACAACAAATTGCAGGAAAGCATACAATACACGAAAACACGAATGACAATGGGCAAAGACTATGTAACCTAGCAACAAGAACAAATTTGTTTATAAGCTCAACAAAATTTGAACACCCTAAAATACATAAGGTAACATGGAGGTCACCAGATCAGAAAACATATAGTCAAATTGATCACATAATGATTAATAAACGAAAGGAATCGTCAATAAAAGATGTAAGAACGTTCAGAGGTGCGTGTGCAGATTCAGACCACTATATGGTCACAGCCACTATAAGACAAAAAGTTAAAATTGAAACAAAACAAAAAAACCAACATAAAAAGTGGAATATCAATAAAATGAGTAATGAAGAAGTAAGAAAAAAATATGAAGAGGCAGTAACAGTTCAAATAAAAGAGAAATATAAAGCAGAAGATATAAACACAGAATGGGAGACGATCAAAAAATCAATAGAAGAAGATGCAAATATGCAGATAGGTAAAAGTCAGGCTAAAACAAAAAACGAATGGTATAACCAAGAAAGTAGAGAAATAACAGGAAAAAAGTGCAAGCCAGAAATAAATGGCTAAGAACAGATAAAGAGGAAGACAGAGAAGAATATGAAAAATTAAGAAGGAATGCTAAGAAAGTGATAAGGCAAAATAAAAGAAGATGGGTAGACAAAAAAATGCAGGAAATAGAGCAGGAAAGAACAAACAGAAATACGAAAAGTTTTTACAAAAAGATTAAAGAACAAAACAAAAAATACAAGGGCAAAACAAACGGAATAAAAAATAGAGAGGGAATAGTGATAATAGAGGACCAAGAATACAAACAAGTATGGAGAGATTACTACAGAGAGCTCTTGACGGAGGAAACAACAGAAGAAGAAATGCATAACGAGGAGGAAACGGTGCACGAAGAAGAAGCAGATGAAGTAGATGAAGTAGATATCGAAATTTCAAAAGAACCAACATTAGAGGAATTGGATGAAGTAATACAGAGAAGCAAAAATGGAAAAGTCCCTGGTAAAGATGGCATTAATATGGAACTAATAAAATACGGGGGAAGGGAACTAATAGGAAAAATACTGGCACTATTGAAAAATATATGGAAAGAAGAGAAAATGCCAGGGGACTGGAAGGTAGGGCAGATCATAACAGTACATAAAAAGGGATACCAACAAATCTGTGAAAATTATAGAGGAATAACGTTACTAAATACAACATATAAAATATTGACATCAATAATAAAAAAGAGGTTATCAAAGATCACAAAGAAGACAGTAGGACAGTACCAATGTGGATTCACAGAAGGAAGATCTACAATAGATGCAATACACACAATAAAACAAATAATGGAAAAAGCAAACGAGTATAAATTAGAATTGGAAATGTTATTCATAGACTTCAAACAGGCATTTGATTCAATTAAAAGGAATGGATTAATGATAGCACTTAAAAAATTAAAAATTCCACATAAACTCAGAAAATTAATAGAAATGACAATGAGAACTACAAAAATAAGCATAAAGACACAAAGAGGAGAGACAGAGGAATTCATTATAAATAAAGGGATGAAACAAGGAGATGCCTTATCAACAACGCTATTTAATCTAGCATTAGAATATGTACTACGAAATATAAATAAAGGAAATCTCAGAACAAGAGGTGGTCAAATAATTGCATATGCAGACGATATTGCTATTATTGCAAAGAACAGAAAAATAATGAAAGAAATGCTAGAAGAAATAAGAGAGAAAGGGGAGGTAATGGGGCTAAGATTAAATCAAGAAAAGACAAAAATATTAAGATTAGGGAAAAAACCAATGAAAGAAAAAATCAAAATAGGAAGTTCTGAGTTTGAAGAAGTAGAATACTTCAAATACCTAGGAGTTACAATAAGTAAATCCAGAGAAAGGAAATCCGAAATAAAAGAAAAAATATTAGCAGCGAATAAAGCTTATTTTGCAAACAAAACATTACTTAAAAGCAAAACACTGACTAAAAAAAGTAAGATGGGCATTTATAACACCATAATTAGGCCAATATTATTATATGCAGGAGAAACAATGACGATGGTTAAAAAAGATGAAGAAGACTTAAGAATAGCAGAGAGAAAGATTATGAGAACCGTACTAGGACCAATCAGAACAGAGCAAAATGAATATAGAAGCAGAACAAATGCAGAAATTAAGGAAGAACTTAAGGAAGACATCGTAACTAAAATAAAGCAATGCAGAGTTAGATGGTAAGGTCACATTTGGCGAGCAGGCGATGAGGCAGTGACATACGCAATGATAGAATGGAATCCAGGAGGAAAAAAGAGAAGGGGAAGACCGAGATCAAAGTGGCTGCAAGAAGTTGAAGAAGACCTCCAAAGGGCAGGAGTCAGAGAATGGAGAGGAAGAACTAGAGACAGGAAAAAATGGAGAGATATTGTCAAGAAGATAAGATAAACAAAAAAGACTGATCCACTTAAGAAATCGGATCTAGAAAGCATTTGCGGTTTAACCCCACACTGGGGTGTATAGCCATTATATATATATATATATATATATATATATATATATATATATATATATATATATATATATATATATATATATATATATAATTCCACACTAATAGTCTCCTATTTGATAGTTCACGTATTCACTCAATCGTTCCAGGTGTATTAGAAAAATACTGTATATCTTAATTATTAATATATAGCTTATATATAGCTTATACCGCTACAGTTTGTGCAGTACATTTTATCATCACTTTTGTGTATGGGTATGCTTTTCAGCAAGTTGGTACTTGCTCTTACTTCTAAATTGACAGATCAGCTGTTTAACCGCCTGTACTGAACTTTCTTCTCCATTTTGCAAATATATATAAAAATTAATAAAAATCACTCTGAAATACCGTTGATTGAAATATTGGATACCCTATAATATTCAATCAACGCAAATACTAAAATCCCGGGAGAATATTATGGGTTATTTCTGGTTTCGTCATAATTGAAACTGCTATTACTACCAGGAAAGTGCTCTCACTTCCACATGTTGAAATTGATATATAGTACCAACAGATGCTAGTCATATACCATCAGTACTAATAAAGTGGAAACTATCAAATTAATGTCAATTTCATTGAAACACACCTCAAAAATATTGACATCAAATTCAAAATCGCTTATGCGTTAAAAAAATTAAAGAATTGTAAACAGAAATAGAGGAGACATTCATAAAAGCAATAGAGTAGCAAAGCTCACAGCATGAGAATATTGCCTCGTACTTTTATCTAGCAATTTGTTGTCACGTATTTTGAGATATAAAATCTTAAATTTAGACATTAGACATTTTCATTAAATGTATAATCTAATATGGAAGTCTGTTGTATGTATGTTTTACATACTTGGAAAACACTGAACAGCCAAATATTTATTCTTTTATATACTAGGTTCTAAAAAAATTGTACTCAAAACGAATAAATATTATCTACCAACTATTTTATTCTAGTTTAATATGAAAGCATCAGATATAAGATATTATAAAAATTTCATCCTAGGTGCAAATTTGAGATAAAAACCAAATGATAGAACATATAGTGAAATCTAAATATCTTAAAATAGCTGTATCGAACGAGGATGAGGTTGTTGATGAGGAAAAAAAAGATCTATCGCTGGAGAAGTGAGAATGCAATTTTATTGACAAAAGCAAAGAGCACTTTAATTACATTAAATGAAATATGCATTACAACTTATCATGATACACATATATTCGTACCGCAGAAACAAGACAATTAATAAAAACGTTAAGATAATCTTAATAATAATCAAAATTTAAGTTTTAATACATAGAAGAAATAATAATATACAGAAGATACACAGGATAAACAATATTAAAATAGCTGCAAGAAAGAGAAAATAATGAATCAGTCATATTAATGTAGAATAGCAGAGGATAAAGTGTTTGTCATAGCCTTGGACAAGTGCCCAATTGAAAAAAGAACACAGGTCGTTCAAAAAAGACTCTAGAAAGAAAATAGAATAGATTAAAAAAAAAAAATAAAGCCATAAGCATGTATTTTCCTACTCTTTTAATATTAAAAATACGTAAATAAAACCTTGAATTAAAATGTAACCTTTGAAATCTGTGATAAACCCATCACTTGAACAATGACGCCGATGTATGTAGTTGAAATTTTTTACACTTATTTGAACTGTTTATTTTCTTATTATCTACATATGAGTTGTGACCGATATCACAAACTTATTTATTTTCCACAAAGAGGCTCTTCAATACATAAAATTATTACTATACAAATCTAATTCGAAATATGGTGAAAAAGTAATACACATTATGTAAAATTTAAATTTTTAATAAAAAGTAAAATATTAGGCATTACTTATGGGGTTCAAAGAACGAGCCTTAACGAAGATTGAAGTACTAATAAAACCGCAATCGGGCGTACCTCGGGGTAATGATTAATTAATTAATCGGCTAAATTCTTAAGTCACCCTTTTAATATGATTTTGTCAAATTGGTACTTTTTAGGACCAACTATTCTTATAACTATGTTTATAACTATTAAGGGCATATCTAGAGATAAAGAAACTTTACTTTACTTAAACTTATCAGACATATGCGCTAAACACGAATCTGACTTATTTCTAGTGCAGAAAACACATATAGGGCCTAACCTAGGGTATTTGGTATTAAGCTGATCACTGAAAACCATATTATAGATATAGACATGCTATCTTTGTCGGAGAAGAAGCAAAGTCGCGTAGAGATTTTCATCAAACAATTAATTTTAAAGCTATTAGTATAAAAGTCTAAAAAAACTATAAAAGTCTAGGGAATATAATATCTCACTGTAGGTTTATTTTATAGATTATCGTAAAGCGTTCGACCGAGTCAAATGGATATACTGATGAAAAAAAAAATGTGAGCACAACACCTATTTTCGCTTATAACTGAACTGTACGAACACACTACTTGACCAATTAAAGTAACATTAAAAGTAGATTGAAAATCAAATGTATGTAAGTATCTGAGAAAAAATTTCTCAAACGATATTAATATTCAAGTAGATGTTAAACAGCATCTGACAAAGGATGCCGAAATTACAGCTCGTTCCAGAAAGAATTGTAAATATAACCTCAATCTAAAATAGGAAGGAACGTGGAAGAAAAAAATAGTGGTTAACCTAAATACAGAAAGTCAAACAGAAGATGTGATTTGATGTTTATAAAATACGGCTCATTAAATCTACCGGAAATTATAAAACATATTCTTAGATTAAAATGGAAACTTCTTAATATTTAGGGAATATACCGTTCACAATTATGTGATAATGTGTAGGTGTCAATATTCTTTTAAAAAAGATTTATAAAATTGTGAAGACACCGCGACATTGCACGATCATGTGTCATACGGTTTCATCTTTCATATAAACATCGATAGTTTGTAGCTTTGGGTGTATCAGTTTGGGATTTATTTAGTTTGGGATTTGTATGTTCGTATCATATAAGTTGTCTAGTTATTATAGTGTATATAATGTCGTATGGTAATTCCATTTTATTTAACAATAAAACACTGAAAACTTTGTTTTCAAAATTTCCACAAAATTATTTATATCTTATCACTACAGATGTTTCGGCAGAGTGCCTTTCTCAAGTCTCAAGTTTCTCGAATCCATCAATCATCCATTGTATTTCTTAAACTTTCATTTCAATCCCTACCAATCAAGATTTTGAAGCAGCTTTGCTCCATTAGTCCATTTTTGTTGCTTTTTGTCACTGTTTCTCCTTTCTCTTTATCATCATCGTTACGTAGCGCTACAACATTGGGTGAGTCTTCGCTAACTTTTCTCCAAGTTGATCGATTTTCCACGAATCTGTAATCAAACAAAATGTTAATTTTTTGAGATATAATTGGAAGTTTTCTCTCCATTGCAGACTGAGACACCCAAGTGGCATTCTTCTGTGCTTACTTCCTTCCATACCAGTTTTACAAGTTTGACCTCTTGACGTCTATGCATGTGTCCGATCTACCTTAAGCGATGTATTTTCCTGAACAATATTGGTATAAGAGCTTTCTTTATTCAGTATATGTTCTTATTCTATACGGATTGGTAAGAGATATGATAATGAGGTTAAAACATTTTTCTTATTATTTTTCTTTCATATATTCGTAGTTCTTTCCTATTTTGTCCATGATTCGCATCCATGGATTAAAATAGGTCTAAAGTTTTAATTATGCTCTGTGATTCTTTAGTGGCATTATTATTAACCACGATTATTTATATTTTGAAAATTGTAGTTGTTAACTCTAATATTTTATCTAGATTTATTGAATTGGTCTCTTTTTTTGATTTGCTTGTATTTGGTTTTCATTTCGTTGAATTTATGTGAAACATTTTTCGTGCTCTCTTCACTTTATTGAAGTTTGTGGACGGGTGAGTTTCTTATTAGAGTTATGAGATCTATATCATTAGCACATGCTAAGAGTGCTTTGTCCCTTGGGCCGTTAAAGGAGTACATCTTAAATAGGCGTTATTTCTATTTTAGTAAGCTGTTTATTAATTTTTTGACTATTTGAATCGAGAATCTGTATTTTATTCGACTGTTTTATAACACAGAGTTTCTTGGAGCATATTTTCATCTTTGGTTTCCCGTATCATTATTACAGGGATTTTGCTGGATATCGACATAGTGAACTCGGTGGTATGTACATGATGTTTTCATAACCAACGTTCAAAAAATTTTCTTACTGTAAATTCATGATTATTTTACTAGGGAATATAGTGTTGTTTAATAATAATTAAGTGCATTCAATAATTTCTATATGCATTAACTCGGTAATGATAATTCTGCTTCCCGGTACCAGGTAGCAGTCCCGAAAACATTAAAACTGCTACACTCAGGCTTCTCATTATCCAACAATTAGCCAGTCCAGAACTATACGCATTATTATGGTACTGATATTGCTGCTGCTCCTCATAAGTGAATAGAATATGCAAGGAAGGTTTTGACAATTTAATAGGATTTTGTGTGTTAGAATATTATTTCTCTGAGAAAGTGAAGAATATCTATTTGCTATCCGGATTTAATCCATAAATTAAATAATAGAATTCTATAAAATAATGCTAGTAGCAGCAAAAAAAAGCAGTCTAATAGTCACTAATGAGAAAATCAAATAAATGTTCTTTAACATACAAAAGAGAGGATCTAGAGTAGGGCATAACGGAACAATAAAGCCATATAATTTTGAAGATTGCAGCGTCTTAGATATCGTAGGTAACGTTGTTACATAAGAAATAAAAGGAAATATTCAGGTAGCTAACTGATGTATATGAATATATAACCCTCTTTTAAATCCAGAAGTCTAAATAGTGATCAAACCTGTGCTAATGTCTGGATACGTGACGAGAATGTATTAATTAGACCAGGATTGCTAGAAAAGCCATCAGAGGTATTTTCCGACTTACAGAGGTCCGAGTACTAACCAATAACGAACAGAACTAATTCCAAGATCAAACACATATATAAAGATAGCAACGTCGTACAAGAAACTAAATCTCAATGCTAAAGTTGCGCTGGCTTTATAATCAAACGAACTAGGCTTAAAAAAAATTATCCTAGAAAAGGCACTTCAGAAATATTGACATAAATTTTAAAAACGTCATTTACGTGGCTGTATTTTCAAAAAGGCAATAGAATCTTGTTGCGTTCTGACTATACGATGACGATGATCTTTATATAACATATAGGGAGAAAGAGAGAATAATTTTTGTGTTAATAGAAAATAAAAGCAAGAGGACTATAATTATGAAACGAAAAGATTACGAAATGAAAAGATTATATAAATCCCTTATATTTACACAGACTGGTTTACAAAAGGTGAACGAATGAGCATAAAAACACAGCTGTTTTAAAAACTTAATATTATTAGACGAATTTAGGATCATTTTCACTCAAAATATGATATGATAAAATATGATACGACAGGAAGAAAGGCAATGACTTTTACAGCTGATTGCCACATAAATATCAATGTAAATATGATGATTGAAATATGAAACCCAAATATGATGATTTTGCCACAGCATATGAATATTGTCTCGTACTGTTATATAGCAATTTGTTGTCATATTTTAACCTGTTTATTTACTTATTATCCATATATGAGTTGTAAACCGATATTACAAGCTCATTTACTTTTCACAAAGAGACTATATTAAGTACAGTTATTAATAAACAAATCTGACTCGAAATATCGTCTAAAAGTAACAGTATGTAAAATTTAAATTTTTATAGAGTTCAAAGTAGATGCCTTCACGAAATTTGTAAGAGTACGCAATCGAGCGTACTCTTACTCTGGATAATGAATAATTATTTAATCGGTTAATTCTTCAATCACCCGTTCAATATGATTTTTGTCAAATCGGTCCTTTTTAGGACCAACTATTCTACTTATGTCAATAAATATCAAGGACATATCTACAGATAAACACACTCTACTTTACTTAAGCTTATCAGACATATACGCTTAACACAAATGTGACGTATTTCTACTGCAGGAAGCAAATAGAGGGCCAAACGTAGGGTATTTGATATTAAGCAGATCGCTGAAAATAACGAAATAAACATAATAAATGCCGGCAAAGAAGAACCAAAGAAAAACTTAAAATGAGAGAGGACAAAACCAGTCAGCCGAGGAAACCTTTCAACGATGTTGAGTTTGGATCCACTATCCACGTATATTATGAACAATATTACGGCTCCTGACTGAGGATCTAAACACAAAACTGATTATAAAATTTGGACAAAAAAATACAACAATGGCTAATATCCAAAGTCTGTAGACAAGCAAAGCAAAGACAAAGTTTTTGCCTTGCTTAAACCTGACAAAAACCCCAACGACCACAAAAGCTATCGGCCAATATATCTATTTATTTTTTCAGCTATACACAATACTTCTGCATATGATCCTTAATATAAACCGATAATAGAAGAAAAACTTAAATTTAAAGATAAAAGTGGCTATATATGACAGGGTAGATCATGTTCGTCATACATGCTAAATCTTGCCCAACACAGCGAAGACGTATATAAAAAATATCAGACATGAGGAGTGATATTTGTCAATCTAAATTCTGCTTACGACACCTTAAACTAAAGGACATTTCTCCAAAATCTATGTGATATCCCCTAAGGTAATAGAACAACAGAAGATTTTCCGTATCACTCAATGGTAAGAAAAGATGAAGATGGAGAACGTAGAAGAACGGTCTCCTTTGGGGTACCGTAATGGCACCTACACTGTATAACATTTACACAACCCATACCAGTAAATACTAGGACTTTTATTATGTAGACGATACATCTATTGTTGCACAACCAAAAACTTTTGTTGCTGAAGTGGAGAAAAATCTAAATCATATCTTAAACACAATAAAAATAGATTATAAACCAATTTTAAGCCAAACCCTGGAAAAAGTCAGGTGTGCTCCTTCAATGTCTCTAACAGAGACGCTTTCACAAATTTTAACATATACCTGAACCACTAGTGTCATGAAATCATTAAACACACTTTGTAATTTACAGAACTTTGTTTAAAACTAAATGGCAAACTAGAACCAGAAAAATAGTATTCTCCGCGAACTTGTCAGCTAAAAACGGGAAGCACATCCTTCCACTCTTAAAACGTAGACGCTTGAACTCTATGCTTCTGCTGCCGAATATACCTTGCTTGTAGGGGTGACATCAATACATACTTGACACGTAGATTTAGCTATAAATTAGTCAGCCAAATTCAGCGGATATTAAGACTCTTATCCATACATAAGCTCTTCTATATCGTAGTTATCAATCCACCTAATATCCGAAGATAAATATCTAGAGAACAAAAGAAACAAAGTCCAGATTCGTAACATCCACTCCACGAATAACAACCCATTTTATGACTAGAATCGAGAAAAAACTGGCTAGATCAACACATCTGCAAGATATAAAAAAAAAATAAGCTGCTTCTCGCCATCTGAACCCTCAAAAGGAACTTCCTTATGGTAGTTATCTTCCTTAAATCTGCCAGGAGGACTCTTGCCTGCAAACATTGGTTAACCTGTGTGAATCTGGAGCGATACAAGATTCATTACACTTTCTTAGTTGACTTTGCTATTCAAATCGCTCTTTTCTGAAGGGACAAGGTTTATTTATTTGAACTGAACATGTAAAGTACAGTCAGTAAGCTATTACTTATAAAGATCATTGCAAATTTGACACTAGTTACACTTATATTAACTACATATTTCCCCTAAATAGGAGATAAAACATTCAGAAGTATGTAATATGGGTGAAGTGGTATAATTCTTGTTAGATAAATTAAGCATTCTTCCCTTTTTTGTGCACTACTATCAATTTTTACACAAAAATATCTATTTAAGCACTTAAATATTTATTTTGAGATAACCTTATATCCAGAATTATATGTAGTACACAGATAAAACCAGAAATAAAATAATAAAAAATCTGTATACAAGATATCATAAAACATTGGATGAAATAAAAAAGTTCTTATTTATCGAATTCTTAAATAAAACGTATGAAGACATACTCACGTTAACAAAATACATTAGGAAATTTCCGCATATAAAAAAAATCCAATTTGGTAACGAAATCCTTTTGTATCTATAAAGCTATTTTTAGAAAAGCACGTACCTACCAAAAACAGGTAGTTAATAGTATACATATCTATTACACACTGTAATGCGTATGAACGATAACAAAAATAAGGAGTCCATATCAACCGTTCAGACTATACGCGAGAAGTATACAGCTTAATGGCAGAGTTGCCAAACTATCAGAGCTTACTTAAACCGATATACCTATGCTTCCAATATACAGTGAAAAAGATCTGAACGACCCCTATAAGATATACACGTGAACTATGCAATATACATTCATGATACAGGGGTACTTAAGAGCTCCACAAAATTTTTAAAAATTATGAAACTATACATGTTGACGAATCGACAGAGCCAATATTATGGAATGGTCAAGTGAGCTCCGTATATCGGTGTCCAGTTGACCACGGAGCTCACTTGAACCTGAATTTTAACATGGGTGGAGTCCACTTTATGCCGTAGATATATATATATATATATATATATATATATATATATATATATATATATATATATATATATATATATATATATATATATATATATATATATATATATATATATATATATATATATATATATATATATATATATATTATATTTGTGTATTTTTTTCTGTATTTCTCGCTGTGATATTTCCTCCGGATCATACACAGAGAGAATACACATATTGCTATTTGATTATTGCATATAATTTTTGTTTGAATACTTGTTGCGACATCTCTCACCGGTAGACCATACGCTCAAGTATATTCCCATTTTTCTTTGATTTTTTGCTATTTTATTATTGCATATATAAATACATTTGTTGTTTGAATATACTTGTTGCGATATCTCTCGTAGTAGACCATACGCTTAAGTATATTCCCATTTCTTTGATTTTGTGGCTATTTTATTATTGCTATTTACAGAGTATTTTCGTTGCGATATTTCTCGAACAGATCATACGCTCGAAATACTTGCATTTATTGTTTGCTATTTTATTATCGCATTATTGTTGTTTCTAAATATATTCGATACGATATTTCTCTCCGGAGATCATACGTTCCGAAATATTTACATACTTTTCTGCACTTGTACCTCCTTCCGTAAGTCAAGGAGACACAAGTTATTTTCTGAGTGTCCTTCCGTAAGTTAAGGAAACTCAGGCCTATTTTTATGTTCTACTATTGTGTACACACATATCTTTTCTAATTTTATTGTGATTTGTCGTGCAGAAAACGTATCAAGTCGAACTTCTGCTACGCAGATTAGGCACCTATACGTTTGCACTCATATATATTATCATATTATCGAGACTTACTTCTGTTTGCTATATATATATATATATATATATATATATATATATATATATATATATATATATATATATATATATATATATATATATATCTATTTGTGCACTATAAGAGCTTTAGGTGGCATTTCGCTTAGCGATCACGCACTAAAGGCCTGTAGACACAGCTGTTTTGTGACAGTTCCTAATCAGAACATACACAAACCTGTGTATTTCTTGCGATACGTTCTATTCCAATACGAGTCGTTAGTATAAAGATGGTAGACACCCGTACCACCTCCAGATCCAACTCCCAGGATCGAAGGAAGACCGCAGAGCCAGATGTGGGCCATTCTAACCCCATCGACGCCTCTCGGCAACAATATATTGTCGTCAGATCTGCCACGTAGACAGCGTGAAACTGACTAATACGCAACCAGATCTGCGCATTTCTCACCCTCCGGCCTTCTGATTGGTCCCTGACTTTATCCTATTTTCTGATTGGTGAGTTAGCGGTCACGCCCACTTTTAACACTCACCAAGGCCACGAAAATGGGATAAAAGACGGTGCACTTTTTGCAGAAGGCCTATTCGGTTTTCGAGTCTAAACTAGATAAGACCTCTGGTTGGGGAATACCCATTCACAAGTTAAATTACTAGCTTTTCATATTCGAAACCTTGGAAGAGAATTAGACTTCTCTTCCGCCCCTTCATCAAGATCCAGCTTAGTATTTTCTTTAATATTCGTAAGAATATTATTTTGGTATTTGCTACTTTATTATTTCAGGAACATTTCCATTTTATTGTGCTATGTTATTGAATATTTCGTATATACCATATTTTTACTTATAGTTGTGATATTTGTTGATGCTTATTTTTATGTTGATATTTTTAACCTTAACGTTTACTTATAATTGTTTATTTATCATCTTTAATATTTTTCTGTCGCAACGTTGTTGCTCCAGAGCGATTTGTGTTATTGATTTTCAGCTTGAACTAATTCTATCTTTCCTTTCAGCCATTTGAATTATTTTATCTTTAAACCATAACCTTATCTCATATTTATGTGTATTGCTATATATATTTGTGTATATTTCGTAATAACCAACCGTTATTCTCAATTACAGATAAGTTGCTTATGTTTACTTTCATTTCTACCTGTTTATTATTTTATGTTAGTTTCTGTCGTTTTCCATACTCTTACCCATCTGTTTTAGGTACCTCTCCGGTCCTCTTACGCGGCGTGTCTGGAGGTTAGTTCGCGCTTCTGCTCTGCCGTACCGGCCTAGCAACAAACACATCCTCAGCAAGCTTGAACAAAAAGTTAGATACCATTTCATACGGTTACTAAAGACGGTCTCCGAGATATCCTTATCTCCGGGATCCAAACTTAAGTAACACGTACTACAAGTGGATAACTTTGTACAAGCACGAGGCTTGCACCCATTCGTTTTGCTTGGTCACACACGTCGTCTAACGAAGACCGAAGATATACTCTCTATATGGGGAAAACCTTGGCGAACTGACCCCGACGCGCCGATTTTTAATAAATAAAGAAAACCATCTTCCGATTTTCTTTTATTCTTCCTTCCCTCTGTTTATCATTTGTTTTAGCACTATGGACTCACAGAGGCTTACACGATCGTCTGCCGCAGCAGACAGAGCGACTGGTGGTGATCCACAACCTCCCGTAGAATCACCTCAGCGACAATATATTGTCATCAAGTGCCACCAATCACGCACTTCGATGTTCATCGCCCTTCCTTCTGGAACTTATAATTAAATTTAATTGGTTGAGAAATGAAAAAGTTTCATATAAAAGTTAATTTATCTTTAAATATGGAACATTTTCGGATCTCGAGTCAGTCAAGTCAGTTGTGACAGTAGTGATAGTCTGTGTCAACACATGGTTTTACCCGTGTAGGGTAGCTCCCTAGAGCACTTTGCTCGAAGGGCTCTGTTTCTTTCTAAGAATCTGAAGCTGAGTTTTTTTTCTTCTTAGAAAGAATGTGTTTTATTTCCACCACCTAATAAAACCATAATGGCATTGTCTCTTCAAGATAATGCCACAATAAGAGCGTACCGGCCAACTACGCAATATTACACCATATTGCGCTATAGTTGGACA
The DNA here is from genome assembly GCF_040954645.1 of Diabrotica undecimpunctata. Lineage (NCBI taxonomy): Eukaryota > Metazoa > Arthropoda > Insecta > Coleoptera > Chrysomelidae > Diabrotica > Diabrotica undecimpunctata. Next base: position 80,199,216 of record NC_092806.1, on the reverse strand, counting down.
GATTAATAAACATGGAAACTTGCACCAAGTTGCAATCAGTTTTTCATACGTTTATTAATTACACCGGAGACGACAATCGGAACTAGTAACTATGTGGAATTTATATAGTTACCAGTTGTTATCCAACACTGCACAATGTTACGCAACATTGCGCAATGTTAGTCCGAACGCTCTTTGTTTGGATTCGTCTTGAAAAAGACAAGATCTGTTGTTTGTTCTTATAGGACGAAGAAATAAAACATCAATATTTGGTAAAAAAAACTCAGCCACAGAGTCTTTAGAAAATACGCAGAGCCCTTAGAGCAAAGTGCTCTAGGAGCGCCCGTAAAGGGCTAGAGAACGACTGACTCGAGATCCGAAATGTCCCATATTTAAAGGTGTTTTAACTTTTATATGAGATTTTCGGATCTCTCGTCCAATCAAATTTAATTAAAGCTCCAGAAGGAAGGGCGATGCGCATCAGGGTGCGTATAAGTTGCACCAGGATGACATCCCCCCCGCTTTGGAGACTCGGAGGCTATTAAAAAAGACTCATTTTATTAAAAACATTTCAAAAACATACAGATACTAATTGAAACATAAAAGCTACACTCGCGTAGCGCGCACTTGCACTGCACAAAAACACTCACAGGCGGTGGTCGGTGTCGTGGACAGCATCTGCAGGTCCATCCTCGACGACGTGCTCCTCTACGGCGGCTTCGTCCCCTCTAGCTCTACATTTCCCATCTGCATGTCGCCGGTGTGTCGTAGGCGAGTTTGCCTGAGCCTCCGTGGTGCTCTGGACCACATAATGGTAGGGCAGGCAGTGACTGGCTACTGCGGAGACATCCATTGCATCAGGTACTTAGCATCAAGTAGGCTGGCTCGTCGGAGATGTGGCACATCGACGGTTTCAGGGCTGCAGAAGGTGGATATCGGCATGTTAGTTTGGTGTACTAACATCCGATGCTTCTCCCCGCTGTTTTCTTGAGTGGTTTTGATGCAGGCCTCGTGTTAGAACTTTTGCGATTTTCGATCGCGGAGCATGAGAACTCTGACATCTCGGAGTCGTGGTAGAGTTCGTTAAAAGGTTGGGCGCCATGTCGTATCGGAACTAGTAACTATGTGGAATTTATATAGTTACCAGTTGTTATCCAACACTGCACAATGTTACGCAACATTGCGCAATGTTAGTCCGAACGCTCTTTGTTTGGATCTCGTCTTGAAAAAGACAAGATCTGTTGTTTGTTCTTATAGGACGAAGAAATAAAACAACAATATTTGGTAAAAAAAACTCAGCCACAGAGTCTTTAGAAAATACGCAGAGCCCTTAGAGCAAAGTGCTCTAGGAGCGCCCGTAAAGGGCTAGAGAACGACTGACTCGAGATCCGAAATGTCCCATATTTAAAGGTGTTTTAACTTTTATATGAGATTTTCGGATCTCTCGTCCAATCAAATTTAATTAAAGCTCCAGAAGGAAGGGCGATGCGCATCAGGGTGCGTGTAAGTTGCACCAGGATGACAATATATATATATATATATATATATATATATATATATATATATATATATATATATATATATATATATATATATTGAAATGCTTTTAATATGTTAAAAAGGATACAACTTAAATGGATTTTTATATGAGTTTGTTGTTCATGAATTTCATGAAGCCATCACAATGTGGGTTCGACTCTGAAATAAAAGAGAGAAAAAGATTAGTAAATTGTTAAATAAATTAATTTTGACTTACCTGGTATAGTGTTAATAATTTCTGAATAGTATAGTTGCCTAGTGTATAGGTGAATCGTCTAAACCTTAAAAAGAACAAAAAAAGAAGAATTCTTAAAAAATATTTAAACATAGAAATTTTGAATACGTCAGAAAATAAACTGTCAAGCAAGTCTATGGGAGCTAAATTAATAGGGGTTTTGTTAAATAAGAAATTACAATGATGTGGAGATGAAAAGAATAAATTGTATTAGCATTGTAATAGAATAAGTTTTATATCTGAACATTTTTTTTTTATAAATTCCCAAATTAGATGTGATTAAAGTGATTATGAGAAATTAATGTGGATTGACAAATGTGTCAGAACAGGACAGTTTTATGGTCTAAAAAAAAATAGAAGACGAAAAGAAAAAAGAACGTGGGTTGCTGTTAGCAACGAATGATAGATTTTGGGGGAGGCCGACAAGAAATTTTGAAAGGAGTCCTGAAATTGTGGAATAGGTCGGGAGTGTTTTTTTAACTCGTCTAAAGAGAATTTTAGTTTTTCCACAGTTTCCACAGCAGAGATATCCAGAATTTGTTCCAGAGAGTAAGAGAAACAATTTAACTTATAAATTATTATTGGAGTACAGAAATGTCATTTAAATTGAGAAAATTAAAATTCATGAATTAACATAATTGCAATAGGCCTTAAAAAAATTGAAAATATTAATGATCATTAAATTAAAAATAGAATAGTACGTACCTTAACTTCCGAAGAGAGGATTGATATTCCAGTTTCACCAATTATTTGCGAGTAGTTAGTGTTTAAATTCAAATATGGTTGTATAAATTAATCAATACATTTGTCCTCCCTGTATTCCTACGATCCCTATAAGTACCGCCATCGGGCTCGTGGAATGCGTCCCTTTGAAAGAGAAGAGCACCAGTCGTTGAAAAGAAAGGACGCAACCCGGCACGTGAACCCATGCACGCATATTGAATTGATTTCGTTCGTTGTTTTGTAGTGCAAACCCTGGTAATTAGACCCAGCGGTAAGTTTTTGCCTAGTTTTACCTAAACCTATAAATTGTTTTTGATTGTTTATTGCAACCATTTAAATTTTAATAATTATTTGCACCAATGAGGAAAAGTCCATTATTTTCTCGCCAGAGTTATCGAAGGAATAGTTCTGTTAATTAAGTACTATTAATTTGTAATAGTACATTTGTTTGTTAATACCCCACATTGGTCCTTCGAGCCGGATTTGAACCAGCGACCTATGGATTTTAAAAGGGGATTATCGTCGTTTTAATAAAGTATCAAATTACAAATCGGTAATTTCGGGTTTTAGACCACATTTTTGTACATTTTCGTTTGTATAAATATTATTGGAACTTGTTAAAAATTTAAAATGGAAAAACTTGAAGAAAAGAATAGGAAGCTCAAATTTTTAAGAAAAACTGCTTTAAATGATATTCAGTTAATTTTCGATTTAGGTTTTAAGGCCCGTTCAGACGTTTCTATTCGCCCTTTATTTAAAATTAGACTGGAAGAATTAGATTCGATTCGCGAAGAGTTCTTAAAACATCACACTAATATTATTAGTAATATTCTTTCTGTACCAGACGCGGATACGAGGGTTGAAGAAAATGTTCGGGAATTATTTTTGGAACAATTTTATGAAATAAAACTATTTAGTGCGGAATTATTTGAGCCACAATTTGAAACTCCAGAACCATTTAGATCGGTAGTAGTTCCACAATCAAATATTCGCTTGCCTAAAATAGAGCTGCCTAAATTTAAGGGTGATTTTAAGGAGTTTAGTTCATTTTTAGATTTATATAATTCGGTTGTACATAATAACGCAGGCCTAGCAGACGTAGAAAAGTTTAAGTATTTGAAAGGATGTTTAGAAGGGACTCCACTTAGTTTGATTCGTAATTTGTCAATAAATAGCGATAATTATCAAATTGCTTACGATCTAATTGTTAAACGCTACACAAATGTTCGTCGTTGTGCGACCGCGCATTGGGATGCGATCTTGGGCGTACAGAAAATATCGGTAGTTAATTCGAAAAATCTGGCTAAATTAGTAGATACGTTTCTAGAAAATTTAGCCGCATTGAAAACATTAGGTCTTCCGACAGAACATTGGGATTTTATTATGTTTAATTTACTTTTGTCGAAATTAGACGCGGATTCAGTAAAGTTATTTGAATTAGAAAATAAATCGAATAAAATCCCGTCATTTCAAAAATTGGTAGAGTTTATTGAAACTCAGTACATTGCTTACGATAATTTGAATAGTAGCTTAAGTGAATCTAAGAAATCGTGAGGGCTCCAACTTATACGGAGCCAAAGTGTAATTATAAACATTCCAATGAGTCAAGGCATAATAGTAGTTCATCCTTTGTTACAAATTCGTCGTCAATATGTTGTGCTTTATGTAAACAAAGTCATTTTCTTAACCATTGCTCGTTGTTTTTGAAAAAATCTCCAAAAGAAAGATACCAATTTTGTAAAGAATCTTCCTCGTGTTTTAGGTGTCTTAATCAGGCTAATCATTCTGTCAAGTCGTGTCCAAAGGCCTTTAAATGTAGTAAATGTAATAGTCACCTTCATAATAGTTTGTTGCACTTTGATAGAAATCTTTCCAATAATCAGTCGTCCACAGGAAATACTAATAATTCAGGAGCATCGGGAGTAGAACAAAATTCGCCTGAAATATCACATTGTGCTGCTAGTTTTGTAGGGAAGAAAAACGAGACAAAAAAGGAAATCTTGCTCGGTACTGTTTTAGTTCACGCGATTGATAGTAAGGGGTGTAAACAGCCCTTGAGATGTCTTCTAGATTCAGGTTCAATGAGTTCGTTCATTAGTCGTAAAGCTGCCAGTAGATTAGGTTGGCCTAAAACTCCTTGTTCATTTGAAGTTAACGGACTCAATTCGATGCAAACGAAACTGAATCAAGGTCAAATAAGTTTTTCTATCCAACCTCGTCATCAGGAGTCACCGGTGTTTCACTTGGAGGCTATTATTACAGATCGGGTTTGCTCGGATTTGCCGAGCACCAAAATTGACATATCGACGTGGAATTATATTAAAAATTTGAAGTTAGCCGATCCCGAATTTAACTGTAGTCAATCTATAGATTTGTTAATTGGTTGTAGCATATTTTCGAAGGTGTTGTTAGAAGGTAAAATTGAAGGTAAAGCGGGACAACCAGATGCCCTAAATACCGGTTTTAGTTATATTTTGTTAGGACCTACTAGCACACCTAACCTTTCGTCGACTTCGCTTGTTTGTCTTTCAAATATTGAAGACCCACTAAATTCTTCGTTAACGAAATTTTGGGAACTGGAAAACGTACCGGAAAAGCCAGTTTCAGAACCAGAAGACGTTCTGTGTGAGAACATTTATCTGGAAACGCATAATCGGGACGTCTCGGGTAAATATGTTGTATCTTTGCCTTTTCGTGAATCGCCGCCTGGTTTGCAAGATAGCTATGATATTGCTTTAAATATATTGCTATCATTAGAACGACGCTTATCTCGTCAACCAAGTTTGAAAAAAGAATATTCTTTTCATATGCAGGAGTATCTTGATTTAGGTCATATGCAGTTAGTCTCTAATGCCGAAAATAAAAGGGGAAAGTATTATATTCCACATCATTGCGTTGTGAAACCAGATAGTGTTTCAAGTAAAATTCGAGTTGTATATAATGCGTCTCAGAAAAGTCCCAGTCGCGGTAAATCTTTAAACGACTATTTACTGGTCGGTCCTAAGCTGCAACAGAACATAGTCTCGCTGTTGTTGAATTTTAGACTTAATCGTTTTGCGCTGTGTGCGGACATTCGTCAGATGTATCGTAATATTTTAGTCGCTCCTGAACACACGGATTATCAACGCGTGTTATGGAGATTTTCTAGCGCTGAGGAAATTCAGGAATATCGTTTATTAACCGTTACTTTTGGAATAGTATCTTCGCCGTATCTCGCTTTAAGAACTCTCCAACAATTAGCATTAGACGAAGGCTCTCGTTTTCCTAAAGCCGTCTCGCTTATTCGTCATGCTTCGTATATTGATGATTTTGTTTTTGGTGCTTCGACTCTCGAAGAAGCACAAACTTTAGTTGACGAATTAGTCGCTTTGTTAAAGTTAGGAGGCTTTGAGTTACGGAAATGGTGTTCGAATGAACCCAAATTGTTGTCGCAGTTTCCTGAATCCCATATTAATCCTCACTCCATTAATTTTGATCCAGAAGCAAATGGTCCTTCATTAAAAATCCTTGGTTTGAAGTGGATTGCACAGTCCGACGTCTTTCAATTTTCAGTCAAATTGCAAGACGTCCCTTGTACCAAAAGATCGTTTTTGTCCGAATTAGCTCGAATTTATGATCCTTGTGGTTACTTAACACCTATTACCTTTTTTATTAAACATTTAATCCAACAACTTTGGGCAACCGGTCTTAAATGGGATGATCGTCCTCCTTCGGAAATAATTCGTGTATGGGAGCAATATAAGAGCGAACTATCTCTTATTTCACAGTTCAAAATTCCTCGTTTTTTGAATATTTCCTCATGTCCGATCTTAGAGCTTCATGGATTTGCCGATGCTAGTGAAAAGGGATATGCTTGTGTCGTTTATATTCGTAGTATTGATACTCGTAACCTAGTTCAAGTTAATTTACTGTGTGCCAAATCGAAAGTAGCTCCTATAAAACAGATTACTATACCTCGAGTAGAATTGTTAGCTGCTGTTCATTTGGTAAAACTTATGTCGTTTGTGTTAGAGTCGTGGAAGCATATAATATTTGAAAATGTGTATGCTTGGTTAGATTCTCAAATCGTATTGCACTGGATTAAAAGCTCCCACTCGAGATTCAAAACTTTCGTCGCAAATCGCATTTCGTATATCCAGTCCCATAGTCAAAATTATTCTTGGCATTATATCGAATCTCGAAATAATGCAGCCGATGCGCCTTCGCGAGGCATGCTACCGGCCGCTTTTCTATCAAAATTAGACTGGTTAACAGGTACTTCGTTTTTGTATAATATTCCATTAATTTTTCCAGAGGTTCCTCCCTCATTGCAGGAAAAATCCTCTTTGGAAGAGATAAAGAAAGCTTTAGTGTTTGTTTCCACTCGTGAGGAACATTTTCTGTCTTGTTTGCTGAAAAATAAATCGTCTTTTACCTCGATCCAAAGAATTTTGGCTTTTATGTTGCGATTCGCGCACAACTCTCGTTATAAAAGGTCGAAACGGTCAGGACCCTTGACTTTCGTAGAATTAGAAGACTCGTTGATTATTCTTGTCAGATTTACACAAGAAAAGTATTTTGAAGAACATCTTCAATCAAATTCTTTTCCAAAACCATTTCGTAAGTTGGGAGTATTTTTAGATGATAGTACTCAGTGTTTAAGAGTAGGTGTGGTCATCTATCTCAGTCTTCGTTATCGTATGAAGCAAAACACCCGTTTTTGTTACCAAAAAAATCTCGTCTTACTACTCTTCTAGTTCGTCATTATCATCAGAAGTATTTACATGCTGGATTTAAGAGTACTCAGTTTTTGGTTAGTCAAAGGTTTTGGATAATGTCTTCTAAACAAGCCGTTAATTTGGTATTGTCCAAATGTATTAGATGTTGGAAACAATCTCCTAAAAACTTACAACCCCCTATGGGTAATTTGCCTAAATTTCGTCTCGGTGCCATTAAACCCTTTTCGATTTGTGGGTTAGATTATGGTGGACCGTTTTCGATAACCATGTCTCATTACAGGGGAGTTAGAACTCAAAAGCCCTATTTGTGTCTATTTGTATGTTGCGCTACAAAGGCTTTAAATCTTGAATTAGCTAGTGATTTGACCGCGGAAGCTTTTTTGGCCGCTTTACAACGTTTTTATTAATTTTGTTTTGTTCGGCTTTTGTCAATATAACCGCGACGAAACCACCATTTTAATTTTAATTTTTTTATTGTAGTTTAAGTTTTGAATATTTGTGTAAGATTTGTATAGGAATTGTTTGTATTAATTATCGTTTTAGTTGTTTAAGTAATGATAGTATTTGGAATTCGTTTTGTTTTTTAAAGACCTTATGGCCTTTAAAGGGGGGAGAATGTTTAAATTCAAATATGGTTGTATAAATTAATCAATACATTTGTCCTCCCTGTATTCCTACGATCCCTATAAGTACCGCCATCGGGCTCGTGGAATGCGTCCCTTTGAAAGAGAAGAGCACCAGTCGTTGAAAAGAAAGGACGCAACCCGGCACGTGAACCCATGCACGCATATTGAATTGATTTCGTTCGTTGTTTTGTAGTGCAAACCCTGGTAATTAGACCCAGCGGTAAGTTTTTACCTAGTTTTACCTAAACCTATAAATTGTTTTTGATTGTTTATTGCAACCATTTAAATTTTAATAATTATTTGCACCAATGAGGAAAAGTCCATTATTTTCTCGCCAGAGTTATCGAAGGAATAGTTCTGTTAATTAAGTACTATTAATTTGTAATAGTACATTTGTTTGTTAATACCCCACAGTTAGTTTTCTTTAAATAAATCAGAACTGTTTTAAAGTAAGGTTGGATAATAATTTTGGGGATCATTTGAAATTTTGATTATATTTGAATGCAAGTTAAAAGTCAGCGGAATAAAGTGTTCATTTTCTTTTCTTTATAGTTCATTTAAACACTTTATAAAGTTGCAATATTTATTTAGTTTTTAGGTACTTGTATAGAGTCTCCACATTTTGTAATAAATTTTTATTGTCACGACTCTAAACCACATTAAGATTTATACGATTGCTATTTTTGTAAATTTTTAAAGGCAACCCAAGTTGCAGACGAATTTTATTGTTTATATTAAATTTGTTCAATATTAATAAATAACGTGCTTCATTTGGGTTAATTTATCAAAGGTCTAAAGTAAATTTTGGTTTAATTTCTTTTTGAACTCTACCAGGAGACTACAGAGTCGACGTCACACAGTGACAGATTGCTTGGAACACATAATTGAGCTAGCTGAGGTATATATTAAATTAAACAACGAACCACAGATTTTAAAAATTACAACATTTATTATAAATAAAAATAAAATTAATAAAATACAACTTTTTCAATTGTCGCTGAGGTGATTCCACGGGAGGTTGTGGATCTCCACCAGTCACTCTGTCTGCTGCGGCAGACGATCGTGTAAGCCTCTGTGAATCCATAGTACTAAAACAAATGATAAACAGAGGGAAGGAAGAATAAAAGAAAATCGGAAGAAGGTTTTCTTTATTTATTAAAAAAAAATCGGCGCGTCGGGGTCAGTTCGCCAAGGTTTTCCCCATATAGAGAGTATATCTTTGGTCTTCGTTAGACGACGTGTGTGACCAAGCAAAACGAAAGGGTGTAAGCCTCGTGCTTGTACAAAGTTATCCACTTATAGTACGTGTTACTCAAGTTTGGATCCCGGAGATAAAGATATCTCGGAGACCGTCTTTAGTAACCGTATGAAATGGTATCTAACTTTTTGTTCAAGCTTGCGGAGGACGTGTTTGTTGCTAGGCCGGTACGGCAGAGCAGAAGCGCGAACTAACCTCCAGACACGCCACGTAAGAAGATCGGAGAGGTACCTAAAACAAATGGGTAAGAGTATGGAAAACGACAGAAACTAACATAAAATAATAAACAGGTAGAAATGAAAGTAAATATAAACAACTTATCTGTAATTGAGAATAACGGTTGGTTATTAAGAAATATACACACATATATATAGCAATGCACATAAATATGAGATATGGTTATGGTTTAAAGATAAAATAATTCAAATGGCTGTAAGAAAGGTAGGATTAGTTCAAGCTGGAAACTAATAATATAAATAGCTCTGGAGCAACGACGTTGCGACAGAAAAAGTATTAAAAATTATAAATAAATAATCACAAGTAAATGTCAAAGTCAAAAATATCAGTATAAGAAAATAAGCATCCGCAAATATCACAACTATAGGTAAAATTTGGTATATACGAAATATCCAATAAACATAGCACAATAAAATGGAAATGTTTCTGAAATAAATAAGTAGCAAATACCAAAATAATATTCTTACGAATATTAAATAAATACCAAGCTGGATCTTGAAGAAAGGGCGGAAGAGAAGTCTAATCCTCTTCCAAGGTTTCGAATATGAAAAGCTAGTAATTTAACAGTGAATGGGTATTCCCCAACCAGAGGTCTTATCTAGTTTAAACTCGAAACCGAATAGGCCTTCTGCAAAAAGTGCACCGTCTTTTATCCCATTTTCGTGGCCTTGGTGGGTGTTGAAAGTGGGCGTGACCGTTAACTCACCAATCAGAAAATAGGATAAAGTCAGGGACCAATCAGAAGGCCGGAGGGTGAGAAATGCGCAGATCTGGATGCGTATTAGTCAGTTTCACGCTGTCTACGTGGCAGATCTGACGACACAATATATATAAGGTAAACTTTAATCGGACGGAAAACTAAACGGTTTTAAAAAAGAGAAAGTTTTATCCTCAAAAAAAAAATGATATAACTTTAACCATTTAGAAGTGTGAACTATTCAGTTGGTGTTTCGGCAAATTCTTGTTATCCCTTACTACCATCATTCTTTAGAACGCACATTATGTTGCCATTTCACCAAAAACTTGCTTAGAAGCTGGGCTACAAATGTATTTAATCACATTGAAGTGATGGAATTAAAGGAAGTTTACTTCGAAGTTCATAACGGATGTAGGATAATTTAGAAATAACAACACATTTTTTTTTATAATGAAAAAAATGAGGTACCTACTGATTCAATCACCAAAACACAATTTACCACACCTGAAAACACTCGTCATAGGCATTAAGGATGGAACACATTTGGATGAAAATCAAGTCAAGGAGCCGTTATAAGATTAAAAACATACACAACGAAAATGAGGGTAAAACACTGAGAATGAATAAATTAAAGCATGAGAAATAGACGGGTATGCAATAATAATATAGACTGAATGATAGCAAATCACCATTAGGTAGAAATGTCCAATTACGAAGAAAATATAATATGAAGCCATCGTCAAAAGGAATAAATAGGTAAAGTGATAAAAAAAAGGAATTTAGATAAAAATAATTAAAAGAAAAGAAAAATACAATACTTGGGTCATGTGTTGAGAGTTGACAGATATGGACTTTTTCCAATCATATTGGAAGGTAAAGTACAGGGCAAAAGATCAATAAGAAGACAACCCGTGGCTGAAAGACCTGAGAAAATGGTTTGACCGCTCATTCGCAGACATTTTTCGTGCAGCAGTTTTCAAAGCTACAAGTAGCATCGCCAATCTTTAAAAGGAGACTGCGCAATAAGAAGAAGAGAGAAAAAGGAATATATAAAATATCCGGTTATCGAAACATGTATCAATAGTGGTCTAAACCAGATGTATGATAAATTTAGGAGCAAACGATTTAGGAATAAGTATTGCGTATGACTTAAACATTTAACTGAAAATACTCGGGAAGCAGATGTTTTGATATACTTATAAAGAAAGGTCTATCAACAATTTGAAAAAGCAAAGACCTATATATTGGGATTATAAGGACTAAAATTCCATAGTACAACCAAATTTACAGATCAGAATTTCACCTCGAGTACGGTAACCCTAATAGCAGGCAAAGATGGACAGAATGTTAAAAGGGAGATCTAACATAAAACGAGTTAAAGTAGATCACATTCAGATTGCGAGATCAACAGGTAGCGGTTCGACTTTTCATTATTAGACCAATGAAGCAAAAAAATTAGAGCCAAATGGTCGAAAAGTGAGGATTGTACAACAACGTAGACATTGAAAAGTGTAAAGGCATATGTAGTGTATTTAAAAAATAAGAGAAGCCAAAGCAGAATGGTACTCAAACAAGTGTAAATATTAAGTACTATTGGAAAGCCATGATGACCTCAATCTACTTAGGAAAGAACTGGTCGGCATCCAAAAAATAAACCACAGTACTCTATTAGATAAAGAACGTGAAATTATCCTTAAATAACTGGCCCAATTGAACTCAAAAAAGAATGGTACTCAAACAAGTGGAAATATAAATACTTTTAACATGATGACTTCAATCTATATAGAAAAGAACTGGTCGGCATCTAAAAAAAAAACAAACCACAGTATCCTATTAGATAAAAAGGTGAAATCTAACAGTAACAAGAAAAAAGAAGACCTAAATCACCCAATTGAAACTAGAAATATAGGAGATTTTACGATTTTTCTACTGCTCAACCTGATCACATATAAAATTATAAAAAAAAAGTAAGAACGAAAAAAGCTACCAAATGGGAGAAAAAAAACTTACAATAACCTGCAGACGATGCTACTCTCTCATAGCGAAGATGATTTACAGCGTATGCTGCCAAAAAAATAAATAAAAAAATGCATGGTTATAACATCAAAATCTACTAATAACTTAGACCTGGAGAGTCAGATAAGTGATGGAGTTTAAATATCTCTACATCACACAGGTACGGAAAGTTTGAAACAGAAGTGGAAGACCAAATGAATAAAGAAAGTCGCAGGTTGCTTGAATAAAAAATATGAGCCAATAAAATATCAAAAAAGACAGGCGGAAAACAGTCATCAGAAAAATTGACATACAGCAATTGCGGCAGAAAGTTGACCTGATAGAGAGAGGACAAAAAAAAACAGCAGATATGAAAACTTTTCGAAACATTCGATGGTAAGGCTTTATTTTGACAGCTAGAAGTACATATATACGACGGAGAAAATGGATAACATTATAACTAGGTAAAAAACAGAACAGCGTAAAACGACAACATAAGCCGAATGACAACAAATAGAGTAGTAAGAGAAACGGTTCCACAATAGAAAGCGATCAGTGGGAAGATCACGAAAACTATGAAATGGCACTGGAGGCACATTGAAAAAAAAAACATACAGAGTAATGACTACACAAAAAAAAAGAAAAAGAAACACAACACGAGATTATATGGAAACTATGTATACAGAAATTATTTAAAAATGACAGGCAACCTGCAAAACATAGAAACTGTTATAGCAAAAAGAAGAAGGCATGCATGCGGTAAAAATCGGTAAAAAGATAATAAAGCTACAGGTTGATAGGTTGATTGTCAGTTGAACTGTCAAAGTTTAAATACGCATTTCAAAGTTTTCTGCGAATTTTTGTAATTTAAGTACAGTATATTTTACGAATTTGCGCTTATTTTGGATTAGAAATCAAAGCTTGGATAATTGTCATTCCAGGTTGGTTTTTTTTTTTCGAAGTTTGATGGTGAATGGTGGAAAAATACAAGTAAGGGCCTTACTAACATTTTCTTTGTGATTTTATTCTTTTACATATTTCCTAATCTATATAGTCAAACCACATCTAAACGTTTTGGTAGATTTAAACTTTGTTAACGTTCGTCATTATGGAGGAAGAAATTCCTCCCGACGGGCCATCAGATCCCGACCCTAATATAAGTCAAAATCTGTCTCAAAACAATGCAATTGAGAAAGTAAACATTAAAGAAAAAAGTTTATATTCTGAATCAGATTTGGGGCCCTTTGAGGTCTTTGTTCAGGGTAAAAATAGTAATGTGGGTAACTATCATATCTTAAGTATTGCTAAGACTATCTTTAATTTAAAACTGAAAGAGATTGCTAAGTTTGACAGAAAGGGAAAAAATAGAGTGGGGGTAGTATTCAAGGACAGACAATCTGCCAATTCGTTTATCCTTAGGAAGGACTGGCAAGAATTAGGTTATGAGGTTTCATTCCCACTCATCTTATCTCTTGTAAAGGTATTGTCAGGGGAGTTTTTAAATCTTTGTCAGAAGAGGAAATTAAAATGTCAACTTCTACTAATCTACCCTTTTGTAGAGTTATCTCTGTTAAAAGAATAAATAGAAAGGTTGTGCAAAATAATTCAGAAACCACTTTCATCCCTACAGGTACTATCTGTTTTAACTTTTTCAGGAAGGAATATTCCCAAAGAAATTGAAATTTATGGTCTGTCTATGAATGTGATACCCTTTATTAGTCCAGTTCTCCAATGTCATAATTGTCTTTTATATGGGCATTATCTTTCTTAATGCAAGGGAAAAAACAGATGTGTTACATGTGGTGCAAATCATGATTCAATTTGTAGGATGCAGTAGGTTTTGTATGTTCTGTAAAACACCAGATCCTGACTCTAGACATCCTGAATGTAAAGAAAGAAAAAGACAAAAGAGTATTAAGGAACTTATGTCGTTTGCCAACTTATCCTATTATGAAGCTAACCAAAACATTCAAAGTCTAACCAAAACATTCAAAACATCTAGCCCAAAGTTGAACATTAAGGATTTTCCTAATCTTGTATATAATCTATCCTCTGCAAATAGCATTTCAGTTCAAGAGAGGAGATCAGTTGCTACATCTCTGTCTTCAAATTCTGTTTCCTAAAGTCAGATTACAAAATCCACTCCATAAAAACGGAAAAGACCATTAAATGAAGGCTCAGACCCAAAGAGATTTAAATCAGGCTATATTAATGCTCAATCAAAATCACAGGGATTTGGTTATGACATTTATTGGTGAATTGATTAATAAAAATTATAGTTCTAAGGATCACGTTGGATTAAATGTAGAGATTGGTAATCATAAAAACAAAAGTGTATCACATAATGCTATAAGTACTAGTCAGGAGCGAGGAGGGATGGAGGTATCTGGGTCTGAGGACTCAGAATACTGATTCTTCTCTCGTCTTGACCTGGTACACACATGTTTTTAACATTTTATATTTTCAATCATCACGCCCCACTAACTATTATACAACGGAATATAAGATTTTATAATACCAATGTTGATAACTTAAAAGTCCTTATTAAAGACTATAATCCTGATATTGTCCTCATTAGTGAGTCTTGGCTATCTAACCAACACATAATTAGATGCAGAGGGTATCACATTATCAGAAAGGATCGAGGTGATGGATATGGGGGCTTAATTACCCTTATCAAATATAATATAGATTTTCGGGATATTCATATTAATAATCCTGGTTTTAATTCAGATGTTCAATTTCAACTCACCTTTTTACCCAAGTATAATTTAAATATATTAAATATGTATTGTCCTTTGGACAATCTCATTTCCAAAACATGCTGGTCTTCTCTGGTCAACTCGATCAACAAACCTCTACTTATCATGGGTGATTTAAATTGTAATCATAGAGCATGGGGAAGCTCAAGAGATAGTGTTAATAGCAGAAATATTTTGCAAACTGCAGAAGATCTTATGTTAATTTTTCTTAATGATGGTTCTCCAACAATATTGGTTCGTCCTGGTGGCAGCAAATCAGTGGTTGACTTATCATTAGCTTCGATAGATGTGGCACCTAAAATTAGTGGATGGACCACCATTCCAGATACAGGATCTAGTGATCATTTTCCCATTCTATGCTATGTCAGTATTCCAATACAGGACTCTAATCAGGTTTCTAAAAGAAGAAATTTCAAAAAGGCTGATTGGTTTTCTTTCCATGAAAAACTAGACTGTATTTTCTCATCAGAAAATTTTATCGAATATATATCATCAGTGGCAGACACATCAATTCCTTGGACCTCCTCTCATAATAACAAATATCACATTCCATGGTATGATGATTCATTTGCTCATATAATATAAAAGAGAGTTTCAGCTACTAATACATTTAAAAATTCTCCTAGTGTTGAAAACTATATAGAGGCTAAAAAATTCATAGCGAAAGCTAAAAAATTTCTAAAATTAAAGCGAAAATAAGCTTTAGATCCTTTTGTAGCAAACTAAATAGAAATACTCCCCTTAAAGATATTTGGAATAAAATTAACAAGGTTTCTGGCAGTAAATTGTCTCTTTTATCTCAATTGCCACCTGAGGAGGTAGCTCAGGAAATTTTAACAATTCGCTTACCTATTTCTGGAGACTTTGAATAACTTTTCAGTCCTCTGCAGTATTCTGAGAATCTCATATCATTTTATGAATATCACAATACTCTTCTGTTTAAAACTGATTCTGCTATGGGTCCTGATCAGGTTTCATACTCTATGTTAAAAAATTTACCGCACTCTGGATCATTACTATTAATTCAATTCTTTAATGAATATATCCGGAAGGGATAGGTTCCTCTCTCGTGGAGACAAACGGTCATATTACCCATTGTTAAACATGGAAAGGATAAAACTGACCCCCTTAATTATAGGCCAATAGCTCTATCATCGTGTGTTGGTAAAATGCTGGAAACATTAATTAAAAACAGAACTGAGTGGTTCTTAGAACACAATCATATTTTAAATCCATTGCAACTTGGTTTTAGAAGGGGTAGAAGTTGCATGGAATGCATTTCATTACTAAATTCTAAAATACTACAAGGATTTTCATTGAATCAATTTACCGTAGGAGTTTTCCTAGATATTTCAGCAGCTTATGATAGTGTCAACATCTCTCTTTTATACTCTAAACTAATTAAATATAACATTCCTATTCAACTAGCAAATGCCATTTATTCTATATTAAATGATCATAGTATTTATGTAAAGGACAAAACTGGTCAAATTCATGGTCCAAGAAAAACTAATCAGGGTTTACCTCAGGGCTCCCCTCTAAGTCCAATGTTATTTAATCTGTATTCCCTATCTTTATACGAGATTATTCCCAGCGGTTGTAATCTGATACAGTATGCAGATGATTTGGTTATTTTGGTTAGTGGGGCTGATCTACTTAATAATTAATTCTTTGAACTTGTTAATGGATAGGATGGATCTCTGGTTATTAGAACACAACTTTAATATATCTTACAATAAGTCATCAGCAATTAAATTTCAAATAGGGAATCGTAAAATTCATCCTCCAAACGTAAGAATTAGAGGTCATGCAATTAAATGGGTGGATACAGTGAAATATTTAGGGGTAGTTATTCAAAAAAACCTAAAGTGGAAATCATATGTGGATTTAATAGAATTAAAAGTAAGTCGTAGCTTGAATGTAATGAGAGCTCTATGTGGAACATATTGGGGTAGTGATCCTAAAACTCTCCAGAGTTCATAATGGTTTGATACAGTCATTTAGATTATGGATGTCAAATATTATCAAATTGTCCTAAGGCGCTAATCAACAGGTTAGATAAATTACAATATAAGAGTATTCGTATCATAACAGCTTGTATGAGATCTACCCCTATTCATGCATTGTTAGGTGAAAGTGGTCAAATTCCTCCTAAGTACAGATGGGAATGGCTTAATTCTAAATTCCTCCTAAAAAATCTTATGCTAATTAATAATCCAATAATTTCTGCCTTGAATCAATTACAGATATCAATGCAATCAAATCATAATTACTGGAATAAAAAAAGTATTCCCCTCTTAGTTTCCATCATGAATAAATTCCAGCATACCCCAAATTTATTTTCTAGTGACTAATTTCTATGCCACAATTTTGAATTAGAATATCAATTAACTTCTATCCCTATTAGTGCAATGTAATAAAGGTAATGAGCATGCAATAATTCAATTTCAAAGAATCTCACTTGACAATCCACTTTACACTATAATTTTTACAGATGGGTCAGTTGATAATAAGGGCACGGCAGGATTTGGTGTTTTTTGTCCTGACTTTGAATAGTCATACTCTAGTAAACTCTCTACGCAGACTCAAGTTTGCACTGTAGAGATTATTGCAATTAATCATGCCATTCAATTTGTCTTGGAGAAGGATATCAAGAGGGCCTTAATCTTGTCAGATTCTAAGAGTGCTATCCAAAAGATAGGGAAAACATCTTACTCAATGGAAACTGAACATACCTCTATTATGACCAAAAGGGGCATTATAGAAGCCAATCAACAGAACATCAGTATTATGGTATTATTCTGGCTTGGACTCCAGGGCATTCGGATATTAAGGGCAATTGTGTTGCAGACAAATTGGCAAACATAGGAAGATCACTAAAAATGGGCACAAGAATGGAATTCAAACAGATCAAAAGGGTCGTTTTATAGTAAAATAGTCAATAAATGGAACAAATCACAATGGTTCAATCAATTTCCTTATAAAGACAGAAGGCATATCACCACAGTAATTAAAATGATAACAGGACATTGTTCCACTCCCGTTCATTTATTTCGCATAGGTATTTAGGACAACCCATACTGTGAATGTGGTCAAATTCGATCTCTGAAACATATTATCCTAGAGTGTCCAATAAACGTTTCTCCAAATTTTGACCTCTACAAAGAATTGGTTAAAACAAAACTACAAACTCCTATAGAGATTTGCTCTCTCCTATCCAATCTTAATCCTCAAAGACTAAATTTGTTGATTACTTTTCTTAATCTAGCCAAAATCAATCTATAATATATTCCTATCTTATCTACCAGAGATATGTAAATGAAACCACTTAATTTGACAGGATGTACTCTCCAATATGGCGACGGGCAGGTCCGGATTCAAATTAATTCAAACTGTATTTACGATTTACTGTTTAGTTTGGGAATAAGCATTGAGTTAGATTAATAATAGTTATTTGGAATAAAATTACTTTCATTTTTAGTACTCTTCAAGTACACTTTAATAATAATTATAAAATTTATTACATACATAAAGTTTAAAAAAATGTACAAAACCAGTCAATGATATGGTTTTAAAATTATAACATTTACATACAAGTAAAAAACAACAATTAGCAAGTGCACTTACATAAGTTTATATACATTTAGATATGTTAGTTCCATGTACTATTAATATAAATTATATATTTATATAGGTATAATTATTTTATATATTTATATAAAAAATATAAAAATTAGTTATTGTGTATAGGTAGGTAGTTAAAGAATTGTATCAAAGACATGCCGTCTTCTTTATCCTTTTTTAATTTATTGTGGTTTCTATGGAATTGTTATATCTGCATATAAAGATCCATTTTCCAGTAATGCGAGCCTATGATAAGGGATATTATAGCTAGTGTCAAAGTCGCGAGATATTTTAAATGGTTGAAAATACTACTTTTTAGCTGTTGCAACTGTCAACAATAACTAACTCAACAGGCGATTGTCGATATTCACCGGCTTTTCGTTTATTTTCCGTAACATATAAAGTTTGAGACACTCATCCTATGTATAAAGCTGGTACAAAAACTAGCTCACAATATGATGGTATATCGAGCCCTCGAATAAAAATTAGAAAAATGAAAGAGCTTTATTATATTGATTTTAACAATGTTTACAAGAATTTTTAAACAATATTTTTATTTTATTTTTTTTAAACAATTTAAATTCCACTAAAGTGTCCACTAAATAATACCACTTTATTAATAAGAGGTCTCATACTGAGAGATTTGTCAGTCTTACTCTTGCACATATAGAACATCTTAATATCAATATAGCGGCTTGCTACAGCCTTTATTAGGAGTATTCTGTGATTATCTGAGAATTGTTGATCAATGCTATGACTAAGTAAATTTAAAAAGATGTCTTTGTTTATGTACCTCCGTAAAACTTTTGTAACTAAATCGTTGGTACTCATACAAGTTGGAGAAGGATTTCCTTTAAAATTGTCTCAGCCATAAAGCATATATCAATTACACTTTCAGATGGATATTGCAATCCTTTTTTATTTTTTTTTATCAATAAATGAAAATAAAAAGTTGTTCCGAGTGACACTTACTAAGGCGCTTAAACATTCACTATAGACTAATCTTTTTTGTAAGTAAAACACAACATAACCAGCAATGTATGTAGTTATGCTTTTAGAGTATTGAGAGAAAGGATTGATATAGCTGTGATCATGATCAATTATATCTACTGACACATCAGTATCACAACTATTACTCAATCTATATTCTCTGGAAGTGATATTAATGTGATCGGTGGGATTGCATTTTAAAATATATAAATCTTCTAAAGGAAAGCAGTTACCACTAAATTTATTTTTCAGTTCAACATGCACCAAAATTTTTTTATAAGCTGACTGAAACTTCATTTTGTACACAAATAAAGTAGCTTTATTATAAAAAAAGCATAAATCATATTTTTAAACGCAAAAAAACTGCTGTTGTTACATCAAAAAAAATGTCAAATAGTACATATTTAAAGAATGGCCAAAACAAAAATGTGATTAATTATTAACTAGTACTTTATACAAAATATCAAGAACCTTCTAGTTGAAATCTCTTTGTCCACACTTATACAAACTTATTTATTTGCAACTGAAAGCAAGTGAAATGTACAATTGAAGTTGTATACTGTGTAATGTCCAGGTGTAATTATAATTATAATGTCCAATTTACTAAATTTTGAAGGTTCCCAGTTCCCACACTATTTACGAATTGTATCCAGGCATTCCTCCTTTCAACATCTTTAGGAAATCTACAACCACATAAACCAAATTAAAAAGATTACATGTTCTTTTTACATGCGGCATCACTAAAAACGGAAGTAATACCGCCCTGTACACTGTTTACAATTTCATACTAACCTATGAAAAGATATTCCAGTGGACATTTTCTTATTATTACGAGTGTTATTTGGACACAAAATAAAAGAACACGATGTCATAATAGTTTCACTTTAAATAAACGTAAAAACCGTACAAAAATAAGCTCAAAATATTTTTAAAATTAAATTTCTATGCACAGAACTACTCGACACAAACAACAATCTGTCATATACTCACCAATATGGCGAACCGATCCCATCTATTTCACCGTATGTCATATCCCCTGTCTTACATATCTCTGTTATCTACTATAACATAACCTTACAAATTCCTCTCTTTTTTTACACCTGGGTTCTCTATCTTCCGTTGGTAGAAAAAAAAAATGAAGAACTTGGACAGTCCACAGTAAAGTAGCTATTGAATTAAGTAGATAGCTGCAGAAGAGTTTGCTGTGGAACTCTGAGGACCTCATCACTTATTTTATATATAAATAACTAAAAAGCACCCAATAGAAAAGAAAAAAACTATGTAGAAAAAGACTGGTTGGTACCCCCAAGCCAGAAAAGTTTTATCCTGTGTTGAATTGTCTTTCCTATACTGACTGTTTGGCCCAAGAAGAAGAAGTTTCAACATAGTGTTAATTCAATATAAAATAATTTCAATTTAGTTTTATATGGGGATATTCGATTGTCTAGAGCAAGTTGAGAATATCCCCCCTGAATTAGCTGGGCAAATTATCACCTGGGGCATTATCCAATAAAGGAAGAAGAAGAAGAAGCTGCAGGTTCTGCCGAGATACCATCAGAAATTATTAAATTATTAATCGGATCAAATACATACTAAAAGATACTAACTCTAGAGAATGCTGTGACTACAGAACCATCAGCTTAATCTTTACCATGTGTCGGCTGTGTTTAGTGTATTATATTATTACCTACGTAAGTGCGTTGGTTTGTTTGTGGTACTAAGAGTGACAGTCCGACGACAGTAACAATTACATAATAATTTCACAGATAAACATATTAAAAAGATTTGGTGTATGTACTTATATTTCATAAAAGGTAAAAATAGTATCCTGAAAAACTGTTTTTTACCAATAATACAACTATATTATAAATGGCATCATAATATGAAAAATTAGCAAGAACTATAGAAAAAAAGCAAGATATAAAACGGCCAACGATATATACGGCCAACATATGACGTAGAAACATGGATCGTGACTGAAAAGACAATAAATCTTATTAATACTTAAAAAGATATTAAGGAGAATATTGGGATTCATTTCCGACAATGGTATATGGAGAATAAGGTTTAACCACAAGTTATATCAATATAAGAACCCTCTATAGCAATTATGTAAAAAATATAAAGATTGCACTGGGCAGGTCACTTTATAAAAATTAATAACGACCAAATATCTAGTCGAACGCTTAGCAGAAATATGGTGTGGCGTCGGCCAGTGGGAACACCAAGAAAGAGGCGAATAGGTGAAAGTGAGAACCAATGCTAAAGAGATATTAAGGGGGACAACTGGAGGAAAGCAGCCGGGGGCAGAGATATTTGAAGGCGGATGCTGAAAGAGGCCAGGGCCCGACTGGGGGTGTAGCGCCATAGAAGAGAGAGTAAACAATACCGACAAAGACAGTAAAGAGAATATAGTAGAGACGCAAAAAATATATTCTGATTCTTTCAACCTTTACTTGGTTGGAAAAGATGAAAACAGTAAGTGGGCATCCTCTCTTCACATCACGAACAAGGGTGATAAAACTTTATAACTTGTATGCCGGCTGCTAAAGTGGTCGTTAAAAATTTGGAGACGCCATTTGATATTTAGAGGCACATTTTTCAATACATCTGCAGAATATTATTCTCATAATATCGTTTAAAGAAATACGTAAGCACAAGTACGTACATAAGACAAACTAAGTACGTACTGATGGGACATAAAGTATGTATAATGTACGTACTTTGCTGTACGACGTACGTACTTAATACGTACATAAGACGTACATTTTCCAATTTATGGTACATACCTAGTACGTACTGAAGGTACGTACCTAGTACATACTGTTATGTCTTTATTAATTCTAATTTATTGTTCCTATCTTAATTTACTAAAGGTTCAATATTTATAACACTTACGAATTTAATTTTATTTAAATTTTATTTATATTAATTTATCTTACAATAATTTATATATCCGAGCGTCACATTTAAAATACCCGATCGCGATATCTTCTTTTGACTGACTTCTTTCAATGAAAGCTCCGTTATTATATATGAAAATACAGCTATTCGAGAGTTCAGGCGAATCCCTCTGATTATACTAGAAAGTAAATCGGCCGGGTCATCATTCGACCGGTTTCTGGAAACTTCGAGGCGACCGTTTCAGGTAGATTTCTGCCAACTGATCGAAGGGTCTCGTAGAATCTACAACATATTAGTGAATAAACAACATGTTTACAGGTTTTTAATATGACTCATATTTTTACGCAACATTGCCCCCCTCTTAAAAGATGGTTCCTCCTGGAACCTTGTCGGGACTGGAACTGGAACAGTATGCTGTTATCGGCAACTAGACCCTCTTTGACAACTTCCAGTTGTATAAAAATGACAAGGGACGGTTTTCTCTCCGCACCAGTAACTATGCGGATTGCAACAAACTAACACCTGGACTTCGGTGTCTTTAAAGATCTCCTCTACCATATTTCGGATAACCCTCCAATCTAATTGGCGGCACTCCAACTTTGGCATGGCTAACTTTTGCACGTCGGACTCTAGTACGTGCTCTCTCAATTGAAGTAAGGCTTCCCATACATCTCGGTAGGTAGGTTGGTCACGGGCAGTGTCTTTTGTTACCAGGTAGAAAAGGTAACGTGATGCATCTTGGAGTTTTAAGGTTTTACCGAGAGCTGGCACTTGGCATTGAAGTTCTGTAACTCGACCGAACTTCCTTCGAAAGACGGATGCCAACCTTGGTGCGTCTTTGATACTGGCCGGGATGGTAAGGGCCAGTGAGTAGTCATCGGAAAGCGCGAGTAGATCTTGCCTTTCTTCAGTGGTAACACCATGTCTTGCTTTACCGGTACCTCCATATTCCTCAAACGTGAGGTCAGACACATCTTGGACTTGGTTTACTTCCACTTCTTCATCCACGTCGTGATCACCTTCGAAAGACGTCAGCCGGTTATGGTGTATTATAATCGGCTTTCCCCTCGGAATCTTGCTTATTCGGTAAATGACGTTATTGATCTTCTCCATAATGGGGTATGGACCTTCCCAACACTGCTGCAACTTGGGAGAACAACCTTTTCGCTTTTTGGGATTATAGAGCCAGACTTTGTCGTTCTTCTTAAAACACCCCTTTTCGGCTTGCGTATCGTACCGTTTCTTCATTCGGTCACTAGCGATCTGGAGATGGGAACGGACCAACTCGTGTATATCGTCCATTCTTCTTCGTAATCCAATCACATAATCTTCACCTGCTACATCTTCTCCAGGTCGACACCCAAACTCTGGATTACAAGGTAGTCGCATCTTGCGTCCGAATAGGACCCTGGCTGGTGTCTGGCCTGTTGATTCGTTAACAGCAGATCTATAGGCCATTGTGAAGAACGGAAGATATTGGTCCCAGTCTCGCTGATGATCGGACACCATCTTTGTCAAATACTTGCCAACTGTCCTATTCATCCGTTCTACCATACCATCCGATTGCGGATGATAAGCCGTAGTTCTTGTTTTCTTCATGCCTAGTCTATCACATATTCCTTGAAATAGATCGCTTTAGAAGTTCCTGCCTTGGTCACTATGGATCTCCAAAGGTACTCCAAATCGGCTGATATATTCTTGGATCAACTTATCTGCAACGGTGGCGGCCTTCTGGTCTGGAAGTGCGTAAATCTGGACCCACGTAGTGAAGTAATCCATTACTACCAACATGTACTTGCCTCCATTTTCACTTTCTGGAAATGGCCCTGCAATGTCCAAAGCTATTCTTTCAAACGGGCTTCCAACATTATATTGTCTCATAGGAGCTCTCCTTTTTCGATAAGGCCCGTTACTCGTAGCACAAATAGTACATTTCTTACACCAGTCTTTTACATGGTCGGAACTGTTCATCTAATAAAACCGTTCCCGAATTCGCTGAAGGGTCTTCTTTACACCAAAATGCCCTCCTGATGGACTGTCGTGTACCTGACGAAGTACTTCGGCTATTCTGCTCTTTGGGATCACCAACTGTCTTCTCTTCTCTGAACCGTCATCATTTTCCAGGACTCGTTTGAGCAAGCCATCTTATATGATAAATGAGTCCCACTGGGCTCAATACGTCTTAATTACTGAGCATAGGTTTAATATTTCTTGCCAAGGTGGTCGACGGTTTTCATCTTTTCATTTTAGAATTTTCTGTACAACTGGATCTCTCTCTTGTTCTTCCCTTATCTTGGTAGGCGTCCAGTCGTCGTTGACCATCGTCGTTCTTAGCACTGCTGCTTCCTTGGATTCCGTTTTGTTGCAGTGGGAACACTCTGCTGGGCATGGCCTTCTGGAAAGAGAATCAGCGTTTCTGTGGCTAACTTCGGCCCGGTGCTCAATCTTGAAATCGTATTCTTGGAGTCGTTCGATCCACCTGGCTATCTGACCCTCTGGATTCTTAAACTGCATCAACCACTTAAGGGCGGCATGGTCGGTTCGGATTAAAAACTTCCTTCCATAGAGGTATTGATAGAAGTGCTCTACTGATTTCACTACTGCCAGAAGTTCTCTTCTCGTGACGCAATAATTCCGCTCAGGTTTTGATAGAACTTTTCTAAAATATCCAAGGACTCTTTCCTGTCCTCCTTGAATCTGAGACAGCACTCCTCCAATTCCCACATTACTTGCATCTGTATCTAAGATGAATTCTCCTTCTGGCAGTGGATACCCTAAAATTGGTGCTGTGATTAAATGCTTTTTTAAGGTCTCAAAGGTATTTTGGCAGTCTGTATCCCAGCGGTATTCTCTTGTTTCCTCTGTAAGTCTAATGGTTTAGCGATATCTGCAAACTTCTTAATAAACCTCCGGTAGTAAGTACATAGTCCCAGAAAACTTCTCACTTGGTGTTTGTCAGTTGGTTTTGGCCATTCCTTAATGGAATCGATTTTTCCCTTATCCACGGCCACTCCTTCTTTACTGACTATATGACCCAGATAATTAACTTTACCTTGAAATAGCTGGCACTTCTTGGGGTTTAGCACCAATTAGGCAGCTTTAAGTCGATTAAAAACGTTTTCTAAATTCCTCAAATGATCTTCAAATGTCTCCCCCAAGACGATTATGTCATCTAGATAAACTAGGCATGTTTTCCAAGATAACCCTCTCAACACATTTTCCATAAGCCTCTCAAATGTCGCAGGAGCATTACAGAGTCCAAATGGCATAACGTTGAATTGCCATAATCCAGATCCTGTGGTGAAGGCTGTCTTTTCTTTATATACCGGGTCCATTTCTAACGTATGGTCCTAAAGTTTTGGGAAAAATTTCAAAAGCATATAACTCTGACCACAATAATCTTATAATTTTATTAAATTATTCAACAATGTAACTTAACTATACTTATTATAAATCAAAATTCAAATGACAGACAAGGGACCATTATTTTCGATTTGCCTAATAATTCCCCTGACACGTTGCATCATCCTTTGGACGACCTCGGCGTCAATTTCTCTAATTTTTGTATATATGCGGCGTCTTAACTGTTCCTGATTTTGTGCTTCCCATCCGTTATTATAGACTTTCCGACTTAATATTGCCCAGAACTCTTCAATTGGACGAGCCTGAGGTAGGTTGGGGGGATTGTCTGCTTTCGGTACAAAGGTAATGTTGTTAGTTTCGTACCAGTCCCTTGTGATCCTCGCGTAATGACATGAAGCAAGATCTGGCCAAAAGACTATTTGATCATTTACATGATGTGTGTTCACAAACTGAAGCAATTTAGAGAGACATCTTTGAATATAAATATTTGCGTTTAAGGCTTCGCCTTGAACAAGATCAATGTAGCGCTGTGAGATAAAGTCAGCCTCAGAAATTGCACACCATACCAAAATTTTGTCCTCAAATTTTTTCTTACTTTTGAATTTTATTTCATCAGGTACATTTTCGTAATCGTTCGTGTAAAACCCATCGTTACCCTTCATCTCAGAGTTGGACAAAGTAAAATATTTTTCATCGTCCATCACGATCAACTTGTTGACGAAATCCACTCGCCTTAACGCGCGGCAACATCTCGGAATTCTCTCTAATTGATCCTCTGTGTATTTTGGAGCTTTCCTTTATTTTCCGGTAGATAATATTGTTACTCGATAGGGTCCTGTATACTGTAGTCTTTCCAACATGAAATCTTCTGGCCCGTTTTCGCTGTGAGACCCCAATTTTGTTGTTAGCTGCTTCAATCAGTCTTGCCTCTCTTATATGGTTCAAAATCCGCGGTCGGCCACTTTTACGTAAGTTAACACATGGTATCCCTTCTTTACATTCTCTGATTGTGCGATAAATTGTCGATTTGCTCATGTTTTGATCTCGATAAATATTAACAATATCTCGTTTCGACATTCGCCCAACCAAATTATAAACACCTCGACGAATATCAATTTTATAAGATATTTTGCAAAGCACAAACCAAAATATTCTGCTTTGTTTATTAAATGTCAATAACTGATGACATTTCAATTCCATGGCCTTCTTTGTTAAATGCATTTTGCTTCTCAATCAGACCAGGTGAAATTTTTCCCAAAACTTTAGGACCATACGTTACCTGCCAGTATTCAGACCTCAAATCCAAAGTAGAAAATAATTTACTTCCAGCCAATGTGTCCAATGTGTCATCGATTCGAGGCAGACGATAACTATCTTTCTTGGTAACGTTGTTCAGCAAACGGTAATCCACACAGAACCTCGTTGTTCCGTCTTTCTTCTTAACCAGGACCACCGGAGAGACCCATGGGCTCGTAGAAGGTTCTATTACCCCGTCTTTCTTCATTTCCTGAACAATCGTTTCAGTTTCCTCTCTCTTCGTCTGTGGTAATCGTCAAGCTGTTTAACGAATTGGCTTAGCATTATCAGTATCAATTTTATGTTTAACAACGGTAGTCCTTCCTGTCTCTCCACCTTTCGGTACGAAAATATCACGATACTGCCGAAGAAATTTCCTTAATTTCCTTTTCTCGATCTGATTCAGAGACTGTCCAGCAACTGCAACCATTTGGTCGAATTTGTCGTTGGAATTATCAGATGTTGTCGTCTGACGGATTATAGATGTCACAGGTACACAAGTCCCTACTTTTGTCCCTTTCTTGATGGTTACTGGATAGTCATTGACATTGATAAGTCTCACAGGTATTTCTTTAGCCGAAGTCACCAATTCCTTTCCAATTATGATTCCTCGGCCAACCTCGTCGTCATGGTTCCAAGGCTCCATCATAACAGGTGTTCCTTCGTCCACAATTCCCTGTAGCCGCGCTACTATGATCGTTTCACTTCTCGCAGGCACGACTGTATCTTCTTTAACGGCTGCTTGCATAGTGTTGTCATCATGTGGATGAAGAAATACCTCCTCGTTACCAACTTTGATTACCTTATTCTTAAAATCCAATTGGAATCCATGCGTATTCATTACGTCCATTCCTAATATAACATCCTCTTCGATGTCAGCAACTATAACAGTATGGACGAACTTTTCTGCTCCAATTCCTAATTGTATCTGGATTTCTCCATGAATGTTAGCATTTTCACCCGTAGCGGTCCGAAGTCGCAACCTCGATGGTAACAGTTTCTTTCGGCTGTTTATAACTGTCGGGCGTATAATGGTTCTGGTCGCTCCGGTATCCACCAACAACGTATGCTTTTTACCATTTATGTGTCCATCTACATATACACTATCTTCATGACATTTCAAAGAAGCTATTAGTATAACAGGGTCTTTGGAAAAGTTCTGGGTCGAAGCTGTCCCCCTAAGGCCGACCCGTTCTAGTTTTCCTCATGGTGAGTTTCTTGATTTGCGTCGTACCTAGGATGCTTACAGGAACTTCGTACGTGTCCTATTTCGCCACAATTCCAGCATCTTATGGTCTTCGTTTTCTTGTATGTCATGCTTTTCATCATATTAACTAGCTGGTCAAGTTTATCTTCATCTCCTTCCTCTTTTACAGTCCTAACTTTACTGTACCCGCCAGAGGCCTGCGTAGCTGACTCGTATTCGAGGGCGGCGGATAAGACATCAACCAGGGTCTTGTGACGAGCTAATCGTAGTGTTCTCTGCATTCCATGATCACGAAGACCCTCAATAAACGTTTGAACGGCCAACTTTTCCATCATGTCTTCGGGAGCTGTTGGATAAGCATATCGTACTAATCTGGCAATATCTACCTCATATTCTTAAAGAGCCTCATCTTTTTTTTGTCTTCGATTTTTAAGCTGCGACTGATATACATGCTCCAAGTGTTCGTGGCCATATCGCATATTTAACCATTTCTTAAGTTGTTCGAAATCATCCGTCTCTTCTACGGCTATGGTTTGGAGCACATCTAAGGCATCTCCTTGAAGAGCGATAGTCAGGTTTACAGCCTTTGCTTTTTCAGACCATCCATTCGCTCTTGCAGCTGATTCGAACGGTTTGATGTAGTTGTTCCATGACGATTTTCCGTCGAAAGTTGGGACTTTTACATGAACAAAACCTCCACTTCCTTCAAATTTCGGCCGTGTTTCCAACTTACATTTCGTCTCGTCTTCTTTTGTCTCTACTCTAATTGGATTGTTTCCTCTCTCTGCTGTCCCTGTTTCCTCCAGCTTCTTTTCCATCTCTTTCCATATCTTTTCTTCGAAGGCCAACATATCGGCAGCAACTTGGTTTTTTAACGAAGACATTCTATTGTCGAGGGCCGACATCTCAGAAGTGACTTTAGAGATGTTAGCAGAAACTTTGCTTTCCAGAGAAGAAATCTCGTTAGAAACTTTGTTTTCTAAAGAAGCGATATCGCCGGAAACTTTGTTTTCTAATGATGCAATGTCACCAGAAACTTTGGCCACATCACCAGAAACTTTGGCTACATCAGAAGAAACTTTCGAAATCGACGAGATAACAGCAACATGTTTGTCTTCAAATATATAAGTTTCCGGATCCAAACCTTCTTCTTTTAAAGCGTTCTTTAGACGTTGGACTAAATCAGCCTTTTTCCCGGTAGAAGCTAATTCCCTATCTTCAAGACGCCTTCTTAAATCCGTAACTGTGAGCTCATAAATCGTAGCCATTTCCACAATTTCCACTTATCCCACTTCTGACACCACTGTTATGTCTTTATTAATTCTAATTTATTGTTCTTATCTTAATTTACTAAAGGTTCAATATTTATAACACGAATTTAATTTTTTTAAATTTTATTTATATTAATTTATCTTACCATAATTTATATATCCGAGCGTCACATTTAAAATAACCGATTGCGATATCTTCTTTTGACTGACTTCTTTCAATAAAAGCTCCGTTATTATATATGAAAATTCAGCTATTCGAGAGTTCAGGCGAATCCCTCTGATTATACTAGAAAGTAAATCGGCCGGGTCATCATTCGACCGGTTTCTGGAAACTTCGAAGCGACCGTTTCAGGTAGATTTCTGCCAGCTGATCGAAGGGTCTCGTAGAATCTACAACATATTAGTGAATAAACAACATGTTTACAGGTTTTTAATATGACTCATATTTTTACGTAACAATACTATATATACATATTATGTACAGTACATACTATACACACTTATGATGATTTATGCAAATAAAAGTAAATATAGGTGAATATATCTTTATTATTCATATTTGAAGTACAAAAACAAGCAAAACTTATAAATATTAAAGTTTACCAAATGGTTTTGTTTTAAATATACTTCCTCACCCACAAAATACATTTTTCAGTATGACTATATAAGTTAAAAAACACTCGACTGAATAAGATAACAGGAAACGACACTATAAGCACCAACACCAAAAATAAGTAAAAAAAATCTAAATGAAACTGTCTTGCAATGAATTATCACATCAAAACTGTACTCGAGGTGGAAAATTCTTAACCAAAGAAATTAGGTTAGGTTAACATAACCTAACATAATAAATATGTTTAGCTCTTCTTTCTCATGGTACATACTTAAGACGTAATAGTACGTACTCTTCTGTACGTACTGGTATGTACCGCAGTGTACGTACTTAAAACGTACATTTTACATCATGTACGTACAGTACCAAAATTGTACGTACTCTAAACGTACTGTGCTGTTTGGGAGAGTGGTCCTTAAGTAATTGTACAAAAAGAAACCATAGATTCTGCACTTTAAAATATTGCGATTTAAGTCAAATTGCTTTAATAAAATGTTGATATTAAGAAAGATACAGGGTGTTAAAGTGGAAATTAAAAATTTTAATTTTCACTATAACTTTCATGTTTGTGAACATTTATGTATAAAAATTCATAACTGGGTACTATTGATCATCAGAAATTATAATCTGATGCGTACTTTACTGTAGCTGATAGAGGGCGCCACATATGCCACATATGTGGCATACATTTGCACTTAACTTTTTTGCTTTTTAAGTTACCGGTGTTTGTGATAAAAAATATTAAAGATACATTATTTTACAAAAAAAAAGGTATACTTGTTAATAACTTCAAAACTCAGTATTTTTCGAGATAATCGCATTTTACAAATCAACTACATAATTCAGATTTAACGACATTACTCCAGGCAACGAAAGAAAATTAGACAAAAACATCAACACTTCTGAATTTTGGTATAAAATGCCTTCAATAAAGTTAATAGTTTATTGGAAGAATTGTCATCAAACTTAAGGCGAAATATGTGGTTTATGCAAGATGGTACACCACCACATTATAGAGAGAGGGCAGTGAGAATATACTTAAATACAACTTTCCTGAACGTTAGATTGTTCGTGGTAGTCATATTCCTTGGTCATGTGGTGAGATATTAATATAATTACTTAATGCATAAAAATCCCAAAAGAATACTTATTACTCGTATTATACTTATAATACTTATTATAAATACTGCAGCGGTTTCTTTAGAACCAATAATGCTGTTTGATATAAGACGATCTTTTATGGAATGTATTGACAAATGAATTAAAGAAAATGGTGAACATATCGAACACTTACTTTGACAAAAGTTTAATGTTATTTAGTTTAACTATTTCTTAATTTGGTTTATAAATCAAATATTTTGGTTATGACTTTAATTTGATACAAAACGTAAAATGTTTTATGTAAAATCCAATTATTCTGTTATTTTGTCAAATCCTACTATTCTATCCTGCTAATATATTTATTTTACTTAATATTTCGTTAACTATTAACTTTATTAAAGGCATTTTATACAAAAATTTAGAAGTATTGATGTTTTTGTCTAATTTTCTTTCGTTGCTTGGAGTAATTGCGTTAAATCTGAATTATGTAGTTGATTTGTAAAATGCGATTATCTCGAAAACTGTTGAGTTTTGAAGTTATTAACAAGTATACCTTTTTTTTGTTAAAATAATGTATCTTTAATATTTTATATCACAAACACCGGTAACTTAAAGAGAAAAAAAGTTAAGTGCAAATGTATGCCACATATGTGGCATATGTAGCGCCCTCTATCAGCTACATTAAAGCATGCATCAAATTATAATTTATAATGTTCAATAGTACCCAGTTATGAATTTTGATACATAAATGTTCACAAACATAAAAGTTATAGCGAAAATTAAAATTTTAAATTTCCACTTTAACACCCTGTATCTTTCTTAATATCAACATTTTATTAAAGCAATTTGGCTTAAATCGTAATATTTTAAAGTGTAGAATCTACGGTTTCTTTTTGTACAATTACTTAAGGACCACCCTGTATAGTCACTAAACAGATACAAAGAACGCAAGATCACTGTGCCATTACAAAAACATTTGAAACAGTATATAAACCTAACTCTACCAAGAGAAAATTTTTCGAAGATTATACATCGGTAGCTTACGGTTACAAAAATCTCAAAATTTAATATTGTTTTTTTTTAATTTACAATATTTTTATATAGAGTGCTAGTAATTATGGTATTAACGTATTATTATTTTTTATTTTTCAGATTAAATTACTTTATTTTCCTTATCAAAATAATCTGTTATGGGCCACTCAAGTTATTTATTTTTGGAACCTAAAATGTATACTAAAAAATCGAAAATCTCATAAAAGATGTTTAACAGATCATAAAAAGATGTTTACTGACCCTATATTTTGTATAATTAAAAAAAAAAGATGGTCAAGATAAGCCATAAAAAGATGTCTGTATGAACCACTCCAATTATTTACATTTGAATCCTAAAAGGTATACTAATATAATCTAATAAAAGATGTTCAGCAGACCATAAAAAGATGCTTACTGACCCATATTTTGTATAATTTAAAAAGATGGTCAGGACAAGCCATAAAAAGATGTATGGACCACTCAAATTACTTTATTTTTTGAAACCGAAAATGTATACTAAATAATCCAAAAACTAATAAAAGATGTTCAACAGGTCATAAAAAGATGCTTACTGAACCCTTATTTTTGTATACCCAATTAAAAAAAAAAAAAAGATGGTCAGATAAGCCACAAAAAGAATCTTTTCTGAACCACTCAAATTATTTACTTTTGGAACCTAAAATGTATACTAAATAATCCAAAAACTAATAAAACATGTTCAATAGATCATAAAAGATGCTTATACTGACCCCTTTATTTTTGTAATATTTTAATACTGATTTTTTACATACTAAAATATGTATCGGATAACAGATAAGCATACCTTCACCTCCATACTAACTGTTTGTCCCATGGACGTATAAATTTATACGTCCATGGTTTGTCCCATACTAATATTACCCCTTCCCGGTAGTCACTGAATCATGCCTTCTCGTGGCGACTACTGTTAAAAGCAAAATTTAGTTATTTTAGAAATATACATTATTGTTTCTGAAAATTTTACAATTTTATGGAAAAGCTTACATAAAGTGAGAAAAGAACTATAACAAATGAATTTTGCTTGAACCAAATTGATTAAAAGTCCGAGCCCTTACATTTTGTTGTTATAGCTATACTTCAATAGCTAGGAACCACTACTGAACGTAACAATTAAATTTATCAACCAGAGTACAGTTTATTATAAGACAGAAACACTTAATATTTAAACCTTATCTTTACAGACACTACATGTAGCCAACATAGATTGATTTTTTTGAGTATAGCCAAGCCGTAAACAAATATAGAGACGATTGATGTGTCTAATAGCCCAGCACACAAAAGCTGGTAGAATGTAAGTTGCCTATAAAATTTTTCATATTATATAATTATGTAAAATCACATAGATCAGTGGTTCTCAACCTTTTTGAGTAATGTACTCTTTTTTTTTTATTAGTTGTGGTACTACCTAACTTAAATAAAACAGTATTTTAACAATGCCCTCGTGTGTTAATTTTAGACTCACCTACTAAACTTATAACGTAAAATATTATTATTTTTTGTTATTTTATGTGGATTTGATTTTAGCTGTTTTTGCGTACCAACGCAAAATAATGATATATACCACCAGTGGTTGAGAACCTCTGGACATAGATGATTCTTCTCTAAGGAACTATATCTTTATCTAAACATGTAACTGTTGTATAATTTCTAAAATTAAAAGTGCAAAATCAATTTTAATTGCTATTGTAATGATTTTAGGTTACTTGTCACTATTGAATGGATATCTATCAACCAAAAAAGTTGAATAATGTATGGCTTGATAGACCGTATACAGACTATGCTGACAACCTATCACATAATATTATAATAAAACTAGCTGACCCGGCAAACGCTGTTTTGCCTTATAAATTATTTCTAGTTTCTAGATAAATTCTAGTGTAGACAAAAAGTTCCTTACTTATTATAAGTGTGTAAGTATGTGGTATATGCGTGAAATGGGCGAGGAGCGCTATGAACGATAAGGGAATATAAAAATAACAAACACCAAACAATATTATTTTCAAGTTATCATAGTTTATTACTTAAAATTACATATCACATATTAATTACGATAGTAACCCTAACAAACAAAATTAATTTCTTAATGCTATAGCGTGGACAATATTTTTTGTTAGCCCATCTTTAGCGAGCACAAACTGGATCTCAAGAGCATGCTACGTACAATTGTCCGTGTGAAAAACATGGTGTACTCAAATCTAAGCCACAAATAGACATCGTTTGGCCTTGGGATTTGTTGATTGTCATTGCAAATGCCAATCTAATCGGAAACTGAATTCGTTTGAATTGAATTGGCACATCTGTAGGTATGATAGGAATCCGTGGTATTAATATATTTTCACCTTTGAACTTGCCATTTTAAATGCTGGCTTCGATAACGTTTTTCATCAATTTTCGAATGACTAATCGCGTACCGTTGCACAGCAGTAGCGGGTTTAAATTATGAAGCAAGATAATTGGAGATCCAGCTTTCAATTGTAAATTATGCAGTGGCATGCCTGGCAAATCCAGTGAGTTCAAAAATTCTGTGGGAAAATTGACAGCTTCGCTGGTATCGCAAACAGTATCAATAGATTTGTATGATACCAACTTCCCTGGCAACAACTGTTGTATCTTCAAATTTAAATTGTTGACGTCTGCATTTTTTGCTGCTAAAATAGCTCTTTCTGCAAGCCACTCATGATTTATGTACTGTGTGTGTACATCAGGAAATATTTGTTCAATAAGCGTATCTTGCGAATCAACGATTGTGCAGAAATCGGTCGGTAATTTTACGTATTCAGTTTTATCTGTAGCAACTTTTCCATCACCGATATCTAAGAGTTGTTTTGAGAATGTTTCAGCGGATGGATCTTGAAGCATTTGAACGCGCTTATTTACTTTCAGCTGTACTTTTTCAACATTACGCCACAATGGAGATGATTCTAAGCAAGCGTTGATCTCATCAGCGTATGTTGAACGTGGAATGACGGGAAGTGTTTGTCTAAAATCACCTGAAAGCACCAACAGAGTGCCGCCAAATAGTTTGTCGTTGTTCTTAATATCTTTCAATGTCCTGTTTAACGCCTCAATTGAATGTTTGTGTGCCATAGTACGTTCATCCCAGATGATAATTTTACACTGTTTTAGCACGGTAGCCATGGACGATTGTTTTTTAATGTTACACACTGCGTCAGGGTTATTTTGAATATTTAGTGGCAGCTTAAATACTGAATGAGCCGTTCTGCCTCCATCCAATAAAGTTGCCGCAATGCCCGATGATGCAACGGCCAATGCGATGATATTATTTGATCGTATTTCAGCAAGAATTAGTGAAATAAGGAATGTTTTGCCAGTTCCACCCGGTGCATCCAAAAAGAAGAACCAACCTTGTCCTGCTGAAACTGCGAGCAAAATGCGGTCATAAATGGTTCTTTGTTCGTCATTCATTAGTGGGATATTGCGAGTAACAATCGCTGCCATTTCTACAGTGTTGTACTGCAGTTCACGATTCATTTCAGTGTTAATTAAATCAGATGCAGTTCGATTTGGCGAATTCATACCGAAATGAGTGAGTGATAAGTTGGTAATGACAATGCAGAGATCCTCAATAGCAATAAATGCTTCATTGTACATAGCGTCGCTGAGTGTTATCGTTACATCGTTGCACCGTGTACGATGTTGATGCAATATATCATCAGCCATTGAATCTTTGTGATTATCCCACAATATCTGTGCTCGAGCTGGGAAACATGTAGTCAACACTATAGCGAATAGTAGACGAATTTGTACTGCTGTACAGTTCAATGCAGCTTCAGCAAGCATACACTCCCACTGGTTATCATCTTCCAGCAAGCCGAGTGCAAGGCATGCGTCTTTATACGTTGGATACTGTTGCCCATTCACTTTACGTATATCTTGAAATGATAATGGGCCAGTAACATTAACCAACAACAGTCGAAGATAAAAGCACTCAGTGTGTCTAGGATTAACTGTAAATAATCGCCCCAAACGTTCGATTTAAATAAATTGAGACATGCATCAACTGGTGAGCCTTGCTTTCATATCATCCAAAATCATCCATACTATTACACAATTCAAACAATGCTGTGAGTGTAGTTTTAGGTGGATTTGTAGCACGATCAATCACTGTCTCGTTCGTGAAAAATACACGCTGACCGTTTTCAAGATGAACGGCTAAATGAACAACTACTGGATCCCGTTCATGAATTGGAAAACCGAAGATACGCCAAGCAGCTTCATTGGAGCTGATGTACCGTCCAATTTGGTAGAGCGTAATTTCATCGTTTTTATTCATTGGAGGAGCATTTACATTAGTATTTTCTACTCTAAACACAGCCATATCACTGCCTTTATAGACATACTTGCAAATATATTTGATGCTCTTCACAGAACTGCAAAACTCAACATTAATATGATCATTGTATGTCTTGCTTAGCAGAGGTGAATACGGCACCACCCAACGATTGTCAATATCAATGTCTGTGTTGCTGATATTTTTAATAAATGAGTATCCGCCATTATCGGGACTTCTTCGACGATATATTGGATATCCGTCGGTATTTGTTATCGTATCATTACTGAAATCTTTAGGGAAATTTTTAGTACATTTTCCATCTGCCATGCAAGACGACGAAAGATGTAGAGTACCACATGGACCATGGATCATGTTTGCTGTAACAATATCAAACAGCACTTGGTCAGTAGACGGATCTGGAATTTCCGCAGAAATGATACTATCGATTTCTTCAGGACGGATTTTGTCGATTAACCAAACCAAAATGTGCGCATGAGGTAATCCCCTCTTTTGCCATTCAACTGAATACAGCCAGCAACGTTTGGAACCAAATACATGTAATTCAGTAATGTAACTTATTAGAGACTTCAACTTTTGTCTGAATATACGTGCTGTAATGTCATGACGATGTATTGTATTTTGACCAGGCAATAGCAAAGATGTAATCTCTGGCCATTTTGGATTACATGTGAACGTGATAAATAAACACGGTCGTCCATATTCGCGCACGTAAGCCATAGCATCCTGTATATATTCTTGTATATGACGTGGACTGCCTATATACGATGATGGTAAAATGACTGAGTTACCAATTTCGGCGACATCGGCGTTGTTGTTAATAGCGTCTCGTAAGTGAATGTACTCTTCCGCACGCAGCTTGAGTTGATTATATCGTAAGTATAGTAGTCGTTCGCCCTCTATCTTCGCGTACATGTCGACAATGAATTGTTGACAAAGCTCAAGACATCGTAGAATGACGTTGTCCAGGCCGCGCCGAATCATTAATCGGTACGCATAATAATCTTTCGAGCTAACGTTCTTGTTTGTTTTAGCTCCTGTAATAATATATTTATGATTATTAATTTAAATTAATTCCGTTCAATAATTTAATTGTTTTGTTAAATGGTTAATGATAAATGAAGTACCTGACACGGGATCTCGTTGTTTTATGTTTATGCAATATCCGTCTTGCCCCTTCCAGAATATTAGCGGATATTGGAGAGCATCATATAAACGATGTGTATCAGCAATGAACTGAAGATTATTATTTCTTCTACGAATCACAATTTCTCGTGTACCTGTACGATCGCCAACCATGATTCCAGCAACGTCTTCAACGACAGGTGCATTGAATCTACGTATATGTTCTCCAGCTGGTGTTTTATCAGGGTTAATGACAATAGCATGATTATCGCTTTGTAATTTGTGCATGTGTGATTTGAATATTTTCAACAATTCATTGTACTCGTTCAATAGAGCGTCCAAGTCGCTGACGATGCGCCTGGCAAAAAATGAATCAAGGTTATTATAGTCACAATATCGCCTCCCATAAAGTAAATTTGTAAAAATTTATGTGGTTCGTTTGGCATTGGCAGCAATGAGCCCATTTTATGATAAACTTTGCCTCTGATTTTGAATGTATAATTGTATTGTTGACCATTAGCATTAGTATTTCGAACTATTTCTGTTGCTCCAAACGATGTCATTTGAAAGCAGGAATTGAATGTTCGAATTGACTTCAGGAATACGTTAGAATCTGGATCCGTGCCGATAAGTAAACCATTCAATGGTTCAGGTGGTGTTTCAATTTCAGGTAGTTGCACTTTTCCTGGCGCGCAACACATCCCAGGTGGCTCATTTTTGAATTTGAGAGCATGACCATGCGGACATTCCTTATCCATAGCACCAATTACCACTTTTGAATGAGCATAATATTCAATATCGGGCTCGTACTGGAATGCTAGACGCAAAAATGAATCAGATGTAAATGCACGATGTACCTGTTGGCGTTGTTGGTCATATGTTCTGCGTCTATTAACCGTAAAACGGCGTGATTGTCGTTGTTCTAAACGTATAACTTCATTGTGCTCAGCTCGTGTATCTTCTAATTGTTCTTGACGCAATTGCTGAATGCTCACACGTGCATCAGCATTTTGTTGCTGGACTTGTTCTTCGATTCTTTGGGATCTTTTATCTCTCATACTTCTGGACCTACTTGTATTACGGCTCAAATCAGCCCCTTTACGTTTTCTTGGCATTGCTCACTGTACAAAACACATAAATAGAATTAATGAAATTACTTAATGATGGAAAACGTTATAATTATAATTACGGCCAGGATTATAGCGAAAATATTAGTTTTATGAAAAAAAATTTGAAACAATAGTTACAATAATAACAACAATAAAAAATTCAAATAATTATATAAAAAAAGTATACTTACAACACAAAAGTCGTTGTTGGTTGGAGCTCGTGACACGTGTTGAGTACTTTTAAGGTTATGTAAATCACTTGTTTAAATAAAACTTCATTAACTGATCTAATCGTGCCAAATACACTTAAAATTAATAATTTTATTATCATGAATAAAATAGTAATAATTAATAGTTATTATAAGTTACACAGAAATAGAAAATTGATAATTGTGAACGTTACTACTACACTTGATGCATAAATAATAATCATGGATGGCCGAAAACTGTGTAGGGAGTGAGAGAAGTCTTGTGTGAGTGAAACAGGAGACCGGCTTTAGTTTATGGTATAGTGTGGCATTTCACTCACCAGTAAAGGTGCAGCAAATTTGAAGAATCTAAGATTGGTAACACTAAGCATATATCAGGATTAAACTTTAATAATAAAAATAAATGTTTATTTTCTTAAAAAACATTGTAGATTTTTTATCGAAGTACAGTTAAAAACACTATAATTGATCAGTTATCGAGCGAGATGAAAAATGATTAAATTATTAAAATAACCATAAAAAATAGGGGTTGATGATAAAAAAGTAAAAGTTTAGGGTTGTATGTATTTTTTAATGCAACATTATAAAAAAACAAAAATAAAAAATTTCGTCGAAAAATTAAAAAAAAAATTAAGGGTGAACAACCCTTATCACTTAGGGGTATGAAAAATAGATAGTAGCCGATTCTCAGACCTATTGAATGCGCATATAAAATTTGGTAAAGATCGGTAAAGCCGTTTCGGAGGAGTACAGTAACTAACATTATGACAGGGAAATTTTATATATTAGAAGATTGTATGTTAATTACTTTTTAAATAAAACACATTTTTTATGTTTTTTTATTTCAAGCCTTTCCAGCTCTACGCCTTAAATTTCTAAAAACAAAGTATTTTGATCCATTATTATGTAAATCGGCAGTCAATTATCACTAATGTTTTTATTCGTAAATCAAATGTTTGATGTTTTCCATATTCTTGAGTTATCCGGTTTCTTCCTCTCTCTTTTCTTTAATATTTTTGATCCATCTTCGTGGTCTTCCTATTGTTTCTGTGCTATTTCCCCTATATTTTTGTTTTCTTTAATCATCAATCTGGCTAATTAATAAAATAAACTACTTTCATATTTAACCTTTATTTCCTCCGATTATATTATTACTAAAAAGTACAAATTCAAATACCATCTCTTAACATTAAATCCTATCTATCTTCTGTCAGTTCTCTTCTTATTAGAAAGAGGACAGAAAGGAGGTTTTTAGCGATTCACAATACCCTCCCTCGTTAAAAACCTTTCAAGCATAGAAAATTCTTAAATGTAGAGAAACTCATTACGAGTAGGCCTTTTGTAAGCCCATCAGCTTGTTGCTCTTTAGAACTAATATACCTTAAATCTAAAATTCCCTTCTCTACACACTCAATAACAAATCGATACTTTAAATCCATATGCTTCACTCTCTTGTTATTTCCCTGATTTTTCACAAGTGCTAAACACCCTTGGTTATCTTCAAAAATTGTTATTTGTTTTACTTCAATATTTAAATCAATTAATAATTTTCTCATAAATAAATTTTCTGTAACACAAGCACATAAAGCTACTAGTTCAATTTCTGTTGTTAATAAAGTTATACAGTTTTGTTTTCTTGTTACCCATGATACTACATTTCCAAATAACTTTATTACATAACCAGTAACTGATTTTCGATCAATTCAGTCACTTCCCCAATCAGAATCTACAAAACTTACCATTGACTAACCAACTATTACCTTTTTAAATGAGTCCATATTTCATCCGATGCCTTGTCTTGGTATCAAGAGAAATAATTAAGAGCGAAACATATGTCAAGTCGACTACCTAACATAAGATACATTATTAATTGTCTCACAGGTTTATTTGAATTATTATTATCACTGCATGTCAAATTCAATTTTGGATCAGGAATTCAATTGAAGCAGGATTGCAAGAATCCATACCAAACTTTCTTAAGATCTGTTTAATATATCTTGTCTGACTAATATGTAAAATACCTTTGTCTCTATCATAGTTTATTTCTAAACCAAGAAAATATTCAAGTTTACCCTTATCCTTCAATTCAAACTTTTTCATTAACTGCTTTACAATATAGTTTATAAAATCATTATCAGGACCACAAACTATTATATCATCTACATAAATTAAATGATATGTTGCAAAATTATCATTACTTGTAATATATAAACAAAAATCATTCTCGGACCTTATAAATCCAATTTCAAGTAAATAAGTGTTAATTTCCTAGTTCTAACATTTTGATGATTGTTTTAACCCATACAATGTTTTATTCAACCTATATACTTCATTTTTACATTCTACTCCCTCTGGCGAATATATATAGACTTCTTCTTCCAAAGTTCCATTCAAGAGTGCTGACATAACATCTAGTTGTCTGAAATAAAATGAAAATTGATTTCCAATAGCTAAGATCGTTCTAATGGTGGTCATTTTCGCTACTGGAGAATAAATTTCTTCATAATCTGTTCCCTTCTCTTGTGCAAATCCTCGAACTACTAATCGAGCCTTATATTTATCAAATTTACTCTCTTCAAAAGGTTTAAAAAGATATACCCATTTCGTATCCAAAATATTCTTTCCAACGGTTTTTTTACCGACTATGTCCCAGGTACCATTTTTATTTATCAAATCAATCTGAATCATCCTGAAAACCTCTTTGACTCTGAAAATTTGATCTGTAAT
The DNA here is from genome assembly GCF_040954645.1 of Diabrotica undecimpunctata. Taxonomy (NCBI): domain Eukaryota; kingdom Metazoa; phylum Arthropoda; class Insecta; order Coleoptera; family Chrysomelidae; genus Diabrotica; species Diabrotica undecimpunctata. Next base: position 80,157,525 of record NC_092806.1, on the reverse strand, counting down.
TGTTACCTCTATTTGACCCATTTCCTCTAAAATACTCTTGCTCGACATTCTCTTTTATAATGGCCTCTTTTTCCACACCTATAACAAGATGTGTCAACATTGAAAGCAACTTGTTCAGCACCAACTACTCGACTTGCTCTTGTACATCTTTTTTCTTCTTCACTCAATAACCTTTTCTTTACCTCTTCATATGATAATACACCAGACGCTAAATTTTCGATAACTTTTACCACTGTTTCATAGGATTTTGTCAAAGTTAACAGCAAATTACATATTATATCTTGATCTTCAATTTTTACCCCAGTGGCTCTTAACTGTCTCATGATTTCCTCAAATTCACCAATAAATCGTTCCAATGACTCACCCTCTTTCAATTTCATGGACAGCAACTTTCTTTTTAGGAACAGTTGTCCTGTCCTGGTAGACCCTTTTTCTCATATTTTGCTTCTAAACTTTTTCACATATGGTACGCCTGTTCTTTGTCCCGCAATATCTCTAATTGTGTATCGCAAACACATTGAACAATTATTGATTTGGCTTTATTGTTCATTTTTTGGAATTTTCTGATTTGAAATTTCGTTCTCGCTTAAACCTGTTGTGATTGTTTCGCCTTTTACACACTCTAATACATCATTTTCTGCCAATATTATTTCCATCCGAAACTACCATGATAAGTAATTTTCACCTGTTAGGGCCTCAATATTATACCAAAGAATATAGACGCTTATATATATATATATATATATATATATATATATATATATATATATATATATATATTTATATATATATATATATATATATATATATATATATATATATATATATATTTATATATATATATATATATATATATATATATATATATATATATATATATATATAACCGTCTATATTCTTTGATTATACATTTTTCTTTGTTCCATCGTGTACATGTGTATTTAACCTATATTCGCTTTTTGATACCTTATTATTTTTCCACAAGGAAACAAAGTTCCTGTATTTGGCTGTATACCATATATTAAAAAAATTTTGAATAAAATCCTTTATAAAAAGGTATATAAAAAACCCAGTTGGGCTATGTTGAATTAACAAAACGTTTTCGGAATAAGTATTCCATCATCAGTGTCCTAAAATAGTATTTAACCACTTCATTAAAAAGAACATGAAATAATTTAAGTTTTGACTAAGGTTAATGTAATATGTGGTTAATACTTACTATTTAATACATAGATGTAGCCACTAAATATGTGGGTAAAAACCCTTTAAAAATTATTAAATGAAGGAATACTTATTCCGAAAACGTTTTGTCAATTCAACATAGCCCAACTGGGTTTTTTATATACCTTTTTATAAAGGATTTTATTCAAAACTTTTTTTATTATTTTTCATCCGTGAACTGGGCCATAACCTTTTGTTTTCTTTAATCATCAATCTGGCTAATTAATAAAATAAACTACTTTCATATTTAACCTTTATTTCCTCCGATTATATTAGATTACTAAAAAGTACAAATTCAAATTACATATCTTAACATTAAATCCTAACTATCTTCTGTCAGTTCTCTTCTTCTTATTAGAAAGAGGACAGAAAGGAGGTTTTTAGCGATTCACAATACTTACCACATGTCATTTAGATTTTGCGGTAGCTTTAATCTGTTTTGTTCTTATATCTTCGTTTCTCATATGATCTCTTAAGCTTACATTTTATCATAAGTCTCTCAATAGCTCGTTAAGTTGTTCTAAGTGTTTTGAGAGGATGGTTACTAAGTATAATGGTTTCCAAGTCGTGACAGGAAGGATACATGTATCAAAAACTTTTCTCTTTTTAAATTAAGTGGATCTTTTATAATAAAGCTGAGTTTATCTACTACTGATTTTCTTTTTTATTTTATACCCCGTACATATTGTTCAATCCTCCTATCGTTAAGAGTCTACTTCCTCAGCTAACATTACCTCAATTTTCTCACTATGTTAGTCCTACTATCCTCAATGCTTAAGCCTGTTAACATTTTTTGTATCACCTGTACACAAGTGCTAATTAGTACAATGTCATCTGCAAGTCGCAAGTGATAGCGTTAAGTATCTTTTTGTTTCCATTCCAGTTGTTTTTTTTTAAATATCCTTTAAATCAATCAATTGTAAATAACTTGGACCATATCGTGTCTCCTTGTCTGACTCCTCATTAAATTGCAATATTAATTTTTTCACTTATTTTAACTTTTAAATGTTGCTTTCCTGTAAATGTTTTTTAAAAACAAAAAGAGAAATCAAACGATTTCTACTTAGCGAAACCGAATTCAAATCTTAACCACTGTGTTTCCTAAAATTTGCGAAACAAACAGCTGGATAAATTACTCGGCAAGGGAATCTAAAATTGCATTCCACAAGCCGTTCATCCTAGTCAAAATTCGTAGTGAATTCAGTTTCTGGTACTTCCAACGAAGTAAATGACAAAACAGAATGACGGTATTAGATTTTTGTTTTGATACAGTGCAGCAACAACCGCTGATACGTATTTCGACCTTCTTAGGTCTCTTCAGAATGGTATAGTCACTGCTCTGAACCAAAACAAAAATCTCTCCCGTCCTAGACAATAGTTATTAAAATAACTATATACGCCATAACTACGAGTAATTTATCCAGCTGTTTGTTTTGCAAATTTTAGGAAACACAGTGGTTAAGATTTGAATTCGGTTTCGCTAAGTAGAAATCTTTTGATTTCTCTTTTTGTTTTTAGATGGCGTAGTTACGTCCGTATATAGTTATTTTAATAACTATTGTCTAGGACGGGAGAGATTTTTGTTTTGGTTCAGAGCAGTGACTATACCGTTCTGAAGAGACATAAGAAGGTCGAAATACGTATTAGCGGTTGTTGCTGCACTGTATCAAAACAAAAATCTAATACCGTCATTCTGTTTTTTAAAAACTTTTTATATCGGGAGGAAGGGGCTATTCTGCCATTATCTAATGCATGAACTACTATTGCCCATTGTTCTATGAAATCGCAAGCTTTATTAAAAATGCCGACTTGAGTGGAATTTTTCCGAGTATGTGTGATGATCATTTGTACTCTATCCTTTGTAGAATTCGTCGTTGGTATAAGTTTAATTTGTTATAACCTTTGTTAAAAAATTTACATGGGTGTGATAAAAAGACTAATTGGTTGGTTCATGTTTATTCGATCTCTCTTCTTGTGTGTTGTACCATGACTATGGAATTTGTTGGGCATCTGTTAAGGATTTTTATTGATTCTAGAGTTATCCACCTATTTTGTTATACACCTATTAAATTATCCATTTAAAATCCTGTACCGTGGTTTACCATTATATATCAAATTAATATTGCCGGGTCAATGATACGACAATTGCTGGTTTTCGTTTATTAGTACTAATTAATAACTTTCTTTTATAATAGATAATTTTTATTTAAAAAAAATATAAATGAGTTGTTACCGCACTGATTTATTTCGAGAACCTAACCTGCTATTTTTTTTCTATCTCTTAGTTATAATTCAACTTAGTCACTTAATTTGTCAGCAATAAAAACGAGGAGTACCTATGTTTTAAATTCCTACACAGCTGCTAACCGGATTATATTATTATACTCTTTTGAGCGCATAACATTAATCGCTCGTGGTGTCGCGTGTCGTTTTTCTTTAATTTAAAAAAATTAAGTTAACAGAAATTAAAATATTAAACAGGTAAAATATAATTAAAAGAATTGAAATGGTTTCGGTCATGACTAAAAGGTTCGGAACATGATAAGTTACACGTTGGCCGGTAATGCAGATCCAATGCTTACCGACGCTGTGTCAGGATCTATGTCGACGCATGCGTAGTGTGTCTGTCTGGTTTGAGTGTCCCCTACTCTACTTTAAACTGTTTGGGTTTGTCACTAAAAAATAATAATCATATAATGGAGCAAGTATTGGTTTTATAATGGTTTTATAGGATCCTAATCCCTCTTACAGTCCTATACCCCTCTCTGAATTGCTTAACTATATAGTGGTTTAACCAATGAGAAATAAATGTTAGAGCCAAACCGAGTCCCTACCTCTTACCAAAGGTAATGTTATCATTTTCTTTGTGTTTCAATGTCTGCTACCCACATTAATTAAATCTTGAAGAACCTCACCTGTGTAGTGCTACCAGTAGTTTATTAAGTTAATTTCAGGCCTCTTTCAATCAGCTACATATGTACCCATATAAAACTAAAAAATATTAATTGAAAGAAAAGGTTGCAGGCTGCAAAGTTTATCTGCACAAACCATATGTACCCATATAACCAGTATAAAACTACAAAATATTCATAAGGCAATTTGCCAACTTTTAAATGAAACATTATTCTGAAACTCAGCTGTTCATTGCAAACACCCTCTTTCAATTTTATGCACACATGCACCCATATAAAACTACAAAATACTAATTGAAAATAAAAGGCCACTGTCTTTCAATTATTGCAAGCTGTAGAATCTAATCCATCTGTACCTCTATAAAACTTTTTCTAATTGAAAGTTGTGTTACTGTCTTTCAATTATTGCAAACTACAAAGTTTCCATCTGTCTTCTTTTTCATGTGCCTTGTCCGTTCCGAACGTTGGCAATCAACATGGCCATTCTGACTTTGTTTGCGGCAGATCTGAATAGTTCAGCAGATGACAATCCGAACCATTGCCGCAAGTTTTTGAGCCACGAGTGTCTTCTCCTCCCTGGACCCCTTCTACTATCTATTTTCCCTTGGACGATCAGTTGTAGTACTCTATATTTATTGTGTCTCATAACGTGACCCAAGTATTCCAACTTTCTTTTCTTTATACTTATTCCTACCTCTCTCTCTTTACCTATCCGGCGTAGTACCTCTTCGTTGGTCACGTGTTCAGTCCAGGATATACGTAATATACGTCGGTAAGCCCACATTTCGAAGGCCTCTACTTTTTTCATCAATGTTGCGGTCATTGTCCACGCCTCCATTCCATATAACAAAACCGGGAATACATAACATTTCAGAAGTCGAATTTTGAGAGATAGGGTGAGGCTTTTAGAGGTGAAAATTTGTTTCATGCTAGTGAACGATGCTCTTGCCTTTTCTACTCTTATACGTATTTCCTTCGCTTGATCCCAATTTGAGTTAACTGTTGTTCCCAAGTAGATGTACGAATCCACGTGTTCAATTCTTTCATCGTCTAATATCAGTTGCTGTGGTGGTTGTTGGGTTTTGCTTACTAACATCCATTTGGTTTTTGTGATATTTAGTCTGAGTCCGTATTGTGCACTTGTTTTTTGTATCTTACTCATTAGGCAACTCAGTTCCTCCATGCTACTTGCTAGAATCACAGTGTCATCAGCATACCTTATGTTATTAATTATTTGTCCGTTTATCTTTATGCCTTCTGTGCTTTCCTCCAGCGCTGTCTTAAATACTTCTTCTGAGTATATATTAAAGAGAATAGGAGACAAGATACAGCCCTGTCGTACCCCTTTCTTGATCTCAATTTTATTGGTAAATGTAGATCCTACTTTCACTTTAGCTGTTTGGCCCCAATAGAGACTCGCTATTGTTCGAATGTCTCTGTAGTCGACTCCGATCTTATGGAGAATTTCAATTATCTTTTCGTGCTTTACGTTATCGAATGCTTTTGCGTAGTCTATAAAGCATATGTACACGTCTTTGTTCATATCTCTGCAGCGCTGGATAAGTACCTGTAGACTAAAAAGTGCTTCTCTTGTCCCAAGAGAATTCCGAAACTCAAACTGCGAATCTCCAATGTTATCCTCGCATTTTTTGCTTATTCTGTTGTAAATAACCTTTGTGTATGCCTTCGAAATGTGGTTACTTAGACTTATCATCCGATGTTGATCACAAGACTTTGCTTTTGGTTTTTTCGGTATGGCAACAAAAGTTGACTCTAGCCAGTCTTCAGGAAACTCCCCGCTATTATAAATATTGTTAAAGAGTCTGACGAGTGAGTCTAGAAATTGACTGTTTGTTTCGCACAGCATTTTCAATACTTCCCCGTATACGTTATCGTTGCCTGGTCTTTTGTTATTTTTAAGACCCTTTATAGCATTCTCCACTTCTGATTTTAGAATAGAAGGGCCAGTATCATCATTGCTCAGTATATACCCACTAGGACGGTCATCATTAAACAGTTGTTCCACATAAGTTTCCCAGATTCTAACTATTTTGTCGGGGTCTAGTTGTAGATTTCCATTATCATCGCATAGCCCTTTCGATAAAATATTGTAGCTTTTCTTTGTTGTGAGTTCCTTTATCTTCTTATGCATATTGTGATAGTCGTATACCTTTTCGTACTGTTCGATTTCTTCGCATCTCTCCGAGAACCATTTCTCTTTAGATTTTCTTATCTCAGTTCTAATTCGTCTATGGGTTTCGCGGTATTTGGCAGTATCTTTAGTTTTATATATCCGTCTCTGTACCACTACAAAATAATAATTGGAAATAAAGGTAATTTGAAACCCTTATGATTAAATGTATAAAAATTAACATGTGCTCTTACAGCTTGCAACAAAGAAATTAACATTTCTTTGTTGCAATTACCTGAAATTTAAGAAATAAATAAATGATTTTATGAATATATATCTAGTATAATTTTTAAGTGGTTCCAACCTTATAACAAAATAGCTGCCTACATGGACTTTAAGGATATGAATGTTTTCCTGCTTATCTATAAATTAATTCCAGGGGCTTGGGTTATTTGAGTATTATTTTTGATGCTTTAAGTATAGTGAAAAATAATATTTCTCTGTTTTACTACTAGTAAAAATTAATAATTTTTGAGTGGATTTCTTGAAACCTTATGTCTTATATCTTTATGGACTTTATCATTTAGTAATCCTGGATATTTATAAACTAGTGTCATTAGCGTATCATAAGTTGGTTTTATTATTTTGAAACTTGATTCCACTGGAATTGTTTTACTTTGAGTTGGCTAACTTTTAACACCAGGTTATATTTAGGATGACAGGCTTATGCAAATTAGGGAGCATGACCCCTGGTAGGGCAAATTAGGGCAGGTGTATGTAAATTAGGCATCACATTCAAATTAGGAACAGCTGTATGCAAATTACGGACAGGTGCAAATTAGGAGCAGGTGTATGCAAATTATTGACAGGTGCAAATTAGGGACAGGTGTATGCAAATTAAAGGCAGGTGCAAATTAGGGACAGCTGTATGCAAACTAGGGGCAGCTGTATGCAAATTAGGGGCAGCTGTATGCAAATTAGGGACAGGTGTATGCAAATTAGGGGCAGCTGTATGTAAATTACGGACAGGTGCAAATTAGGGGCAGGTGTATGCAAATTAGGGGCAGCTGTATGCAAATTAGGGACAGGTGTATGCAAATTAGGGGCAGCTGTATGCAAATTACGGACAGGTGCAAATTAGGGGCAGGTGTATGCAAATTAGTGACAGGTGCAAATTAGGGACAGGTGTATGCAAATTAAGGGCAGGTGCAAATTAGGGACAGCTGTATGCAAATTAAGGGCAGCTGTATGCAAATTAGGGGCAGCTGTATGCAAATTAGGGGCAGGTGTATGCAAATTAGGGACAGGTGCTCCTCCTTCGCCCGACATCCGCTATTTACTCCCTACTCCAAAAAATTTGAGATTAGTATAAATCGAGATGCTTGTCTGTTTACATGTCTTATTGTTGATCTCTGTATCTGTGTGTGCAGAGAATAGCACTCTTAAGTATGCTAGTTATTTTCTTAAACGTTTCGGATATCTTAATACATCAAGTAATGCTATTTCTAGTATAGATATGGCCTTAGTTGAATTTCAAGAAAGATACAATCTTCCGGTGACCGGAATATTAAATAATGATACTATGAATATGATGAATATGGCTCGATATTCTGTTGGCGACAATAACTATACAATTCATTCGAAGGGGAATAAAACGAAATTAAGTTGGTATTTTCCTCAAGCTATTAGTAATCCTAGTTATATAAATCTTGCTGCAGAAGCTTTCACTAGATGGGAGAAAATATCTAATTTAAAGTTTAAACGAGTAATAATACCTTCTTATATAATATAATACCTTCTTATATATTATATAATAATAAGCCGGATATTACTATAACTGTGGTGCCAAATAATCATAATTTTCGAGCAAGTTGTCAAGGAACCTCTAAATGTTCATTTAATTTCGATGGTCCTGGAAAAGTATTGGCCCACGCATACTATCCCAGCGCAAACGGTGGGTGTACCGAAATTCATCTTGGTGCTAATGAACGGTGGTATGTAGGAAATGGCAGAGCTCCTGATGGTGAAGCCAATTTTTTGGCTGTCCTAATGCATGAAATTGATCATTCCCTCGAACATAGTAATAGTGATTCGTCTATTATGTATGCTTGGTAACAACAAGATGTGACAAGTTTTGGTGATGATGATAAAAAGGCAATGAGCATGCTATATGGACAAACAGAAGCTCCCTCTTCGATACCAACAACACCAGTTACGCAAGCGCAAACAACAATTTCGCAAACCAGGAGCTATGTGACGAAAACACCTGCACTAAAAAACAGGGTCTATTTGCCGAAAACACCTGCAATAAAAAACATATGTCTTATTCAGTATCCCGATTTCATGTTTCTAGCTACATCTCCACAGTTTCCAAATTATCGAATGTACGTTGAGTCTGACAAATATTTATGGAAGTTTAACTTAAATGAGATGCGTCTTCCAAAACATCCTGAATTAATTACCGATTATCTCCCTAAAGAGTTAAGGTATACGCAAGTTTCACATGTTTTTCAGAATTCCGAGGGATACCTAATAACTGTAAGCAATAATCGGTATTATGCTGCATCTTTTCCCAATTTAAAACTTCAAAAAAGTTTTATGTTTCCTTCTATACCTGCTAGAACCCAAATAAATGCCTTATTTTAAACAAACAGCGGTCAAACATATTTATTGTACAATGATAATTCATACATTGCATTTAATGAAGCTGGAGATGTCTTAAACCGTGGTCCAATAAATTATCTCTTCCCCAGAATACCAGATAAAATAACATCAGCATTCCGGTACACGGACGGGTTTATTTATTTTTTTCAAAACAATACCTATTATAAGTACAGCGAATACACACGTAAAGTTGTAACAGCTGGAACGTTCAGTTGGGAACTTTTTGGGATACCCTGCCCTGAAGACGGTCTATTAAAACAATTAAAAACTTTGTTAAGCAAAATTGTCTATCGCCGTCTATTGAACTGCTATATATTCACAGTTCTGCTCTACGGAATGGAAGCGTGGACACTGACTGTTGCTTCTATGAATCGGCTCGAAGCTTTCGAAATGTGGTGTTATAGGCGCATCTTACTTATATCCTGGGTTGACAGAGTTACTAATGTGGAGGTCCTGCGTAGAATGGGGAAAGAATGTGAAATTCTCATGACCGTCAAAACTAAAAAGTTGGAATATCTAGGACATGTAATGAGAAATCAAGAACGTTACGGCCTTCTCCAGCTGATTCTCCAAGGGAAGGTAAATGGTAAGAGAGGACCGGGAAGAAGACGCATTTCCTGGCTTCAAAATTTACGAAAGTGGTATAACATGACTACCAATGAACTGTTCCGCGCTGCAATAAACAAAGTAAAGATAGCCGTGATTATCGCCAACATCCGGAACGGATAGGCACTTTAAGAAGAAGAAGCAAAATTGTAACTATATACGAATAAAGATTGCTGTGTTCCTTCTTGGTGATAGTTCTTTTAATAAAAAAAAATTACATTGTTTATGTTGTTGTTTTATTTAAATTCCTTAATTCAAATGGCCAGCCGCGCCCTTCTTCTTATCTACTGGATCTTTCCCGATGCATGGCGTGAAAAATTAAGGTACCGACCACACATCTGGTTCGCGCACCTCCCGTACGACCCACCAAAAAATAGATACCGATCGCGCACCAGCGACAAGCGTTGCGCTCGGACGTCGTCAGGCCAGCAACGAAAATACGTTATAGCATCCTTTTGGCACTACGTCGCCATGTTTTCTATGCTATTGTATTCGTTACCTCCTCCCCGTTCCAACGAGCCTTCGTACGTCACGATCGGACCAATAGACACGAAGATATGACGTAATGCTCTTTTGGTATGCTCTGATGCGCACGACACATACTGCGTTCAACCCCATTTTTCATCCCCTTTCCAACGATACCTCACACGTCATCCTATCTCTATCTAACATCCACCAATGTACCTCTCTCTCTCTAACACACGTACTTCCCTATACCTACAGTGACACCCGTTCAGTACATCTACTATTCATTCATACTAACTGTTTGTTCTACACTAACATAACCTCTCCTGGTAGTCGATGTAACCATACCTTCTCGTTGGTGACTACTGATAAGAACAAATTTTTGTTTTTCTACGAATTTTTGTTCGAACCGAATTGGTTGCGTTCCTTTCATCGCATGTTTTTATTTTTATACATTGCTTTACATTCGCGGACTTACTATCATACCTTCGCTTAGACGGTATCATCACTTTATTAACGTTTACAGGTACCTATTATATTTTCCCGGTAGTCGCTGTACATTCTAAATTATGTTATGGTTGTTCATAAAATATAGTGTGCAGCTCGTTACTTTGTGCACGTTACTGATTTAGTATATATTGGCATCGCACATCTATTATCATTCATGGTACTCGTTTAATAGTTTTCTTCTGCGGAGAACTGTGAAAAAAGAAGAAGAGACAGTCATCTTGCTGTGGATAAGACTTCGTTCTCATTATTCACTTTAAAACAGTAAAGTTTCGTTGTAGATAAAATATAGTATTCAACGCATAACGCCAACTGTATTAATTAATTTTCATAAAAATATTGTATATATACGAAATAATAGCGGTGTATTATGTAGTAATGCACGTTCAATGGAGACCTATGTATAGTAGTAATACCTCATTCGTTGCTGTACGTTCTATCGTTTACAAAGGCACCTCGCCTGTCATGAATTGTTTCGAGAGATAAGAAGAATAATTGTTTTATTCAAGAAGCGATGTTCAATCACAAATTAACCCCTTAATTTGTAATCTCACATTATTCTTAACTTCTTAATCTATTATAGTTTCACCGTGTATAAGTGACATTGTGAAACCACTTCGTATAATATTTTAATAATTAGTTCATTTACCTACAACTAAATAAATTGCTGAATAATATATTTTCTAATTGAACTTCCTAAGTGTCGCAATTAAGGCGTAGATTAAATTGTAGTGTAAGCAAAGTTTGTTGGTATGGTATGATAGGAAGCATTTACCTCGATGCTTAGGTATGAAATATTTGTGAGATTATAAATTGGGGATTTGAGTTCATTTGAGTACAGTCAATCATAAGTAGTTACCTAACGAACATCATATTGTGTAATTACCAGTAGCTGTCAATAAATCAACACTTTTACTCCACAACTTCAATTTTATTAAACCTATTATCGTCGAACGACAAGAAGCGGACAAAGGGGCATTTACAAACAGATTCGAACCTCAAATCCAAGTTCGAAACTTTCCATTGGTCCTTCGACAAAACATCATCAAAAGGGCGTTAATTGGTTTGGAGCTTCGAAGGAGACGACCCTTAGAGACCTAAATAGCTGTTTCCCAGTTCCGTACAAGATCGACGATCAAATTCGAAGTGTGGAGAAAAGAAAAAAGAAATTAAAAAGACCAGAAAGCACCGTAATTAAGGGTAGGAGCCTTACGAGAGCCTTTGACTACAAGAGAACCTGAATAGCAGTCCTTAAGTCTACTGTTCCATCAGTTTGGAGATCCAGTTTCCGGCAGAAAAATCTAGTAGCATCCAGAGATCCAGCTCACCAGTTCCAGTTGCAGTTCTAAGAAGGAAGAAAGGACATACAAGTGAACGTCGGGATAAAACTGTAAGTTTTTGAATATTTATTATCATTTAGAGCAGTGCATTTTTTTATGAATTAAAAAGATTATTAAAGAAACTTAGATTCAAATTTAATAATACTTAATTGAAATATTTTATTCTGCATACTTTTTACTTAAAAAAGTAATAGTTTGTCTACAGCTAATTCAAATCTAATAGCTTAATTATTTTAATTTTAATTATACTCCATTTAAAATTCTTAAAACATTTGATTTTCATAATATAGGGAAATATCGTGACAAATCGTTATTTTTATACACATTCAGAGTTCGTTCATTCCAAATATATAGTATTTTGTAGTTATTTGCATTTTTTTTATATAAAGAATTTTTCTCTCTGGTTACAAGTGATAATATTACATTCTTTAATTTGTACAATAAGCCGTGTCAGCAAGGTTAAGAAGTTCATTGCGTTGTTGTCTAAGGTAATCTTGCTGAAACTTTAAAAGTTGAATTTAGGTCAGCCTTATATACGTTTAAAATGGAGCGGATATATTTCGATCAAGAAAAACTAGGTCAAGAGATTACAAAGCTTTTAAATAATTTACGAAAACTTCGGAAAGAAAAACGAACGAGAGAATACTTAAACATCAAAAGACAGACACTTGATGAATTGTGGAACGACTTTGAAGAACAAAACACAGAAATTGAAGAGAAGGGTTCGAGAGTTGATAAATATTTTACGTCTAACTTTTACGAACAAGTACAAAAAAGATATGAAGAAACGAAAAAAACTTTAGAGGATTTTATTAAAAATTCGTACAAGTCTTCGACAAAAATTAGAGAAATAGAAATTAGGATGGGAAAACTTCATCATTTATTGGGAGACGACGAAACCGATGAAGATATACAAGAAGATTTAAAAGAAGAGGTACAAAAAATAGATGCTTTAATAATGGAAATAACTGTGGACAATGAACAGGATACACTAAAAGGAGGTGAAATAGAAAGATTTTATGCAATGAGAAGAAGGGTGCGGTCGATCATAAAAGAAAATAAGAGATTAGAGGCGGAAGGATGCAAGAACGACAGAATAATATTACCCCAAGTGAAGTTACCCTATTTTGAGGGAAGGTATGAATCCTGGGTAACATTCTATGATATTTTTAAACGTTTGATACATGAGAATAACCAACTATCAAATGTGGAAAAAATGCAGTATCTGAAGACAAGCCTCCGAGGAGAAGCAAGTAGAATAATACAACATTTAAATACAACAGAAGCAAACTACAGTGCTGCCTGGAAAATGTTGCAAGATCGGTACGATATTCCAAGGATGAATCTATTTATATTAATAGACAAGATACTTCAGGCTGCGGAGATAAAAGAAACGTCAGCAAAGGCGCTGAAAACATTACATGATACTCTCCATGAATGCTTAGAAGCCATTAGTGGACTAGGTATAATGACAGAGTCCTGGTGCCCTCTTATAGCAAGGATAAGTATGTTAAAGTGGGACACAGAAACCAGGAGATTATATGAAACGTCAATTCAAGACAGTAGGGACATACCGACATATAAGTCAACACAGGAATTCCTACAAAGAAGATTCCAGACATGGGAGATGTTGGAAACAGAAAGGAAAAGAACAGATCATAGACAACAGGTTAAGAAGAAGATAACCTGTGTGGTGTGTCATGAAGAATATAACCTGTTGAAATGTACAACGTTTCTACGTCAACAAGTACGTGAAAGAAACAAAATCGTAAAGGAAAAGCAATGGTGCGGTAGATGCTTACTACACAAAAGGGAAGTACCATGTTATTCCTATCATACATGTGCAGAATGTGGTGGACAGCATCATTCATTACTACACTTGTCAGAAGGTCAGTATGATAACAGAAGGAATTCTGAAAACAGAAGGCCACAAAATAGACCAAATTCTAGTGGGTCAGGTCAGTATGATAACAGATGGAATTCTGAAAACAGAAGGCCACAAAATAGATCAAATTCTAGTGGATCAGGTCAGTATGACAACAGAAGAACTTCTGAAAACAGAAGGCCACAAAATAGACCCAATTCTAGTGGGACCAGAGGTGACAACACTTACAACGGATCGTCAAGGAGACAAGAGAATACCGTGAGCTGTTTAAGTCATCAGAATGAAGAAGTGCTACTTGCAACGGCATTAGTACGAGTAAGAGACTCAAAAGGAAGCTCACAATTGATGAGAGCATTGATTGACCAAGGCTCACAGTCATCATTCATTACGGAGCAGGCCGCTACAAGTCTCGGAATAAAAAGAAAGGCTGTCCACGCTCAGATATCTGGAATTGGCAATGAAGACCAATGAACGTCGAAATGGAGCGAGTAGATAAGCAAGCGGGGTCCTGAATCACTTTGGTAACCTGTCCATCAGGGTCTCCGATGCGAAGGTATCGATGCCATGATTTGACCTTGGGGGTGTACAAGAAGTACAAGAAGTGATCGACAATGACCAGAGGGTTGTAAGAACTAGTCGCTTATCGCTTGATCTCTTCTTCTTCTCTCCCGAAGAAGTGATCAACAATGACCAGAGGGTCGTAAGAACTAGTCGCTTATCTCTAGATCTCTTCTTCTTCTCAGCCGAAGAATTGTCACCTACCTCACCTGTAATTACTTGTCCTGAAGAAGTGATCGCCAATGACCAGAGGATAAGAAGTACAAGAAGTGATCAACAATGACCAGAGGGTTGTAAGAACTGGTCGCTTATCTCTAGATCTCTTCTTCTTTCCCTCTAATAGACCACCCTGTATGAGGAGTGTAAAACTTATCGCTTATCGCTTCATCTCCTCTTCTTTTCGTTAAATTTGTACAGGTTGATCGAAAAAATAAATTTGTATTGAGACTTGGAAATATTTGAGGTGTTGTTGCGTCAAAATTTTTGTTTGTGTACGATGCTTAGATATATCTGTATAGCCTGCCTAGCCTAGCCTGCCTAGTCTTATCTTTACTTTTGAAACTTGTAGGAAAAGGAAAAATAACTATGTATCACATAAATGCTTTATTGTATATATATATATATATATATATATATATATATATATATATATATATATATATATATATATATATATATATATATATATTTTAATGATATATGTGGGTAAATAAAGATGTAAATAAAACAATATTGGATTGGTACTATAAATTTTATTTGTTTTGAAACAAGATATTTATTTGATGTTTTAGAAATATAGCTACTGATAAGATTTATTATAACTTATTTTAAATAAATGTATCCAGCAAAATTTTGATAGTCAGTAATCAAGATGTGTCTTGAGGTGTACATGCTAAAGCTAGACGAGTTTTATTCAAGGCTCTCAACTTTTAACAATTGGAAGGGGAATAAATCTGAAATAGAGTTAGCTGCTTGTGGATTTTACTTTCTCCAAGTGGAAGATATAGTAAAGTGTTTCAAGTGTGGCGTAGAGATTTACAAATGGGAATCAAATGACAATATAATCGAAGATCACAAAAAATTTAGTCCTAATTGTATTTTTTTGGAAAGAGTGTATCCTATTTTTCTTAAAATCAACAACAAC
Organism: Diabrotica undecimpunctata; assembly: GCF_040954645.1. NCBI lineage: Eukaryota > Metazoa > Arthropoda > Insecta > Coleoptera > Chrysomelidae > Diabrotica > Diabrotica undecimpunctata. Next base: position 80,142,092 of record NC_092806.1, on the reverse strand, counting down.
AACAACAACAACGATAACAAAGAATGTATAAATTGTGAGTACATAAAATTACTGAAATCGAAATCTGGTGCTAAGAATATACCAAGTAGTATGTTTGGTGAAATGTGAGGTCAGTTGATAGAAAAAAAAAGAAAATATAAAGACTTTTATTTAAAATAATTATTTATTTATTTGTAAACCGTTGATGTTCCAACATGTTAAACACTGCCATTAATAAACTACCTTTTGAAATGCACATCCCTGGCGGATACAGGTTTTGTGGACCAGGAACTAAATTACAGAAACGACTAGCAAGAGGAGATAGGGGAATAAATGGATTAGATGAAGCGTGTCGTGAACATGATATTGCATACTCTCAAAATAAAGAGTTATCCAAACGACATGAAGCTGATAAGATTCTAGCTGAAAAAGCTCTTGAACAATTTCGATCGAAAAATACAGCATTTTCCGAAAAATTGGCAGCACTTGGTGTAGCTGGTGCAATGAAAGCAAAAGTGAAATTAGGCATGGGTCTAAGATCTATTAATTATATAGCTGTAACAAAAAGTTGTAATAAAGAATTGAACAAAGCTAAAAATATGTTAGAAAAACTAACTGAAAATATAAATCACTGTATTTTATTACTCCAAGGATTAACGATTTCCAAATCAAGAAAACGCAAACAAAATATCCAGCACAGAAATAAACAAATAATACAACAAAAGCTTTTAAATCATAAAAGAGCAAAAGAAATTAAAGATGATATGGATGTAGACATTTCAAATGAGTTCGCTGTTGACTCTATAAACAGAGGATACACAAGAAAAACGGAAAAACGGAAAATAAGTGATGAAAATATTATGGGTGCTAAAAAGCCAAAAAATGATGTAAACGAAATATTGAACAATACCCAAAAAAGAAAACGTGACGACGATAACGATACTATGGATGACCAAGCAATTAAAAAAATAAGATATAATGTATAAATATAAAAAATAATTTTATGTGATTTGTAATATTATAAGTAAAAACTTGTACACTTGATATTAGTTTTATTTAATAATAAACATAAAAAATTGGTCTCTGGTACGGGATTCGAACCCACTGTATGACTACCTCTTCTTTGCTTAGCAGTAGTCAGTGACCTAACGCTATGAGACTCCCTACTTGTAATATCAACGATGAAAAACATATATAAAATTAAATCAAATGCACAATACAGTTAGTTCATTAATAACTGTTAACATGAATGCTAATCAGAAAAAGACAAGAAAGCCCTCTAAAAGGAAGATATCTAAGAAAAAAGGTCGTAAAATTTCAAAACAAAAGTATTTCAGTTTAGTTAAAGTAATTCGAGACATTAGAAAGAAACTATTGGAAAGCAAACCAAGAACGTTAAGGGAAGCTATTCAACAAGCATTACGAATTGTGAAATCTTACAAGAACATTAAAAAAACACGTGGTCGAGTAATCCAAGTTCCAAAAACTGGGGGTATATTACCTCTAATACCGATATTTGCTGGGTTGAGCGCATTGGGCACTATTGCTGGGGGCACATCAGCTATCGTGAAGACTATTAACGACGCAAAAGCAGCTAAAGAAGATTTACTTGAAAAACGACGTCATAATCGTAAAATAGAAGCACTGGCAATTGGAAAAGGTTTATACTTGAAACCATATAAAAGTGGAATGGGTATTTTTTTATGAATAAGAAAATGGATCAAATAAAAATTCCAAAACATGCTTTGACAAATGTAGATTTACAAAAATATGCAAAATTAATGAAAATTCCACATTTTAGAGGTGTAATGATGAGAAACGCATTTCCGAAAAAAATTTGGCAACCTGAGAGTGGAATTATTAATTTAGATAACAAAGAAGGTCCTGGAACTCATTGGACAGCTTACAAGAAGAATAAATCCAAAGTCGTATATTTTGATAGTTTTGGTAATCTGAGACCACCGTTGGAAGCTATATCATACTTTAATTCAAATGGTTATTGTCAAGTTGTTTATAATCATAAAATTTATCAAACTTGTAACACTGTAAATTGTGGACAATTGTGTTTAGATTTTTTAAATAAATACCCTTTTTAAAAGAATATTCTTTTATTTATTCTATGATTATCGTTTGAACATGTCGTACACTTTTGTGTTATCTGGAAGAGAATCGGTGTTATCAACAAAAATTTACCCACCAATTATTTTAAACGAAAATGAACAGTATGTACTAGTTTTAATAGATTTCATGTCATACAATACAATTCCAAATGTAGACCAAACAAACAACAAGTTTTATATAGATGGTTACGATATATCGATTCCACATGGTTCTTATGAAGTCGAAGATCTTTCAAATCATTTAACTGAAAAAATAACTGAATTAGAATTAAAAGTAGCTCAAACACCAGATAAAGATGATACAGAAATTAATAAAGGAAAGAGTCAAGAAAAAAATAATACAATTGGTAAAGGTGTGCCTAGAAAAAATCATAATATAGATCAACCTACAAGTTTGATATTGAGAATTAATAACAATCCACTCAAATGTGAAATAAAAAGCAACAAAGTAATCCATTTTGAAAAACCAAATACCATTGCTCCCTTATTAGGATTTACACCAAAACGGCTCTCACCTTTAAAGACTCACGTAGCTGTTAATTCTATTTGTATGGAATGTAATCTAATCACTAATTCATACGTCAATGAAAACCAAGGTTATATCATCCACATGTTTTATCCAAATGTCTTACCGGGTTACAAAATTGTGGAAATTCCAAAAAAGGTAATTTATTTACCTGTCACAAATAGATATATTGATGAAATTTTCATTAAAATAGTTGACCAGGACGGTAATCTTATTAATTTCACACGAGAAGTTATTACGTTAAGACTACATTTAAAAAAAGTATAAATAATGGTTTTAATTTACAACTGTAGCAAATTTAATCCAGGTGTGGACAGTGTATATAATATTAAGAGTGTTGATAAAAACATTAGTGACAAGCAGACTCTCAAACCGTTGACAACAGAAAACAAAGTCTTTTTAACCTCACTAGGATTTAAAATAAAACACAACAACGACGACGACGACAGTGACAGGGAAAAAGAAAAGAAATACTTGGTGTAGAATAAAGTTTTTTATTAATACTAGAATACTTGGGATTTTCTTGAGGTGTACTTGTAAGAAGAGTGAATATGAGTTTTAACATTTTAAATATTGGAGATCGTGTATTGGTTGACAATTCAGTTGTGAGTCGAGAAATGCACAGTCATTTACCCTATGCCAATGCAACTTTTAATCATTGTGATGAAATAAGAATACCAATTTAGACTCAAGATATATACACCCTACCTTCTGAGAGTTATCTGTATATTGAAGGACGTTTAACGAATGATGGGAAAGAAAGCAATACTTTGCGCTTTATTAATAATGGTTTGATGCATTTATTTGATGAAATACGATATGAAATTTGAAAGATAGAGTGAGAAATTTAGGTATAACAACGACAATGAAAAACTATGCTTCGTTCACACAAACTGAATCTAATCGATACAACTGTATAGGTTGGAGTATTACTGACACACCAACAGTTGCTGATAGAGTAGTAAATTTTAATGTTTGTATTCCACTCAAACTTGTACTTGGATTTTTTGAAGATTTTACAAAAATTCTTATTAACATACGCCAAGAACTCGTATTGATAAGAAGTTCAACTGATTTAAATGCAGTAATGTCTACAGTAGAAACTGAACTGAAACCAAAAGTGGAAATATTTAAATTAATATGGAAAATGCCTCATATTCAAGTGTCCGATTCAGAAAAGTTACGTTTATATAAATTTATTGAAAATGGGTCCAGTTTGGAGCTTGCATATAGAAGCTGGGAATATCATGAAATTCCTCTACTGCCTCAGACAATGAAATTTAACTGGAATGTAAAAACTACCAGTCTATTGGAGAGACCACGATTTGTTTTGTTTGCATTACAAACTGCCAAAAAGAATGCAATAAAAGAAGAGAACAGCTATTTTGATCACTGTAATCTTACAAACTTAAAGCTATTTCTAAATTCTAAAATGTACCCGTATGACAATTTGAACTTGAACTTTAGTAAAAGACATTATGCCCTTGCATATGAAATATATGCACAATTTCAACCGTCGTACTATTACAAATCCATAGGAGATCCATGCCTTACTATGTTACAATTCTGTGCTGTTGCTCCGATATTTGTTATTGATTGCAGCAGACAAAATGAATCAATTAAATCAGGAAGTGTCGATATGAGAATAGAAATAGAAACTACTAAGAATATACCAGCTAACACAACTGCTTATTGTATAATTATACATGACCGTATTGTTAATTATAATCCTCTAACCAATGTAGTTCAAATGTTTTAACTGTAGTTCATCTAATGAAGCAAATCTGTACTTTGGGTTTTTAAGTATAAATAAAAAGTTAAAAAAAAAGTTTACTCTTATTTAACACCCTGTACGCAATAAATATTTTCATAACCTTGTTGATGTTAAACATAAGTGTCTAATTGGGGGCTAGACTAGTACCAAATCTGCTTGAAAGCTGTTCGAGACCTGTTCAAAGCTGATCAGGACCTGTTCGAGACCTGTTCAAGACCTGTTCAAAGCTGATCAGGACCTGTTCGAGACCTGTTCAAGACCTGTTCAAAGCTGATCAGGACCTGTTCAAGACCTGTTCGAGACCTGTTCAGGACCTGTTCAAGACCTGTTCAAGACCTGTTCAAGACCTGTTCGAGACCTGTTCAGGACCTGTTCAAGACCTGTTCAAGACCTGTTCAAGACCTGTTCGAGACCTGATCTGTACCTGTTCGAGACCTGATCAGAACCTGTTCGAGACCTGATCCAGAGCTGTTCAGAAGTTAAGCGAATACCTACATTTTACGATGAATAAAGATTTGAAAAGACAACTTATAACTAAACGGAGAAACATCCAAAGTAAATAAAGACAATTAAAACAAGGATAAATAATCCAAGAAGATTTATTTAATCCAATTACAAAACACTTGAAAAATATCGAGAACAAGTTAAATAGTTCACAAAATTCCAGTCCAGAAAATGAAACAAAAAACGATGAACCTTTAAGGTACAGTAAAAACGATGATGACGATAATGAAACTACTGACTTTGAAACAAGTGAAATCAAACAATCGATATTGGACAACATTGAAGTGGATGATATAAAAGAACAAATTAAAAATGATAAACACTCTGAAAATCGATTTGAAGATATTGCTAACCAGGCGCGTGTAGACTACTGGGATCAATATGATCCATTGCCTAGGAAATATATTACAAATATGCACGCTGATGTTCTAAACAAAGAATTTGATCATAAATATGGAATTCGATTTGATGAAACATCTGAAAAGCTACTGATTGGGAATTCTGAAATAGATTTAGATGGTGCTGATATTCTTTTAAAAAAGAAAAGGTACAGGGGAACACCAGGTTTATATGAGCTTTTGTTTAAGAAATATCCAGCTAGTTTTACAGATGAAGATGAGAATAACTATAAAAAGATAGTTGTAGCGACGAATGCTCACAGAAGGCATTACAGATCAAGTAAACAGATAGATGGTAGTAGATTAGAAAAATATAAAAAAATAATTGCACCAATAACAGAAGGTAAAGGATTGGTTATGGAAGTAAACAACAATAAAATCGATTACGTCCACTGGGATGATCTAAATGAACTTGTAGAGCGATTACATTTATTACTATCTTCACAGCTAGCTGGCCATACAGGACATACAAATGAAATAAATTCAATTATTGAAGAACTAAAAGAGGCAAACATTATAGAATAAATATCATGTCTGTTAAAAGAGATATCGTTAATGAGTTACACAAACCTGCAAGAATTAACTTTAAAAGACGAAGAATTATTATAAAATCTCTTAATGATTTGTTCCAAGCCGACTTGATTGATATGCAAAAATATTCAAATACAAACAGAAATTTCAAATATATTTTGGTTGTAATAAATTGTTTTTCAAAATTTTTATGGGCTTTACCACTAAAAATAAATCAGGTGTTGAAGTAGCCAAATGTACGGAGTATGTGTTTAAACAGCAAAAACCAAATAATTTTCAAACAGATATGGGAACTGAATTTTTTAATCCACATATGAAAAAATTGATGAAAAAATATAATATTAATCATTACAATGTATACTGTGAGAAAAAGGCTGCGATTGCTGAGCGAGTTATTCGCACGATTAAATCAATGATTTGGAAACAGTTTAGTTTCAACGGTACCTACAAATGGATTATTATTTTACAACAAGTTGTTAATGAATACAACAATAAAGTTCACAGAATAATAGGAATGAAACCAGTGGATGTTAAGAAGAAGCATGAAAAACTATTGTTAAATACTGTATACAATCACATTAAAACGGTTTATTTGGAAAGTCAAAAATTTCATATTGGTGATCATGTACGAATTTCAAAACATCGAGGAGTTTTTGACAAGAAATACAATCCAAATTGGTCTAATGAAATTTTCACTGTTTATAAAATAAAACTGGGAAACCCTATTACATATTATTTAAAAGACTATAAAGGTGAAGAAATTCTTGGGGTATTTTATAAGGACCAGTTACAAAAAGTTAAACACAAAGACAGTTTTTAGTAGAGAAGGTATTAAAGAGAAAAGGGAATAAAATTTTTGTTAAGTGGTTAGGTTTTGATAGTTCTCACAACTCATGGATAGATAAAAGTGACGCAATATAATAAAGAGGGGATAGAAAAATATGTAAAAGACGTTCCACTTGCAAGATTTTGTTTGTTGTTAGAGAATATCGAGAGAGTGAAGACATGTTCATTGTGGATATCCAAGGTTTCTCTTTTCCTGGGGAAGATGTATTTCTTTGTAGGGAAATTGCTATTTTAGATCCTACTACAGAAAACATTATACACAGAATGGTTGTTTTACCAGTAACAGAAGCAATGATAAATAAGTCATATATAAAATGTATCGAACAACAATGTGTTCAAAACCATGGTTTAAGTTGGCAATCTTGGCATTTTTGTGATACTCATCTAAAATATGAAGAAATTTCAAAATTTTTACACGACAACATATTAGACGAAACAATATTGGTAAGAAATCAAGAAACAAAAAAATATTTGGAAAAATTCATGGAAAATCGCATTGATTGTGTAGAAGATGAACCTAATATACTTTCCGATGAGACTATGAATCATATTTTTAAATCACATCCATGTTTTCAACATAACAATGAAAATTTACAATGTGCTCTAAACAATGTATTTAATATTCATTATTGGTATAAATATTGTAGAAAGTGTTTTTTATGTCTTTTATTAATAGATACACACAAGACATTTATTTTTAAATTGATACCAGACATGAAGCTTGTAAAACAAAAGACTACGCTTGATGTGGAGAATAATTTATTGGAACCAATTAAGAATAAGTTTAAAAAGCATGGAGTTTTGTTCCCTTCAACTATTCGATGTCTTATAGTTGGCCCTTCAAATTGTGGTAAGACCAATGTGATGATAAGTCTATTGGAACATGCTAATGGATTAAAATTTGAAAATGTGTATATTTACTCAAAATCATTAATGCAACCAAAGTACAAATATTTAGAAATATCTAAATATTTATAATAATTTTATACATAATTTTATTTTGTTTTGTTTTACCTCTTGATATTTTACTAATTTATCTCATTTCTTTTTTCTATATTCTATCTATGTATTTTTTATTCTAATGATCGTATTTTAATAACATTTTTATTTATGATTGTTTAATTTCGTTAAATTTTAGATATGGTGTCAAAGAGGTGTCTCTTAAGGGAAATAAAATATTTGTGAGTCTCAGCTATACACCCAATAGCAAAAGTCTTAAAAAGAAATTTGGGAATCTTCCGGTTCGGTATATGAGGACCAAAGTAAAGACAGAGCAAGAATTCCAAATTTTAGAGAATGTCGTAAAACGATACAGATTTAACTTGTTGGACGATGAATTGGAAGAGTTTGAGCGACATCAACAAGTCCAAAAGCAACTTGGGTTGAAGAGACCACTATACATACAAGAGGCACCGGATGAGGCTCTTGCCTCAACATCAAGCAAGAAGCAAAGAACGGTTCCGCCTCCTCCAAGTACAATAGTACATATAGAAGAAGAATGTGATGAGGATGATCTGAATATAGATCATTTTCTAAGTCAAAGGACATAATAAACAAGTAAGTGCTTTCTGCTTCCCACTAGAAAAAAAGGTAACTAGTATATATTTCATTTCAGATATGTGTTGGTATTGGAATGAAGATTGAGCGAGAGGAAAATATTTTTGTATGTATATCTGTGTATATATTTTTATAGATTATAATAAAATACTTTTTAATAATATCTCTTTATTTATTTATTACTTACAACTTTTATTCTAATAAAAAATATTGATCAATTTTTTTTCTATATCGACCATTCTTTATTTCACTGTCTTTAAAAATTGATAAGAATCCATAATTCTCTTTCCAGCATATCGAACATATTTTTTTTAAATCTTCAAAAGTCATATCTGTTCCGACGTGGTCATTGTAAATGTGTTTTAGGTTTAAATCGTCTTGTTTGAATACAATTAAAATATTTGCATTGTCTCTTATAAGGTGTTTAGGTATTTTTGCATAACTCTGACTCAAATAAAATGGATCCACCTGAGAATGTCGAGACATGCTAAAGTATTCTCGAATAACATCTTGGTTGTCACAAGCAACATCATCAAAGATAAAAATTGAATTGGGCTTCGCTTCAGATGGGTGCATTATATCCGTACTTCCACTGTAAGTATAATATCCTATTCCTTTAATTGGTTCTAGCAAAGTTTCTAAATATTTGTACTTTGGTTGCATTAATGATTTTGAGTAAATATACACATTTTCAAATTTTAATTTTTTTTAAAATCACATTAATACAATTAATTTTATACCAATCCTTGAGGTCTGTATTTTGGTCAATTGTTACATTTTTGGTTGAAAAATGTTTAATAGAGGTTTCACCATTTTGTGGTTTGATAAAAACACCATATAAAATCAAATTAACTTTTAAAAGACACGACAACAAACTTTTTCTAATTTAAATTGAAAAACTCCTAAAAGCTTTTTCCAAAAATATTTTGGGTTCTTTATATTTTAAATTGACTACTAGCCCTGTTCTTATTCTACTATTACAACAAGATTCCACATCCTGCCACAATAAACACCTTTTAAGAGTTTTTCTAGCATTTAGTCTGTTCTTAAAGTTTTCAAGATATGTTTTAAGAATAGTTAAATTTGCTTCTATATAGTGAAAATTTTTAACACAAGAAACCCTATTCTTTAAACATTTATTCAAAATAAAAATTTGTTTTTTCAAATATCTTATTACGTTTCGTAAATCAGATTTTCTCTTAATTAATCTACTTACCGATTCCATCTTCTCTACAATCTGGTTGGAAAGTTCATCGACTACTTGCTGACTCATTTTTTTTTTTTCACTAGTAACTGGTTCAACTTAACTTGGTAACTCTCGAATGCACAAATAAAATCCAAATATTAGGATGCTCTCCAATTTATACTTATCCAGTAAAAAAAAATCAATTGACGTATTTCTGTAACTTGTTATTCAACGTGATTATATTTTAGGATCAAAAAGTTTAAATTTATCAATAATTCTGCAAACTAGTTGTTATTAAACGTGATTGTATTTTAGAGGTCAGAAAGATCAAATCTGATGCAGATAAGTTGTTATTCAATGTAACTGCATTTTTATGGGTCAAAAGATCAAATCTGACGCAAATAAGATGTTGTTCAACGTGACTGCATTTTTATGGGTCAAAAAGGTTAACTCTGATGTAAATAAGTTATTTGCAATGTTTTAAAATTACAAAGTCAGTTTAATGTTAAATTGTTTTTTTTTCTATCAGTTTCTTGTTATAAATACACAGTCGTTTAAGACTAATCCAATTGTAAGTAGCAAGCAGTGAACAAACAACATCAAGAATGACAACAGTACCATGTCAGTTGGTAATTTTAACTGAAGATCCGATTCATTTTCCTATTGAAACGGCTTTCCTTATTATAAAGGAATTGTTTGTGTAAGTATTGAGTTTATTATTTATACACTTTTTTCCTTGTTTATTTCACCATATTTGCATTTGATTTTATTGTTTATCTAAATATTTATAATAATTTTATACATAATTTTATTTTGTTTTGTTTTACCTCTTGATATTTTATTAATTTATCTCATTTCTTTTTTCTATATTCTATCTATGTATTTTTTATTCTAATGATCGTATTTTAATAACATTTTTATTTATGATTGTTTAATTTCGTTAAATTTTAGATATGGTGTCAAAGAGGTGTCTCTTAAGGGAAGTAAAATATTTGTGAGTCTCAGCTATACACCCAATAGCAAAAGTCTTAAAAAGAAATTTGGGAATCTTCCGGTTCGGTATATGAGGACCAAAGTAAAGACAGAGCAAGAATTCCAAATTTTAGAGAATGTCGTAAAACGATACAGATTTAACTTGTTGGACGATGAATTGGAAGAGTTTGAGCGACATCAACAAGTAAAAAAGCAACTTGGGTTGAAGAGACCACTATACATACAAGAGGCACCGGATGAGGCTCTTGCCTCAACATCAGGCAAGAAGCAAAGAACGGTTCCTCCTCCTCCAAGTATAATAGTACATATAGAAGAAGAATGTGATGAGGATGATCTGAATATAGATCATTTTCTAAGTCAAAGGACATAATAAACAAGTAAGTGCTTTCTGCTTCCCACTAGAAAAAAAGGTAACTAGTATATATTTCATTTCAGATATGTGTTGGTATTGGAATGAAGATTGAGCGAGAGGAAAATATTTTTGTATGTATATCTGTGTATATATTTTTATAGATTATAATAAAATACTTTTTAATAATATCTCTTTATTTATTTATTACTTACAACTTTTATTCTAATAAAAAATATTGATCAATTTTTTTTCTATATCGACCATTCTTTATTTCACTGTCTTTAAAAATTGATAAGAATCCATAATTCTCTTTCCAGCATATCGAACATATTTTTTTTAAATCTTCAAAAGTCATATCTGTTCCGACGTGGTCATTGTAAATGTGTTTTAGGTTTAAATCGTCTTGTTTGAATACAATTAAAATATTTGCATTGTCTCTTATAAGGTGTTTAGGTATTTTTGCATAACTCTGACTCAAATAAAATGGATCCACCTGAGAATGTCGAGACATGCTAAAGTATTCTCGAATAACATCTTGGTTGTCACAAGCAACATCATCAAAGATAAAAATTGAATTGGGCTTCGCTTCAGATGGGTGCATTATATCCGTACTTCCACTGTAAGTATAATATCCTATTCCTTTAATTGGTTCTAGCAAAGTTTCTAAATATTTGTACTTTGGTTGCATTAATGATTTTGAGTAAATATACACATTTTCAAATTTTAATTTTTTTTAAAATCACATTAATACAATTAATTTTATACCAATCCTTGAGGTCTGTATTTTGGTCAATTGTTACATTTTTGGTTGAAAAATGTTTAATAGAGGTTTCACCATTTTGTGGTTTGATAAAAACACCATATAAAATCAAATTAACTTTTAAAAGACACGACAACAAACTTTTTCTAATTTAAATTGAAAAACTCCTAAAAGCTTTTTCCAAAAATATTTTGGGTTCTTTATATTTTAAATTGACTACTAGCCCTGTTCTTATTCTACTATTACAACAAGATTCCACATCCTGCCACAATAAACACCTTTTAAGAGTTTTTCTAGCATTTAGTCTGTTCTTAAAGTTTTCAAGATATGTTTTAAGAATAGTTAAATTTGCTTCTATATAGTGAAAATTTTTAACACAAGAAACCCTATTCTTTAAACATTTATTCAAAATAAAAATTTGTTTTTTCAAATATCTTATTACGTTTCGTAAATCAGATTTTCTCTTAATTAATCTACTTACCGATTCCATCTTCTCTACAATCTGGTTGGAAAGTTCATCGACTACTTGCTGACTCATTTTTTTTTTTTTTTCACTAGTAACTGGTTCAACTTAACTTGGTAACTCTCGAATGCACAAATAAAATCCAAATATTAGGATGCTCTCCAATTTATACTTATCCAGTAAAAAAAAATCAATTGACGTATTTCTGTAACTTGTTATTCAACGTGATTATATTTTAGGATCAAAAAGTTTAAATTTATCAATAATTCTGCAAACTAGTTGTTATTAAACGTGATTGTATTTTAGAGGTCAGAAAGATCAAATCTGATGCAGATAAGTTGTTATTCAATGTAACTGCATTTTTATGGGTCAAAAGATCAAATCTGACGCAAATAAGATGTTGTTCAACGTGACTGCATTTTTATGGGTCAAAAAGGTTAACTCTGATGTAAATAAGTTATTTGCAATGTTTTAAAATTACAAAGTCAGTTTAATGTTAAATTGTTTTTTTTTCTATCAGTTTCTTGTTATAAATACACAGTCGTTTAAGACTAATCCAATTGTAAGTAGCAAGCAGTGAACAAACAACATCAAGAATGACAACAGTACCATGTCAGTTGGTAATTTTAACTGAAGATCCGGTTCATTTTCCTATTGAAACGGCTTTCCTTATTATAAAGGAATTGTTTGTGTAAGTATTGAGTTTATTATTTATACACTTTTTTCCTTGTTTATTTCACCATATTTGCATTTGATTTTATTGTTTATCTAAATATTTATAATAATTTTATACATAATTTTATTTTGTTTTGTTTTACCTCTTGATATTTTATTAATTTATCTCATTTCTTTTTTCTATATTCTATCTATGTATTTTTTATTCTAATGATCGTATTTTAATAACATTTTTATTTATGATTGTTTAATTTCGTTAAATTTTAGATATGGTGTCAAAGAGGTGTCTCTTAAGGGAAGTAAAATATTTGTGAGTCTCAGCTATACACCCAATAGCAAAAGTCTTAAAAAGAAATTTGGGAATCTTCCGGTTCGGTATATGAGGACCAAAGTAAAGACAGAGCAAGAATTCCAAATTTTAGAGAATGTCGTAAAACGATACAGATTTAACTTGTTGGACGATGAATTGGAAGAGTTTGAGCGACATCAACAAGTAAAAAAGCAACTTGGGTTGAAGAGACCACTATACATACAAGAGGCACCGGATGAGGCTCTTGCCTCAACATCAGGCAAGAAGCAAAGAACGGTTCCTCCTCCTCCAAGTATAATAGTACATATAGAAGAAGAATGTGATGAGGATGATCTGAATATAGATCATTTTCTAAGTCAAAGGATATAATAAACAAGTAAGTGCTTTCTGCTTCCCACTAGAAAAAAAGGTAACTAGTATATATTTCATTTCAAATATGTGTTGGTATTGGAATGAAGATTAAGCGAGAGGAAAATATTTTTGTATGTATATCTGTGTATATATTTTTATAGATTATAATAAAATACTTTTTAATAATATCTCTTTATTTATTTATTACTTACAACTTTTATTCTAATAAAAAATATTGATCAATTTTTTTTCTATATCGACCATTCTTTATTTCACTGTCTTTAAAAATTGATAAGAATCCATAATTCTCTTTCCAGCATATCGAACATATTTTTTTTAAATCTTCAAAAGTCATATCTGTTCCGACGTGGTCATTGTAAATGTGTTTTAGGTTTAAATCGTCTTGTTTGAATACAATTAAAATATTTGCATTGTCTCTTATAAGGTGTGTGTGTGTGTGTGTGTGTGTGTGTGTGTGTGTGTGTGTGTGGAAGGATAATGGCACGGAATCAAGTCCATTTGCCACAGAAAGTTGTATACAGAACTTTTCTTATAATATGAATACAAAGTTGAGGGTTATGCCGCTTTAAATTTCTATTTTTACTTCTTTAATAAAATTTACTAGAAGTTCTAAAGTGTTTCTATTGGCAGTTAATAAAATGTGTGATAGATTTAATGGAAGAAAATATTTCATTTTAATTAGTTTACGAATTAAATCACCTGATTTTTTTACATGTTTTTTGCAACCGAAGAATATATGGTTGAGATCTCCGTAAGAGTTCTGATCACAACTACAGGCCGATGACTGTATAATGCCCAGCTTAGCAAGGTGCGATGGAAATCGCCCATGATTCGTTTTAAGTCGAAAAACACTTGCCGAAAAGAATTTTGACGTGGAATAGTTGAAAATATATTGGGGTGGAGATGGTAGGGTTGGATGTATTTTAAAATACGTATTTTGTGAGTTCTCTACAACGTTTTCCCACTGTCGTTCCCATTTTAACATTATTTTATTTTTAATCAAATTAGAGATGTCACGTATTCTACAAATATTACAATGAACTCCGTTTTGTACTGCCTCCTTGGCCAAACTATCAGCTTTTTCATTACCTAGTATACCTATATCGCCTTTGACCCATACAAATGTTATATTTAATTCTGCTATCAATTTTTTTAAATTGCATAATATAGGGCATTTCATTCTTTCAAATTGTATACTTTTTATTGACTCCAAGGCTGACTTAGAATCAGTTAGTATTACCCCCTCTCGTAAATTATTTGATATTAACCAAGTAATGCCCTTCAAAATTGCTATAAGTTCAGCAGTATATATGCTGCATATTGATGGCAATTTAAACATAAATGATTGTTTTGTATTTTGAATAATAACTCCACAACCAACTCCGTGTTTTGTTTTAGATCCATCTGTATATATAAATATTTTATTGACTAATCCATCCAATATAGATTTTAAAAGGGTATGGTTTATATGATCATATTCTGTATAATGGGGTATTATAACTCTGTGTGGTTTTATTAGTGATCTAAAGGGTATATTATACATAAGCAATTTTTTATTTTTACTAAAAGAAATGTGATAAGCATTAGTCTCAACAAAAGCTTCTGCAAGTGGGGGAGAATTTTTTAGTTTCCAATAGCGGTTTGTTAGGTCTTCTTTTGCAATATCACTTAATTTGTTGATCATGTTTGACTCAAGGGATTTTAGTTTTAAAAGATATTTTTGTGATAACCGTTGCCGACGTAAGTCCAAAGGTAACTCATTACACTCTGCCAGTATTGCTTTCACCGGTGATGATACCATCCCACCGATGCAAGTTCTACGACATTTATATTGAACTCTGTTTATTTTGTTTAGATTGGTATTACAAGAGGATCCGTATAAACAACATCCATAGTCAATGATAGAACGCACGTAGGCTCTATAAAATAATAAAGCTATACCAGGAGCTGCACCCCAACTTCGATTTGTTACACACCTAAGTAGATTGTAGCCTTTCTCACATTTTTTTATTAAGTGACTTATGTGGCTCGACCATAGTAACTTGGTGTCAACAATAATACCTAAATACTTAAACTCTTTAACTACCGACAGGGTACGTCCACACAGAGTTAATCTCTCTGGAGCACGTAGTCTATGCCTGGTAAAAAACATGATAGAGCATTTTTCTGTTGAAAGTGTCATACGTGTTTCTTCTGTCCATATACGTACCTTATGCATAATATTCTCAAGAGCTTCCGTGCATGCTTCATAACTATTTTGGATGGTGTATATACATATATCATCTGCATAATGTATGCAATTTACGGAGTTATGAAATAGTGAATGAATATTGGCAGAATATATATTAAATAGTATAGGGCTAAGTACTGATCCCTGTGGTAACCCATGATAAACAATCCTTGGACCATGTAATACATTTCTATGATCTCTAATATAGACATGTCTAGAAAAATATAGTTGTAATATATTTATGGCAGTCGTTTCACTAAGACCAATACTAATCATTTTTTGTTTAAGTATATTTATATTTACAGAGTCGTAAGCCCCTTTTATATCTAGGAATAAACAAGCTAGATACTTGTTACCAGAAAAAGTAATTTGGATGTCATTTACTAAATGAGTTACTGCATCCAAAGTACCATATCCCCTTCTAAAACCATATTGAGTACTAGGTAAAATATTGTTATACTCTATGTACCACTCCAGTCTTGTTTTTATCATTCTTTCAAATGTTTTAGTTATACATGACATTAAAGATATAGGGCGATAAGAAGAAGGCATATTTTTATCTTTAGTTGGTTTTAAAATTAAACAAATGGTAATTTGTTTAAGTTGCTCGATATAGTTTGCATTCACCCATCAATCATTGTATATATTTATTATAAATTCTTTAGCAACTTGGGGGAGATTTTTAATAATGTCATATGTAACAAAATCATTACCCGGAGCAGTACATCTAGAGGTCTTAATTGCAGCTTCAAATTCCGTTGTATCAAAAGATGCATCCATATACTGGCTGACAATGTTCTCTTTCGGTCCTTCAAGCATATTTGGGACAAAACTAGGTGCTACAATATCAAAAATTTGGTTTATTAGTTCTTCAGATATAGGATGTTTTTTAAAAGTTGAGTTCTTGTTAGATATTTTTTTTATAAAACTCCAAATTTTTAAAATTGGGGTATTTTTATTTAATTTATTAATAAAATTTTTCCAGCATAATTGTTGTTTTTGTTTGAAAAGTAATTTAGCTTTGGCCTGAATATGCTTGAATTTGAGATAATTTTCGTAATTCGTGGTATTTTTATATTGCAGATATGCATCTTTCCTATTATTAACAATTAAGGTGCATTCATTATCCCACCAAATAGGATTTGGAGGTTTTTTACTTTTACCTGAACGAGATTTCATTGACTTAGATGCTGCATCATTTATTATTTTCATGAAAAATTCAAAGGAATTATTATTGCTGTTATTGTTATAAATTTGTGTTTCAATTAGGTTTTGAAAAAGCGTCCAGTCAGCTGAGGATTCAATCCATTTTCTAGAGGGTGTTTTGTTAGTGGGGATATATTCCCGAGATATATTAATATGGATAGGGAGATGGTCGGAACCAAGTGTATCATTTAGAGGATTCCATTCTGAGTAACTTAAAAGACTAGGTGAGATAAAAGTAAGATCTATGGCAGAAGGTCGTTCGTTGGGCCTGACTATCTTAGTAGGTCGTCCGTCGTTTAAAATAATCAGGTTAGTTTCGTCTATAGCCTCTACAAGTCGATTTCCTTGTGAATTATCTATTGTAGAACCCCAAAGGCTGTGATGACAGTTAAAGTCACCGCATATAATG
The DNA here is from genome assembly GCF_040954645.1 of Diabrotica undecimpunctata. Taxonomy (NCBI): domain Eukaryota; kingdom Metazoa; phylum Arthropoda; class Insecta; order Coleoptera; family Chrysomelidae; genus Diabrotica; species Diabrotica undecimpunctata. Next base: position 80,124,901 of record NC_092806.1, on the reverse strand, counting down.
ACATCACCCTGTAGTTGTGAAAAAAGATTACTCCAGTCAGTCTTAGTTGCTTTTATTTTGGGAGATTTATAAATGGAGGCTAAGGATATCTTAAATTCATCGATATATGCTGCGCATACTTCTATTTTGGAATTAAAGTTTTTACGGATTGAAATTTCATGATAGGATAGGGAATCTTTGATAAGTATAGCAGTGCCTCCAAATCCATCAGTTCTGTCTACATGTACTAGATTGTAAGTTGGTAAATGAAATATTTTCTTTTTAGATAACCAAGTTTCATTAAGTATAATTAAATCAAATTTAATGGAGTAATGGTTAAGAAAATTAGCAAGATTAGCTTTATTTTTAGTAATGGAATTACAATTCCATTGCAATATATTTATCATCTACTTAATAATAATTTTCATCACTATCACTATCACTATATTGTATTGTACCTAATATTTTTTTGAGTTCTGTTTGTGTTTCCTGAATAACTAGTGGATCTGGGTTTACTAAATTAAATTTTTTTAACATATTTTCAAAAATACAAGGAAGTTTCTGCAGGATCTGTAATTCTAATTTTTCTTTGTATGACTGGAAGGCTTCCCTGTGTGGATTAGGAATAACAGGATCTGGTGCGCTATTTTTAAGTTTAAATGAAGGGGGTTTATTAACTGAAAGTGGCGAACTTACTTTACGCTTTTTCGGCTGTTGGAAATGAGGACGTGGTACCCAATTTTTATTACTCGTGGAAGAGGAATTGTTCGTATCAATATTACCATTCAGCTCAGGGAAATTATTTAGGTTATTTAAAATATCAAAATTATTATGTGTTACTATTTTAGCGTAAGACGGATTTCTTACAATACCTTCAGCTTCTTTAAATGATACATTTTTTTCAGACATGATCTTTTTAATTTTTAATTGTTCCTGGTATTTCGGGCAATTTTTTGATATGGACTGATGGTCATGCGTTTCACAGTATATGCAATAAGCGTTAGAAGTGCATTCGATATCGTCATTTTCATCATGGTTTTGACCACATTTTTTACATTTAGTCATAGTGCTTCTGCAGTATTTTGCTGTATGACCATATCGAAGGCACTTAAAACACTGTACGACAGGATATATGTATGGCTCAACAGCAAATCTCACTAAATCAATTTTAACATATTTTGGCAAATTATTTCCTAAAAATTTCCTAAACACGATAATCTGTCTTGGGACAAACTGTGTCTCATTATCGGAATCAATAATCTTACGTTTCATTCTTTTTACTTCTACAACTTTTTGCTCACTTTCAATATTCTCCAATATATACTTTTCGGTCAAAAAAGTGTCAACCTCTCTAATAATTGCCTTTTTATGGTTAAAAAATATAGGTATATAAGCGATCAAATTATTATCTTTTATTAATTTATGTTCTATAATAGCATTTGCGATATTATAAGTCTTAAAAATAATTTTTACTTTATTTCTACCTATCAATAACATCTTTATTAAAAGTAGTATGTTTAAATAGATAATGACCAACTTTTACCGCTGATTATCGACTATTTTTATCGACTGGTTCTACAACAATATAGTACGGTCCTATGTCAGTCGAAACATATTTGTTGTCTAAATTATATATTTTGTTATCAACTTCCATTTCGTTTTGCCTACCGTTTCCATCTGGTGGGTCTTTTCCAGACGGGGAAGCATCCCCGTCGGAGGAGTTACTCATTATAAAATTTTAAACTTGTACTTACCTTATCTATGAATTTATGAAATAACAAACCAAAACAAACCTGCCTAGATTCGAGCAAAATGTAATTAAGCGCGCTTCACGATCCAACCTTATAGTTCGGAAGAAACACCAATACTGCTCTTATAAGGTGTTTAGGTATTTTTGCATAACTCTGACTCAAATAAAATGGATCCACCTGAGAATGTCGAGACATGCTAAAGTATTCTCGAATAACATCTTGGTTGTCACAAGCAACATCATCAAAGATAAAAATTGAATTGGGCTTCGCTTCAGATGGGTGCATTATATCCGTACTTCCACTGTAAGTATAATATCCTATTCCTTTAATTGGTTCTAGCAAAGTTTCTAAATATTTGTACTTTGGTTGCATTAATGATTTTGAGTAAATATACACATTTTCAAATTTTAATTTTTTTTAAAATCACATTCATCATCAATCAGTCAATCCCGTCCACTGCTGGACATAGGCCTCCCTCAGTTCTTTCCAGTGTTCTCTACACTGGGCCGCTTGTAGCCAGTTTCCCGCTACTCTTTTTATGTCGTCGGTCCATCTAGTCGGTGGTCGTCCTCGGCTTCTTTTATAATTTCTGGGCCTCCATTCCATAATTCGTCTTGTCCATCGTCCATCTTGTGTTCTGGCTAAGTGTCCTGCCCAGTTCCACTTAAGTCTCGTGGTTCTTTCGATGACGTCTTGAACTCCTGATCTTTGCCTGATTTGTCGGTTTGTTATGTGGTCTCGGAGGCTCACATTCAGCATTGCACGTTCCATGGCTCGTTGTGTAACTCTTAGTTTATTCGCAGATTTCTGCGTGAGTGTTAAAGTCTCTGCTCCATAAGTTTGTACAGGCAAAACACATTGGTTATAAACTTTTCGCTTGAGACACATGGGAATTGAACTTTTTAGAATATGGCTTAGTTTGCCAAATGCTGCCCATGTCAGGCCTATTCGCCTCTGTATTTCATTTGTTTGATTGTCTCTGTTTATTTTGATCTCGTGTCCCAGATATTTGTAAGTGTCTGTTTGTTGTATGGTATTATTGTCGATAGTTATATTTCCACTCATTACGAGATTTGTCATAAGTTTAGTTTTCTCAAAGTTTATCTTTAATCCTGCTCTTTCAGACAGACTTTTAAGCGAATGTAGCATAGAAACCGTATCCTGTAAGTTATCTGCGATTAATACGACATCATCTGCAAACCTCAGATGATTTAATCTTTCTCCATCTATATTGATGCCCATATCTTGCCATTGGGTGTTCTTAAATATTGACTCTAGAGCTGCCGTGAACAATTTTGGTGAAATATTGTCTCCTTGTCTTACTCCTCGACCTAAGCTGAATTTTTCTGTGTCTTCGTGTAGTCGTATACTTGATGTAGCGTTCTCGTAGATGTTTTTGATTAGTGACGTGTACCTGTAATCTATTCGGCTTTGATTTAGGGCTTCCAGTACGGTTTCAAACTCTACAGTATCAAAAGCCTTCTCGTAATCGACAAATGCAAGAACCAGTGGTATGTTGTACTCGATGCATTTTTCAATTAAGATCTTTATGGTGTGCAAATGGTCATTTGTGCCATATCCTCTCCTAAAGCCTGTCTGTTCTTTGGGCTGATAGAAATCAAGTTTAGGTGTTAGTCTCTTTGTTAAGATTTTCATAAAGAGTTTATACATATGTGTCAAGAGGCTGATGGATCTATAATTTTCTAATTTAGTAATATCACCTTTTTTGTGTAACAAGACTATCACTGCATTGTTCCAGTCTTTAGGAATCGTACCCGCATGTAAGCATTTATTAAACAGTTCGCTTACTGATTTTAATAGAATTTCTCCTCCTGCTTTTATTGCCTCAATAACGAGTCCATCGTCACCAGGCGATCGATGGTTCTTCATTTCCTTTAAAGCTGATCTTACTTCTGACACAGTAATGGGTAAAAGTATTTCCGATCCCTGATTTATGAGAGTCTTTACTCGTGTCGGTAAATTTTCTTGTGATCTTTGGCTGGTATAGAGGTCTTTATAAAACTCTCTAGTTATTTTCAGAATGTTTTGTTTATCTGTTGTTGCCTTTCCGTCTTTATCTTCTAGCTTGTATATTTCTTTTTTACTTTGTGTGAGTTCTCTTTTCATTATCTTTAAACCTTTGTTCTTTTCTACTGTTTGAGTAATTACATTAGTATTATATCTTCTTATATCTCTTCTAATATCCGCTGAAATTCTTTTATTTAGTTTTCTATATTCTTCTTTGTTTCCCTTTTCTTTCTCGCTTAGGTTTCGTCGTATTTCCATGAGAGCTTTTGTGTCTTTGCTAATCTTTTCACTTTTGTTGTAATTTTTCTTGCAAAATTTGAGTTGTGCGTTTCTAACCGAGTCTGTAATTAATTTATTATGATCGTCGATACTTAGAGGTTTGGGATTATTACTCTGTAAAGTTTCCGCTATATTTTTTATGTACGCTTCTGGCTGATTTGGTGAATTCCAAACTATGCGTTTGCCACTGTTTATCATCTTTGCTCTTTCTTTTTGTAGGTTTATCGTTATTCTAGCTCTTACTGGTCTGTGGTCGCTTCCTACTGATAGTTTATTAAGTACAGTGACATCTTGAATAATTTGCTTTTTGTCTGTTATTATATAATCATATTCGCTCTTAGTTCTTCCATCTGGACTAACCCACGTCCATTTTCTACTCTGTTTCTTCTTAAAAAAGGTGTTCATTGCATACAGTTTGTGTTGCAGTAGAAAGTTGGTAAGTATTTCGCCTCTTTCGTTTCTTACTCCGATTCCAAAATCTCCGATTGCTACTTCTTGTTCGTCCTTTTTCCTTCCGAGTTTCCCGTTAAAATCTCCCATTATCAGATTGTAATGGGCCGGTTCCTGCTTTTTGCTCTTTCGATTTCCTCATAGAAGGCTTCAACAATCTCATCTTCGTAATCGCTGGTGGGGGCGTATACCTGGATTATTTTCAGATTGTATCTCTTATTTAGTCTTAGATTTATATACATAACTCTTGGGGAAATGCAGCCATCACACTAATACAATCACATTAATACAATTAATTTTATACCAATCCTTGAGGTCTGTATTTTGGTCAATTGTTACATTTTTGGTTGAAAAATGTTTAATAGAGGTTTCACCATTTTGTGGTTTGATAAAAACACCATATAAAATCAAATTAACTTTTAAAAGACACGACAACAAACTTTTTCTAATTTAAATTGAAAAACTCCTAAAAGCTTTTTCCAAAAATATTTTGGGTTCTTTATATTTTAAATTGACTACTAGCCCTGTTCTTATTCTACTATTAAAACAAGATTCCACATCCTGCCACAATAAACACCTTTAAGAGTTTTTCTAGCATTTAGTCTGTTCTTAAAGTTTTCAAGATATGTTTTAAGAATAGTTAAATTTGCTTCTATATAGTGAAAATTTTTAACACAAGAAACCCTATTCTTTAAACATTTATTCAAAATAAAAATTTGTTTTTTCAAATATCTTATTACGTTTCGTAAATCAGATTTTCTCTTAATTAATCTACTTACCGATTCCATCTTCTCTACAATCTGGTTGGAAAGTTCATCGACTACTTGCTGACTCATTTTTTTTTTCACTAGTAACTGGTTCAACTTAACTTGGTAACTCTCGAATGCACAAATAAAATCCAAATATTAGGATGCTCTCCAATTTATACTTATCCAGTAAAAAAAATCAATTGACGTATTTCTGTAACTTGTTATTCAACGTGATTATATTTTAGGATGAAAAAGTTTAAATTTATCAATAATTCTGCAAACTAGTTGTTATTAAACGTGATTGTATTTTTAGAGGTCAGAAAGATCAAATCTGATGCAGATAAGTTGTTATTCAATGTGACTGCATTTTTATGGGTCAAAAGATCAAATCTGACGCAAATAAGATGTTGTTCAACGTGACTGCAAGTTGAACGCAAGTTGAAAAAGTTTAAATTTATCAATAATTCTGCAAACTAGTTGTTATTAAACGTGATTGTATTTTTAGAGGTCAGAAAGATCAAATCTGATGCAGATAAGTTGTTATTCAATGTGACTGCATTTTTATGGGTCAAAAGATCAAATCTGACGCAAATAAGATGTTGTTCAACGTGACTGCATTTTTATGGGTCAAAAAGGTTAACTCTGATGTAAATAAGTTATTTGCAATGTTTTAAAATTACAAAATCAGTTTAATGTTAAATTGTTTTTTTCTATCAGTTTCTTGTTATAAATACAGACAGTCGTTTAAGACTAATCCAATTGTAAGTAGCAAGCAGTGAACAAACATCAAGAATGGCAACAGTACCCTATCAGTTGGTAATTTTAACTGAAGATCCGGTTCATTTTCCTATTGAAACGGCTTTCCTTATTATAAAGGAATTATTTGTGTAAGTATTGAGTTTATTATTTATACACTTTTTTCCTTGTTTATTTCACCATTTTTGCATTTGATTTTATTGTTTATCTAAATATTTATAATAATTTTATACATAATTTTATTTTGTTTTGTTTTACCTCTTGATATTTTATTAATTTATCTCATTTCTTTTTTCTATATTCTATCTATGTATTTTTTATTCTAATGATCGTATTTTAATAACATTTTTATTTATGATTGTTTAATTTCGTTAAATTTTAGATATGGTGTCAAAGAGGTGTCTCTTAAGGGAAGTAAAATATTTGTGAGTCTCAGCTATACACCCAATAGCAAAAGTCTTAAAAAGAAATTTGGGAATCTTCCGGTTCGGTATATGAGGACCAAAGTAAAGACAGAGCAAGAATTCCAAATTTTAGAGAATGTCATAAAACGATACAGATTTAACTTGTTGGACGATGAATTGGAAGAGTTTGAGCGACATCAACAAGTCCAAAAGCAACTTGGGTTGAAGAGACCACTATACATACAAGAGGCACCGAATGAGGCTCTTGCCTCAACATCAAGCAAGAAGCAAAGAACGGTTCCTCCTCCTCCAAGTATAATAGTACATATAGAAGAAGAATGTGATGAGGATGATCTGAATATAGATCATTTTCTAAGTCAAAGGACATAATAAACAAGTAAGTGCTTTCTGCTTCCCACTAGAAAAAATGGTAACTAGTATATATTTCATTTCAGATATGTGTTGGTATTGGAATGAAGATTGAGCGAGAGGAAAATATTTTTGTATGTATATCTGTGTATATATTTTTATAGATTATAATAAAATACTTTTTAATAATATCTCTTTATTTATTTATTACTTACAACTTTTATTCTAATAAAAAATATTGATCAATTTTTTTTCTATATCGACCATTCTTTATTTCACTGTCTTTAAAAATTGATAAGAATCCATAATTCTCTTTCCAGCATATCGAACATATTTTTTTTAAATCTTCAAAAGTCATATCTGTTCCGACGTGGTCATTGTAAATGTGTTTTAGGTTTAAATCGTCTTGTTTGAATACAATTAAAATATTTGCATTGTCTCTTATAAGGTGTTTAGGTATTTTTGCATAACTCTGACTCAAATAAAATGGATCCACCTGAGAATGTCGAGACATGCTAAAGTATTCTCGAATAACATCTTGGTTGTCACAAGCAACATCATCAAAGATAAAAATTGAATTGGGCTTCGCTTCAGATGGGTGCATTATATCCGTACTTCCACTGTAAGTATAATATCTTATTCCTTTAATTGGTTCTAGCAAAGTTTCTAAATATTTGTACTTTGGTTGCATTAATGATTTTGAGTAAATATACACATTTTCAAATTTTAATCCATTAGCATGTTCCAATAGACTTATCATCACATTGGTCTTACCACAATTTGAATGGCCAACTATAAGACATCGAATAGTTGAAGGGAACAAAACTCCATGCTTTTTAAACTTATTCTCAATTGGTTCCAATAAATTATTCTCCACATCAAGCGTAGTCTTTTGTTTTACAAGCTTCATGTCTGGTATCAATTTAAAAATAAATGTCTTGTGTGTATCTATTAATAAAAGACTATTTTTAATTTTTATTTTTTTATTGTCAACACTTTCTACAATATTTATACCAATAATGAATATTAAATACATTGTTTAGAGCACATTGTAAATTTTCATTGTTATGTTGAAAACATGGATGTGATTTAGTGGACCTTGAGTATCCAAAAGAACTTTTTAATTCACACAAAGATTTGCCATTGTGTCCAGAACACATAACTCCACCAACTTCTAATTCTACCATTAAAAAACTCTTAACGACATTGTATGATAAAAAGAAGTATGTTATTATTCATTATATGTATTTAAAACAAGTTATTAGCTTGGGACTGAAGCTTGCTAAGATTCATCGATGCCTAAAATTTAAACAATCACCTTGGTTAAAGAAATATATTGACTTAAACATTGAATACAGAAAAGAGAGCAAAAATGAATTTGAAAAAAATTTATTCAAACTTTTTATAAACGCTCCGTATGGGAAAAGTATAGAGAATGTACGTAAATATAAGGATATAAAAATTGTAAACAAACTGGGTGGTAAATACGGTGCTAACTATTACATTTCCCAACCGAATTTTCATAGTTGTACCATATTTGATGAAAATATGGTAATAATTGAAATGCAAAAACAGAAAATTAATTTTAACAAACCTATTTACATTGGGATGTGTATTTTAGATATTTCGAAAACAATTTTGTATGACTTCCATTATGATTATATTAAAAAAAAATTTCAAGATAAAGCCAAGTTATTATACACTGACACAGATAGTTTAATATATCAGTTTTATGTTGATGATATATATGCTCATATTAAAGAGGATATTCATAAGTTTGACACATCAGAGTACACTGAAAATAATGTCTATAACATTCCCTTAAGGAATAAAAAAGTATTGGGCTTGATGAAAGATGAAAACAAAGGTCAAATTATGACACATTTTATAGGATTGCGCTCAAAAATGTACACGATAAAACTTTAAATCAGGATCAGGAAATTAAAAAAGCAAAAGGAATTAAGAAATCAGCTTTAAAGGAACTAACTTATGAAGATTATTATAAAAGTTTATTTAAAAAAACAATTGTAGAGGTTTCCCAAAATTCTATTGTCTCCAAAAAACATGACGTCTATACAATAACTCAAAGAAAAGTTGCACTTAGTCCATATGATGATAAAAGAATGGTTAATTTTTTAAGCACTGACACTTTACCATGGGGTTTCAATGATAAATAATTCTTAAATACGTTTGATAATAAAAAAGTTCCTTATTCTTTATTTATTATTTTGGTAATAAATAAAAGTTTGTTTTTTAAATTATCTTTCTATTTTTGTACATCAGGTTTTCTTTAACCGATTAATCTACAAATTAAAATGGGTCCTCTATGGTGTGGTAAATTATTTCACATATAACTTAAAAAATATATCGGTAATTAAAGCTGTTTTTTTTTCTTTAGAAAAGTAAATTGTCATGGGAAAAAGTTTTTACCGACCAAAAAAGATTTATAAAATTACAATCTAATACAAGAAGAAAAATAATACCATACACCCAACCTACTACTTCTATCATCAAAATGTATGGAACGTTATGGTGTGAAAACTGTAAAAAATTCTTTTGTTTTTGTCAATCTTCTTTAGAGATGCATGGAGCCATATTACCTGACTTGTATTGTTTCGAAACCATGCCTAAATCATAACACACAAAGGTAGTAGTATTTGTAAAACAAATATTTCTTAATTAATTATTTTTATGTTTTGATTTCAGCCTTTAGACCATGTAATTCCAAAGAACCGCGAATCCCTCCAGAAGATCAGGGATGGAATCGTATCCAATGAAGTGGTCAGGTACAAGGACCGGTACGATTCCCAAATATTACGGGGTCATTCTTCACATCATGATAACTTGGTGACGGCGAGTTACATGGATTCTGTGACGAGGGACTATTATCGACAGGTTAAGAAAAATATACATTATAACAGTAGAGTGTATATTTTTAATCAGATAAATAACTTGTTTCAAAACAAATAAAATTTATAGTATCAATCTAATATTGTTTTATTTACATCTTTATTTACCCACATATATCATTAAAATATATATACACAATAAAGCATTTATGTGATACATAGTTATTTTTCCTTTTCCTACAAGTTTCAAAAGTAAAGATAAGACTAGGCAGGCTAGGCTAGGCAGGCTATACAGATATATCTAAGCAAGCATCGTACACAAAAAAAATTTTTAACGCAACAACACCTAAAATATTTCCAAGTCTCAATACAAATTTATTTTTTCGATCACCCTGTACAAATTTAACAAAAAGAAGAGGAGATGAAGCGATAAGTTTTACACTCCTCATACAGGGTGGTCTATTAGAGGGAAAGAAGAAGAGATCTAGAGATAAGCGACCAGTTCTTACAACCCTCTGGTCATTGTCGATCACTTCTTGTACTTCTTACCCTCTGGTCATTGGCGATCACTTCTTCAGGACAGGTAATTACAGGTGAGGCAGGTGACAATTCTTCGGCTGAGAAGAAGAAGAGATCTAGAGATAAGCGACTAGTTCGGCGATCACTTCTTCAGGACAGGTAATTACAGGTGAGGCAGGTGACAATTCTTCGGCTGAGAAGAAGAAAAGATCTAGAGATAAGCGACTAGTTCTTACGACCCTCTGGTCATTGTCGATCACTTCTTCGGGAGAGAAGAAGAAGAGATCAAGCGATAAGCGACTAGTTCTTACAACCCTCTGGTCATTGTCGATCACTTCTTGTACTTCTTGTACACCCCCAAGGTCAAATCATGGCATCGATAGCTTCGCATCGGAGACCCTGATGGACAGGTTACCAAAGTGATTCAGGACCCCGCTTGCTTATCTACTGGAGCGTAACATTAAACTTACAGGCACATTTCGAAAATGAATTTCAAATGAAGATCGAAGCACTTGTACTACGAAAAATAACAAAAAATCTACCGGAGAAGGAGATAGAAAGGAACCATAGGAACTTAGTCCTGGCGGATCCAAATTTTAATAAAACAGGTTCAATAGATATTCTATTAGGAGCCAAAGAATATAGTTTGATATTACTGGACGGAGTAGATCGAACAAAGGATGGTTTGCTCACCCAAAATACAAAATTGGGTTGGATAATGTCAGGGATAGCACAGCAAGAGAATATCCCTAATATACAAGTAGTCAGCATGATATCTAGACGAGAAATGGATGAACAAATAAAAAAATACTGGGAGTTAGAAGAAGTAGATCAAAGCAATGCTCTTTCAGTAGAAGAAAAAGAGTGTGAAGAATATTATAAAAGAACAGTAAAAAGGGATAACGAAGGAAGATTTGAAGTTAAAATACCCTTTAATTCTAATACAAGCCTATTAGGGGACTCAAAACAGCAAGCATATGCGAGACTGCTGCAATTAGAGAAAAAATTTCAAAGAGACAGAAATCTAGAAAAAGAGTACAGGAAATTTATGAAGGAATATGAAGACTTAGGTCACATGAAATCGAATAAAACCGAAACTATAAATAAGCAAGAGTATTACCTTCCTCATCATGCAGTAATAAAAGAGGATAGTATCACAACAAAATGCAGGGCCGTGTTTGACGCTTTCAGTAAAAGTTCAACAGGAATCAGCCTCAATGATGTAATGCACTCTGGACCTCGTTTGCAACAAGATCTTACAAATATATTAATAAATTGGAGGTCGTACAAAATAGCATACACGGCAGATCTAGAGAAAATGTTTAGGCAAATAAAGATAGCTGAAGAAGATCAAGTTTACCAGAAGATATTGTGGAGACAGTCTGTAAAAGAACCAATAAAGGAGTATCAGTTGTCAACAGTAACATACGGTACGAAGGCAGCGCCATACCTTGCATTAAGAACGATACAGGAATTATGTAATGACGAGAAATTAAAATATCCACTAGCTGCGGAAATTGTTAAACACAACATGTACGTAGACGACGTACTAGCTGGATCAGAAACGGTGGCTGAAGCTCAACAAGCTCAAACAGAGTTAACAGAAATGTTTAAAAAAGGGGGTTTTGTATTAAGAAAATGGCTTAGTAATAGTCAAGATTTAATGGAAATCATACCGGAGGATCTGAAAAGTGTGGATCTCAAAACGTTAGACACAGAAGAGATACATAAAACGCTAGGGATCCACTGGTTACCGGTTGAAGATGTAATTACATTTAAAATAACTATAACCGAACATAAAAAAATAACAAAGAGGCTGGTGTTATCGGAAATAGCAAAAATATATGACCCATTAGGATGGATTGCGCCAATGATAATGCAATCAAAAATATTCATACAAGATTTGTGGAAAAAAAGGATAAGTTGGGACAAAGAATTGGATAATTCTGATCAAAAACGATGGATTGAGTATTACTCACAGCTAAAACACCTCGAAGAGATAGTAATACCTAGGTGGAATAATCTTACCAATTCAAGGAAAATAGAATTGCATGGATTTGCTGATGCGTCTACGAAAGGATACGGAGCAGTAATATATACTAGAACATTATATCCTGAGGTAAAAACAAGCCTTATAGTAGCCAAAATAAAAGTTGCACCAGTAAAGGTTTAACAACACTGCCGAGGTTAGAATTGTGTGCAGCATTGCTGCTTAGCAGACTCATGAAAAGAACAATTCAAGCGCTAAATCGCAGTGATGTGGAAATATATGCATGGTCTGATTCCACAATTACTCTGGCGTGGATACAAGGACAGCCAAATAGATGGAAAACGTTTATAGCGAACAGAGTAACGGAAATAACAAGGACCATACAACCTGATCGCTGGTTTAAAGTAGGTACAAAAGAAAACCCAGCAGACTATTTATCTAGAGGGATAAAAGCAAAGGACTTAGTGCGGATGGACCTATGGTGGAATGGGCCAAACTGGCTAAATCAAACAAATATTAGGTTTCCATTACCAGAGAGATTGGATACCGACGAAGAGAAAAAGAGAATAGAAATAATAGCTAACACAACCGTCAAGATTAGTGACATCTGCGAAAGATTCTCAAATTTAAATAGAATGCAACGAGTACTATCTCACTGCATTAGATTTGCAGACAAATGCAAAAAAAGAGAGGTAGAACATGTAAGATATGACTTAAAATAACGATTAGATATCTTTAGTAGTATAGCTGTTTATTCGAGAAAAACATAACACATCACATGTATATCAATAACCTCTGACCTCTAGATGACAACTGTCCTAACAGGTAACTGTCATTACCATTACCTTTTAGGACTTCAGCCACCTTTACATATAGCATTTATATAACACATATTACATCTCCCCCTTTTTACAAATTCAGTTTTAAAGGTGGTGTAACAACTCTACCTGATTTAGTTCTATAATTATCTGCTTGTTCAGTGACATTATTTTGTATGTCAGTAGAGGTGGGCAACTCTGCCTCTGTTGTCTGTGTTGAGGATGAGGGTTCTTGATCTAAATCTACATCACTTGTATTCGTAAGTATTATAGTTGGTTGTGACTTAAATCTATTTAGGGATTCTCTAATATCTACTCTATTGCGACGGACAATATTATTATGCTCATCTCTCAAGATATAAGACCTTGGGGCCTCATGCTGCGATACTATTTGGGCTGGTTCCCACCTCTTTTGACATTGATTGTACATAACAACATCTGTCTCAGGTTCTAACGACTCTAAATCCTTAACACCTTGGTTATAGTCTCTGACATACACATTTCTCCTTTTACTTAATTTTCCTTTCACATTTATGCATAAAGCTGGTTTTAACATATCTTGATCAATAGGTAATTTAGTTCTACAGTGTCTACTCATTAAGAGCTGTGAAGGAGTATAACCAATGTGTTTAAGGGGTGAATTCCTATATTGTAATAATGCTGATTCAACATCAGACCTATCATCAATAGACTTTTTAACAATACTCTTAGCAATTGCTACACCTTTCTCAGCAAGCCCATTTGACCGCGGATAATTGGGACTTCTAAACTTAATTTGAAAATTCCATTCTGTAGCAAAGTTTTTAAAATGATAGCTATTGAAAGGAACATTATCACAGCATATATAAGCTGGTGAACCATGTATAGCAAGCATTGACTTTAAAACTTTAATGACAGAAAAAACAGATTTGTCTTTTATAGAGTGAAGCTCTATCCAATTTGAAAAAGAATCATAAGCTACTAGATAACTTGTACCATAACATGTAAAAATGTCAATGCCAATTCTTTCCCATGGATATTCTGGTAAAGGGTATGGACATAATGTTTCCCTTTGTTGCTTCGATCTAAACTTTTCACAAGATTTACATCTTTTTATATAAGTCTCTATATCAGAGCTCATTCCTGGCCAGTAAAAAATTTGCCTGGCTCTAGCTTTTGATTTTTCAATGCCAATATGACCCTCATGTACCAGCCTTAACATTTCAGATCTTAAGCTTTTAGGAGCAACAATTTTATTCCCATAAAATAACAAGTTATCACAGACACATAAGTTGTCTCTGAGCTTAAAAAAATTATTAACTATCTGTGGAACATCACGCTTGTGTTCTGGCCATCCCTGTATGCACAGGTTTATAACAGTTTGCAATTGCTCATCTTTTTGGGTTTCTATTCTAAACTCTGATTTTCTAGTATCAGACATAGAAACATTATTTACTACAGCATGAACTGCAAACTGAAATTCAGCATCTGACTTCAGACCTCCTTCTTGTAAAAATGCCCGAGATAATGTATCTGCAATATACAGATACTTTCCAGGTTTATATACTACATTTAAGTCATAATGCAATAGCCGTAAACGCATTCTTTGCAAACGTAGAGATAATGCACATATATCTTTACGAACTATTGATTCTAGAGGTTTGTGATCACAACTAACAGGCACATTGTGACCATACACAAAATAATGAAATTTTTGAAAAGCAAAAACTATTCCTAACATTTATTTCTCAATCTGAGCATATTTTTGCTCAGTTGTGCTTAAGCTCCTAGATGCAAAGGCCACTGGATGGCCACCTTGCAGCAAACAAGCGCCTAACCCATCTTTACTGGCATCAGTTTCAATTTCTATTTCTTTAGATGGGTCAAAAAATGTTAGCACTGGTGATGCTGTTAGCAAATGTTTTAATTGAAACAAAGATTTATCATGAATACCAGTCCAGTGCCAAGGGACATCTAATTTTGTTAGTTCTCTTAATGGGGCTGTGACTTTTGACATGTTAGGTACAAATTTGCCCAAAAACTTTGCCATCCCCAATAGTCTCATCAGATCAGATTTATTATCAGGTGTTGGCATTTCTAGAATAGGTTTTACATATACTTGATTTAATTCAACACCTTGTTTGGAATAAATCTGACCTAAAAATTTAACACTACTTAACTTGAATTGAATTTTTTCCTTATTGAATCTAAGGTTGTGCTTTAGGGCCTGTTCTAGTACAAGGCGAAGGTTTTGGTCATGCTCTGCTTCATTAGCACCTGTAATAATCAAATCATTAAAATATAGACCAACACCTTCAATGTCACCAAATATTTCATAGTTCTTTCTTTGAAAGACTTCTGGGGCTGAGCATATTCCAAAAGGTAAACGACAAAATTGATACCTACCGAAAGGAGTGCCAAAAGTACAATAATCTGCACTCTGATCATCAAGTTTAATTTGAAAGTACCCATCTTTCATATCCAGAACTGAAAAATACTCTTTGTTACACAATTTTGCAGCAATTTCATCTGCTGTGGGTATCAAAAAGTACTCTCTTTTAATAGCTTTGTTCGGGTACTTAGGGTCTAAGCACAACCTTAAATCCTTGTTTTTCTTTTCCACAATTACAAGTGGGTTTAACCACTCTGTGGGTTTCTCTACCTTTCTGATAATACACTCATTTTCTAGTTGTTTTAATTTATCTTTTAATTTCTTATGTAATGCATGAGGAACCCTACGAACTGGTTGAACATGAGGAACTGCACCTTCTGTCAATGAAATGTGATAATCATTAGGGAATTGTCCAAGCCCCTGAAAAACTGTGGGATATGCCTCTACAACTTTAGCCATAGTTTTGAAGTCTACATCTAAACTTCCTACTCGCTTAATGAGATTGAGACTAATACAAGCATCTAACCCCAACAAAGGTACTTGGTTCTGAACATCAACAACAATAAATTTAATATCTGAAGATGCAGTCTCTACCTTGCAATTAATTATAATTTCTCCAACAGGTTTTATTTTAAAATCATCATTACCATAAGAAACTATTGTAACATTACTTTTATTTATTTTTTTTATACCAAGATTTTAAATATACTCAAGAGGCAGAACATTTACTTCTGCACCAGTATCTAACTTAAATTCTACTATGCAATTTTTTACCTGAACTTTCTGCTTCCAGACATTCTGAGAACTTCCAGATTTCAATAAACCTACAGTTTTGACACAATTGATAAACAACTCACTATCATCACTTTCACTACCACTATGTTGGTTTTTTACTTCATGTACTCCCTTCCTGCTCACCGACTCTCTTTTCTTCAGACCGTTGGTGCTCTTACTACACACTCCAGCAAAATGGTTTCTACCCTGGCAACGGGCACAAGTTTTGCCATATGCTGGACACTTTCTTCCTCGATGTTTGAACCCACAATAACTGCAGACTTTTTGTGATGTACCTCTATTTGACCTCACTGCATCCACTGTTGATTCAGCTGTAAACACTTTTGCTTGGATTTTACTGCTTTCACTTAGTCTACATGTTGTAATAGCCTTTTGTAATGTCAGCTTGGATTCTCTTAGGAGACTTTCTTGTGTTTGTTTGTCTTTTATTCCAATAACAATTCTATCTCTAACCATGTCGTCCTGATCTTTATACTCAGTCATTTTCACTGCTTTCTTTAACTCAGTCACGAAACTATCAAAATGTTGCCCCTCTTTTTGGACAATGCTGTTGAACTTAAACCGCTCATAAATTACGTTAGACGGTACTAGTTTAATAAACCGGAACCGTGTCTACGGAGATGAAATTTATATCAATGAATTCTCCTTCACTTACTAATGATTGTGCAATGATTTTTATTCGGTGCAAAGCGTTCTTTTTTATGTAATTCCGATTTAAAATATGCCCGATTTTTAAAAGCCACCGCCATTATTCGCCATTATTTACCATGAAACAACAAGTAATGACAGGAATGACAACTGTTTCTTATGATCAAGAAGGGTAATTTTAACCAGTGTTGCCATAGTTATTCAAAATTATGTTTTCTACTGAAAAATAAAAATTTACCTAAAACGTAAAGTTTATCAATTATTACCTACTTTTATCTGAAAAGTATAGCTTTTTTACAAGGGTCAGTTTAGATTTGGTTACGTTACTATACGTTTATTATCACGTTTTCTTATGAACAATAAAAATTTTGATAAAATTTTATTATTACTGCTTTTTTACCAGCGTTAGGTTAGATTTGGTTACGTTGGTTTAGTTTTAATTTCATGTTTTCTTATGAAATATAAAAATTTTGATTTTTAATTATATAACATTTTATTTATTTATATTACTGCTTTTTTTTACCAGTGTTAGGTTAGATTTGGTTTATTGGTTTACATTTTTAATAATAAAATAAGACGATGGTTAACGGGTACTCGTTTTGCACGTGGTTATTAAGATTGTATCCACCTGTTTTAAGGTAATTTTCATGAAATTTTTAGATCTTTTAAAGGTTAAAACTGGCAACAATGTCAAAAGTACATAAAATTTAACTTCTTGCGCATGGCCGCCATATTGTTTTGAAATATTAAAAATCTTGATTATTTTAAACAATTTTACCCATTTTTTCATAATTTAACAGTAAAAAACAGTGAGATTTAATATGTTTTAGTTACGTTTTTTTATTAAGACATGTATATATACTTTTCTTTGCTTTTTATGTAATTTTTTTTTATTCATACTACTTTTTTTGTTATTTTTTCTGTATTTTTGATTATTTGGGCACTTTTACTAGTTTAAAGCAAAGAAAACATTAAAATTTGAGGTTTTTTTTTCACTTTTTCGGCTAAGTCCACAAAAAATTTGGCATTTTTGAGGCGTTCCGGCTTACTAAATAATTACCCGTTAGACTTATGGGAGCAATACTCTTCAAATTTATCCAAGACAGGTTGCAACTTTTTATCATCTCCTACATTAAATGTGAAAGTGTTGAACAATTCTAATCCATCATCTCCCAGTAAACTTAAGAATGTGGCCAGTCTCTTTTTCTCAGGCTTATCTTCTAAATCGATGGCGTCCATGTAGAGGTTAAATTTTTGAGAGAACCTCCTCCAGTTTGCCGCCAAATTGCCATCATCTAATACAAGGGGTTCTGGGGGTTTAAATTGATTTTCCATTTTTCTTCTAGACACAACTCACTACTCGATTAAACCCCGGCCCGACCTGACACCATGTAAGATATAACTTAAAATAACGATTAGATATCTTTAGTAGTATAGCTGTTTATTCAAGAAAAACATAACACATCACATGTATATTAATAACCTCTGACCTCTAGATGACAACTGTCCTAACAGGTAACTGTCATTACCATTACCTTTTAGGACTTCAGCCACCTTTACATATAGCATTTATATAACATATATTACAGAACATGAACAACTCACCGTCCACGAATTAGAAAATACCTTGCAAAGAGTAATAAAGAATACTCAAGAATTATATTATGCAGAAGAGATAAAAACGCTAAAGAGTGGAAAACCACTTAACGGGAGAAGTAAACTACTAAACTTACTACCCTATGTGGATAACCATAGCATATTACGGGTAACAGGGAGACTTAAGAACTCAGACTTAACACATGATGAAAAGCATCCCTTAATAATACCTCACAAAAGCAAATTAAGTAAACTAATAATACAACATTGCCATACAGAAACGTTGCATGGAGGCCTACAACAAACTCTGCACTACATAAAGAAAAGATTTTGGATCACGCACGGAAAAAGAGTAGAGCGAGAAGAAATAAACACTTGTGTTAAATGTAAAAGATACAAGGCCGAAACGGCTCAACAATTAATGGGAAGTTTACCAAGAGCGAGGGTAAACCAAGCTCATCCGTTTGCAAATACTGGTGTAGACTACGCCGGACCAATCAAAATAAGAGCAACCAAAGGAAGAGGGTACAAGAGCTATAAAGGATATATAGCAGTATTTGTATGCCTAGCCACAAAAGCTGTACATCTCGAAGTAGTAAGCGATATGAAAACGGATGCATTTGTAGCTGCATTTAAAAGATTTACTTCAAGAAGGGGACAGTGCAGTCATATATACAGTGACAATGGAACAAATTTTGTAGGAGCAGCAAACCTGTTATTCCAAAATAGTGAGAAAGTGAAGACATCATTAACAGACTCCTTAACAACATTAGGAACACATTGGCACTTTATACCAGCCTATGGGCCACATTTTGGAGGTTTATGGGAAAGTGCTGTTAAAATTATGAAATATCACTTGAAGAGAGTAATTGGGGATAGTTCGTTAACATACGAAGAGCTAAGCACAGTGCTAGCTCAAATAGAGGCTTGCATGAATTCCCGACCTTTATGCGCTGATACGGAGAACAGAATAATAATAACCCCAGGACACCTTTTAATTGGGAGAGAACTAATTTCGCCAAATAGGGAGGAAGAGTTGAGTACATACACGAATATGCCACAAAGGTGGAGGCAGTTAGAAAAAGTAAAAAGAGATTTTTGGAACAGTTGGAGACATGACTACTTGTCAAATCTACAACAGCGATATAAGTGGCAAAAACCCGTAAAAAACCTAGAAAAAGAAGAAGTGGTGATAATAAAGGGGGATGACACCTCGCCGGGGAAATGGCCACTAGCGAAGATAATCGAAACACATCCCAGAGCTGAAGGTTTAACAAGAGTTGCAACAGTTCAAAAAGCGAACGGAAAAGTAACTACTCGTCCTATACACAAGTTAATACCAATAGTACGAGAGCCAACATCACGAAAGACAAATAGAGCACGTAGTATGTGGAGAAAATTTATGTTTTGCATCCTATTTTTAGTATTTTTGAAGCCATCAAATGCAGATTTGTACAAAATTTATACCCCATCCCCCGGATTATATTCAGAGCATCTAAGCGATGTATACATAGATCGCGGGTTATTTAGAATAAAAACTTATCTAGAAAAGAAAAAAATTTTAGATGGTGAACAAACGATAGATTCAATGGTAAAAACGCTGGAAGATATGTGTAAGACAAGCAATATAATAAATTGTGATTCCTTATTGAGCCAGCTAAAAGAGGAACAAGAACGAGCAAAAATGATAAGTCGAGCTTTAGATCTGGAAGTCAAAAGAAGGCCGAAGAGGGGTCTTCTAGGAACAGTCCTCACATCAGTATTTGGGGTAAATGATGAAGTATACAGGGACATAGATTCTTTGGACGAAAATCAGAAGGATCTAATAAAAAATTCAAAACATCAGACGAAGCTGATGTTACAAACAATAGCCTCGATTAACTCTACAGAAGAAAGAATAAACGGACATCTAAATAGGTTCCGAGAAGCACTGATAAACGGAACTAAGGAAATGTCTAAGGGACTAAGTGATGTCTCATATAGAGCTGACACATTAGAGAAAGAGTACATACGACTTAAAGTGGAAACGACTTATAACCGTGCAATGGAATATGCAAAAGAATATTCGAACACATACGAAAAAATATTAAATCTTCATTACAATCATGGACACTTCATAGATATTATAAAACCTGGACAAATAGAGTCAATCATTTCGAATGCTACAAGGTTCCTTCCACAAGGAGTAGATATAAGAAGGCAGCCAATAATAGATACGGTCGTACAAAATGAAAAAGGAGACGTCGTCATTATTGGCTATTTCCTAATAATTGACAACACTAGATACAACCTACTGAGAGTCACAGCTCTTCCGTTGTCGGTGAGAGGTGGTGTTGTGCGCTCGTTGTTGGTCCCAAGGAATATACTTGCAGTTGATTACAATAACTTACATTATTTTGAAGTGACATATGAAGATAAAGGAAGGTGTATAGAATTAAACAAAGGAGAGTTGGCATGTTCACCAATGGGAATCATTAATATGGATACTCAGCCAAACTGTATCTTAAATGAATTATATGATAGAACTACTAATACCACTTGCAATATAATAGAATACACAATAAAGGAAGCCAGTTGGTTGAAAATGAGTACACCGAACCTGTAGTTAGTCATTCCACCATACGCGATAAATTTAGCTATAATGTGCGATGGTTCTCGATCTGAACATATAATCGATCAAACGAGTTTTATAAAACTGTCCCCAAAATGCGTTGCTCAGACTCGAAACATAACGTTACTCACATCCAGTAACGGATTGGAAACAGCAATTGGAAGCTATTTAAAAACTCCCGTCAGTCCCATTGAAGAGCTTATGCAGAGGCCAATCATAAGGCAGAACAACATTCCCAAACATAAGAGCAGTTTGACCAAGATATATCCGAACACACGTGGAAAACCATTGCTAACCATCAGTGGATTCCTCATTTAACCACGGGACTAGTCACTTTATTCATTGTTATGTTGATTGTCATTACATGGAAGGTAGTCAGATATTTTCGAAACTCCAAGAGAGCCGGAAAACAAAGGCATCAAGGTTCTTGCATCCAACCTCATCCAGCGCCTCGAAGACATACTTTATCACAACCAAATTTAAGTAGTACTTTAAAGAAAGCCCCTCCTAGATCAGTTTCACTTAATGAGCTTAGATTTGAATTAGATAGTTTAGCTGAAACATAAATTCTAAATAATCAAATTATAAGTGACATTGTAAAACCACTTCGTATAATATTTTAATAATTAGTTCATTTACCTACAACTAAATAAATTGCTGAATAATATATTTTCTAATTGAACTTCCTAAGTGTCGCAATTAAGGCGTAGATTAAATTGTAGTGTAAGCAAAGTTTGTTGGTATGGTATGATAGGAAGCAATAACCTCGATGCTTAGGTATGAAATATTTGTGAGATTATAAATTGGGGATTTGAGTTCATTTGAGTACAGTCAATCATAAGTAGTTACCTAACGAACATCATATTGTGTAATTACCAGTAGCTGTCAATAAATCAACACTTTTACTCCACAACTTCAATTTTATTAAACCTATTATCGTCGAACGACAAGAAGCGGACAAAGGGGCATTTACAAACAGATTCGAACCTCAAATCCAAGTTCTAAACTTTCCAAGCGACATATTGAAGGAGTATATTTTTACGATGACTGATAGGTGCCAGATGGTTTGGTCATAATGTCAGAATTAATGTAAGGTACGTAGGAACGTTTGATGGTTTGGTTATAATGCAAGAATGTGTGTAAGGTCTCACCATCTTTTGTATATGTAAAACAAGTATACGTAGGTACGTTTGATGGTTTGAAGAAGATGGTTTTGGATGTAGATTATAGTAGAAGTTTGGTTCTTTTGAAAAACGTAAGTACTAGTGTTTTTAAAAAAAGAGTTTTTAATGTTTAGATCGTTTATGTAAAACTTTAAATCCAGCGTTTTTTAAGCGTATTTCAGATGCCTCATATTTGTTGCCAAAACTCAAAACTAAAATTCCATGCTATAGGTTTTAAAGGTTAGGCTCTAGTAATCGAAACTTTATAGTGGCCAGTCAATGAAAGGTATAGATTGTATTGATCTCACGAGAATTATAAAAAATGGCAAAAATGACGCCACGTCTATTTATTTAACACCTTTATAAAATCTGAGTTTGTATGCGGCAAATACAAAAATTGCATACGAAAGCCGAATTCTTTACCATTAAAATGCATCTTGATTTTTGTCGATAGGACTCTTGAATCAAAAGATATCAAATTTTTACCGTCGAGCTGATACAGATTTTATTGAACATTAACTGCGCACCCGTAACTGACATTCAAAATCGAAGGTCGCTTCAAGCGTTGTTTTTAAGAGAACGGTTCATTCTACAAAAAAGTGCTAATAAAAATTTTTGTTTAAAATTATCTCAGCTACATTTTTTATTTGAAACATTTTTTCTACGGTGTACAGATTCTTGCTAAATCGATTGTTTTGCGCCCCCCCCCTACGTGGGGGTTTTAAGGGAAACTACGGGGGTAAAAGTGGCAAACTTTTTTTGCATCTTTTTTAAAATTCCACAATTAATATTCTTGGCAAAATTCAGCTTGTTCGTATGCTTTTTGCCTTTTATTATCCCTCAGTTGATAATAAAAGGCAAAATAGAAGGAAAGCGAGGAATTGGAAGAAAAAAATTGTCCTGGTTACGTAATATCAGAAACTGGACAGGACTTGGATTTGAGGAACTCTTAAGAACAGCTGAAGATAGACAAACGTTTGCCACCATATCCGCTAACCTCCATTGATGGAGACGGCACTTGAAGAAGAAGAAGTATGCTTTTTAGGGGTTCAGTGCCATTTTCGTCTCTGACGACTGGAGTATTCCTTTAATCTGTTTGATATAAGGGAAGGTACTAAATCCTTTTTCAAAATTCTTATATTCTTGCTGACATATTCTAATAATTCTGCCATAAAATCTCTTTCAAAATCATCACTAGTAAAATATACAGAAAACATTCTTAGAGTGATCATATTGAATTGTTCTGAAGCTATTTTCTTGCGGCATTTTAAAGTAATTAATATTTAAATGGAAATAAACCACAACTAAAGGTTAAAGTAAGTTTATTGACGTTTCAATTTCCACTTCGAACGATTTTGAAAAAAAAAAATTCCAAAGTGAAAATTTAAACGTCAATAAACTTACTTTAACCTTTAATTGTGACTTATTCCCATTTAAATATTAATTAGATAAAATATAAAATAAACTTAGCCAACAACCGCGAACCATTCAAACTAAACAGATATCACTCTCCAACTACATCACGACTTCAATCTCCCCTCTCTTCAGTATGCGCAGTTAGTCATAGTATCATGACTACTGATAAATTACTTCGTGGGAAAAAATCTTCCTCAAATTCTCTTTCAATCAAATAATTCTTTTTTTCTGTTTCTGTTAAATTCAAAGTGGACCAAGTCGCCTTTCCCAATGCAATGAAGAAAAGCGGCTGCGATTTTTCTTTATACTCACACGCGACATGACCTTCGGTTGTTTTAGCATCTCCATTTGATTTACTTTTACAGTAAGACTTTTATAAAATTTGTTTATTTTGTATCCCTTCCTAGGTTTCTCGCATCATTTTATCAGATTATCTTAACTTTCAATACAGCTTGGTCAAAACTTGCTGTAAATATAAAAAAATGAATAAATCTTCACAATTACGCTTTCGTACTCGAAAGGAAGGGCATCTGCAACAGATTTTATTGTATTGTGGATTGTATGAACTCCAAATCCAATGCCTATTATTGGTTTTTCTAACGATATCTGTAATTGTATTAACACATTGGTCGTTTCTGCGCCCCCGAAATTTACGTTAGCATTATAATATATTATCCGCACAAAATGTAGAGACTTTTGCAGTCAAATATGCAGTCCATCGGTCAACTAAATAGTTGACAATGATATCAGAAGTTTCTCCTGATTATTCTTGTAGATCCAAAATTTTCACTTGCACGCCTTAGTGGTAATTAAGATAACATTACTCGTGAGTGATATCAATGGCCATGGCTGTAAGCTATCACGATAAATTCAAGTAAACTTAGGTAAGCGAAATATTTAAATATTTATAATGTTTCCTATTCATACCGAAACGGACGCACTACTAGTCCAACAAAATAATGCGATGTTCGCAGAGAATACACAACGTCCACAAAATGAGCAGTCGCTTTATAATGCATGGTGTCAGTCAGAAGAAAATTTTAAAAGACTTAATATGGAAAATCAACGGTTGAGTCAAATAATCGCCGACATTGAAAAAAGATTAGCACAGCTGGAAAAAGCCGAACAATATACAGGGTTAGCCGCAAGTGCTGATGAATCACAAAAGAAATTAAAAGCAGATAAACTTGAATACTGCACCGATGAAGAAGATTTAGCGTACGAAACGGGCTGGATAGGAACCGAAAACGGGAAAACAAAAAAAACGTAAAATGGATACTTCATTATCTCCTCCATCTTCGTAAAGATCAAGTGCAGAAACACAAATTGAAAAACCAATCAAAAAATCAAAATCACCACCTCCAGTTGTAGTAGAAGGTTTTCAAAGTGCTATTGACCTGAGCAAGCTCCTGACTGGTATTACCTTCACTATGAAAATCATAAACAGTGAAGTTATAAAAATTAATACAGACAATAGCGATCATTACAGAGCTTTAATAGAGAAATTAAATACGAGTAACCTTTCGTACCTCACTTATGAAAATAAGCAAGAGAGGCCAATTAGAGTTGTTGTTAATAAATTACATCACACATGTCCACCAGAGGAAATAGTAAAACACCTACACAAACGACAGTATAAAGCCATTAAAGCTGACAAGAAATTCAAATGGAAAACTAAAAAACAACTAGATATGTTCATCCTAACATTTAGACAGGATGAAGATATAAATAGAATTTACGGCATAACAGACATACTTAGTACGAGAGTTGAAATCGAGCCATTAATGAGTTCCAGATTAGTCCCACAATGTAAAAGATGCCAGGCTTACGGACACACGTGGAAATACTGTAAAAAGGAACCAAGATGTGTAAAATGTATTAGTAAACACCTTACTACAGATTGCCAAAAACTACCAGAAGATAAACCAAAATGTGTTCATTGTGGGGAAAACCATCCTACAAACTACCGCGGATGTTATGTAGCAAAAAAATTACAAACAATAAGAAATGAGGGAACAAACAAAGACAACATTATAAAAGCGTCCCATAGGGTTATTGAAAGCAAAAAACTAAAAACGGCAGAGGTCAATGAAAATAGAAGCTACAGCGATGTAACTAAGAATGCAAGGAGACATGCATCATCGCAACAAGAAAAAGAAACTGATATTACATTAAAAATGATATTGGAAAAGCTCACCAAGATTGATGACAAAATAACTCAAATCTATATCAGAGTTACCCGACTAGAACAGCGCTAAAGGAGCTATTCCGAAAATCAGAAATGGCTAAGAACCTCCGAATAATGGCGTGGAACGCCAATGGACTGTTACAACATCAGATGGAGTCAATGGCGGATCTAGAAATTATTGTCGGAGGGGGTCATGGGTCTTAAGGGTGATTTTGATGTAGGATTTAGATTTTTGCACCTTTCAGTGGCTGATCCTCAGAAATTTTTGTAGGGGGGGGTCATGTGTCTTGAAGGTGATTTTGTTATAGGATTTTAATTTTTGCTTCTTTAAAATTACAACAAGCGACCCATTTCCTCAAAAAATATTTAATAAAAATAATTTAAATCCACATTCTCTATGACAGTAAAATCAAGTGTACAAGAATATTAAACCAAAGGAAAGTTTGTAAGTGTAAACAATGTAAGTGGAAACATTAATGAATGTATTAAACATTCCTAATAACCTCTATCTTATCGTTGGATATCCGATATCAATTTGTAAAAACATTCATTTATTCCTTATTGCTATACGGAGTGGAAACATGGACTCTCGGAATTACAAGTATGAGGCGTATAGAAGCCTTTGAAATCTGTGTTTTGCGAAGGATGCTCAAGATTTCGTGGACAGAGCACGTGACCAACAACGAATTGCTGAGAAGAATGAAGACTGATAGAGAACTCCTAAATATTGTAAACAACAGAAAAACTAATTATCTAGGACATATTTACAGAGAAGAAAAATACGACTCATAATGGAAGGGAAAGTAGAAGGAAAAAGAGATCCAGGAAGAAGAAAATGCTCTTGGCTCAAGAATGTAACAGACTGGACAGGCATGGACACACATTCGTTACTAAGAACAGCTCAAGATAGAGAGCAATTTGCTGTAGTTATAGCCACTCTTTCGTAATGAAGAAGAAACCTTAAGAAAAAGTGTAAAGAGCATTTTATTTAAATTAATTTATTCAACAAAAAACATAATATAATTTAGGAATAGTTATTTCTTTAATTAGGCTACAAGTGAGTAAAATATTTTTTATTTCATTGATGAGTGCTAAATCAGTTAACCTTTCCTCCGAAGTTCTATTTCTAAGCTAAGTCTTTAGACGCTTAAGCGTAGAAAAACTAAGCTCTGCTGTTGCTACAGTGACTGGCAGTGTAATTAACATTTGCAGAAATATTCTGATACTTGGATACATATGAATATTGCAGTTTTCTAATACTTCTAAAATAGAATCAGGAAGTTTTTCATTATTTTGCACGACTCTTTTCCACCTTTGAATCCACAATGAAAACTCTTGTTCTACTGTAAAATATGCAGTAGATGGTCCAACAATATCCTTTTAAGTCAACAATTTTTTTAACGAATTTTTATCATCTGGTGTGTTATTAGTTTTAGGTAAAACAACTCAAAGAATAAGTAGATTCATAACTTTTGGTGAAAGTCGTTCTCCTAAATCAGTTAAGATATTGTCTAAAGGGGGTAAATAAATGGATCTTCGGAAATATTCTTCACAAGAGTTAGCAGATTGGTTGTGATAACAGGTTTGACGAGAAACTATACCATCTTCAATTCAATGTCTGGTTGTTCAGCTATTTCATTTAATTCATAGTAAAGTTTGCTAAAAACAGATTCAGCATTTGATCTTTTATTTTGTGCATGTAGTGTCCTCTATGGCCTCAGTAGCTTTCTTCAAATCTAATTTTTGTAACTGAAGTAAACGACTAAGTGATACAGTTGTACCTAAAATATCACTAAAAAAAACTACTGAAATGAGAAATTCTGGGCTCCCAATAGTTTGCATTAATGAAAATGCATCAGCTGACATTTTACTGTCCTTCCACGTAGAAATTGTTTCAAGAGCGTTGTATATTTTGATAATTGATTCGCCCTGGAACTGAAGATGACCTTCATGCCTTTCAACCCAACGAGTTTCACAAATACCTTCGACAGTAGCCCCCAGTTCCTTTATTTGTATTCACTAACGTATCAGACAGAGCTAATGCAACAACAATATTCACTTTGATATTTATTATAGATAAATTATAAAATATAAAATAAAATAAAATTACAAACAACCAATTCGTAGACAAAACTGAAGGTAAGAAATACCTAAATACAAAATAAAAATGTGCTGATTTCGTGCGAAAAGTCATGTCATGTACATTGAATGAGCAATAATGTGTAGGCGGTAATTCTATCCCATCGATAATTCTCTGGCACTCAAATGAAGAATTGACAAAATTTGGAAATCGCGTAACTCTGATTTCGCGTAAGTCGGGGTAGCGTTAGTCGAGGTATTACTGTATTCAGAATTGTTGATTTTTTTTTAAAGAGCAATGTAAAAAGGCTTCCGCAAAATTCTACACTTACCCCTAGAATAAATGAGTTTGAATGATTTCAACTCTTGACTTCCTGTTTATAGCGTTGATGGGTTTTAAATTATTTTTTTTTAGGATTATTTGATTGATATTTAATTGTAGGTTGGGGTGGGTCATGACCCCCGTGACCCCCCCTTGGATCCGCCACTGGATCGAGTTGCAAGCAGTACTAGATATTGAGAAAATGGATCTGTGTCTCGTTTCTGAAACACACTTCACTAAACAGTCATATGTAAAATTTAGGGGGTATAGAGTATATTCTACTGTACACCCAGATAATGCAGCTAAAGGAGGAAGCGCTACCATAATTAAAGATAACATCTTGCATCATGCGGAATTAAAATATGCAACTGACCACATACAAGCTACAGCAGTCTATGTGAAGATGAAAACACATACCGTAAATATAAGTTAAATATATTGTCCTCCTAGACACTTCATTAAAAGAGAACAATATAAAGAGTTTATGAACACTTTAGGAAAAAGATACATCATCGGTGGCGACTTTAATGCAAAAAATACCCACTGGGGCTCTAGGCTAACTACAACTAAAAGAAAAGAACTATTGTCAGCTGTTAA
Source organism: Diabrotica undecimpunctata (assembly GCF_040954645.1). Classification (NCBI taxonomy): domain Eukaryota; kingdom Metazoa; phylum Arthropoda; class Insecta; order Coleoptera; family Chrysomelidae; genus Diabrotica; species Diabrotica undecimpunctata. The sequence continues at coordinate 80,096,174 of NC_092806.1, read as the reverse complement.
GGAACACAAGGGTGAAGTAATCTCTACTGGTATACCAACATACTGGCCTACCGATAGAAACAAAATTCCAGCCCTGATAGATTTCTTTATTTATAAAAATATCTCAGCTATCTGGATATCAATAACGGCTGGGACAGTGATACAGTGATTAAAAAAGAGTTCAATCCAATATTGACTAATAAAAAAACTGACTGGAAGAGCTTCAAAATAAACCTTGAACACAAAATTAATCTTGCTGTGCCATTGAGAAACACGAGGCAACTTGATGACGAATTAGAAGTTTTAATAAAAAATATCCAACATGTAGCTTGAGAAAATACTCCCACAATAACTTCTAGAATAAAAGGGAACAACTATCCAAAAGAAATCAGAGAACTCATAGTCAAAAAGGAAGTTAAGAAAAAAATGGCACCAATATAGAGCTCCACGAGACAAAACTAGTCTAAATAATGCTACACAAAAACTAAAAAGGGAGATACAGAATATAAAAAATTCAACAAATAATTCTTTTTTAAGTAATTTAACAGCTGACCAGAACACAGATTATTCGTTATGGAAGGCAACAAAAAGAATGAAGAGACCAATTATTATTCATTCTCCTCCTATCAAGTTTGAAAACGGCAACTGGGCTAGAAGTAACGAACAGAAAGCAGAACGATTTGCAGATCATTTAAAAAGCACGTTAAAACCCAACGACAATGATGGTGAAGAACTGAGATGAGAAGAACCATTCCAAACTGAAGAAAGAATAACGTTTACATCATTTAGAGAAGTATCAACAGGGATAAAAGAGAATATAAATCCTAAGAAAGCTCCAGGGATATAATCTCATAACAGGAAAACTACTAAAAAATCTACCAAGAAAAACCATAGTTAAGCTGACACACCTAATAAATGCTGCTTTTAGATTGAGATATGTTCCCAGACTCTGGAAAGTAGCCGAAGTCATTATGATCGCCAAACCAGGTAAAGCTCGTAATGAAGTTACATCCTATCGACCAATATCACTCCTTCCGGTGATGTCAAAACTATTTGAAAAACTTCTATTGAAAAGATTAAACCCAATAATAGAAAGAAAAAATCTTATACCAAATCATCAATTTGGTTTCAGAAATCAACATTCCACTTTAGATCAAGTTCACAGAATAACGAATATAATAAAAAAAAACAGAAGAAAAGAAAGTGTGCTCTACAATCCTCTTGGGCGTAGCACAGGCGTTTGATAAAGTCTGGCATTACGGTTTAAACTATAAACTAAGAACGTTCATGCCTAAACAGTATTCAGAAATCTTGAAATGATATATGTATTGCGAATAGATATTTCAGAGTAAAACAAGAAGAAGTGTACTCCGACTTAAGGGAGATCAAAGCTGGCGTGCCACAAGGGAGTGTCTTAGGTCCAGTCCTGTACATATTGTGTACGTGTGACATTCCAGAGCTAGAACAAAACACTATTGCCACCTTCGCGGACGATACAGCGATACTAGCAATAGGAGACATTAGTGAAGAAGCGACTGATAAGTTGCAACTATCAGTAAATAAAATACATAACTGGACCAGAAAATGGCGAATAAAATTAAATGAGACTAAATCTGCACACATTAACTTTACAAATAAAAAAAAATAGAAAATTTCCCAGTTACAATAAATGATACCCAAATTCCTTATGCAACATCAGCAAAATACTTGGACATCACCCTAAACGCGAAGCTGCGCTGGAAAGTCCATGTCAAAAAGAAAAGAGGGCAGCTTGATATTAGATATAAGAAATTGTATTGGCTGATTGGAAAAAATTCAACATTATCAATTCATAATAAATTATTATCCATCTACAAGCAAGTACTGAGGCCAGTATGGGTATATGGGTGCCAACTCTGGGGCTATACCAAAGCTCGTAATCTACATATTATCCAGAGATTTCAAAACAAAGTACTGAGAAACATTGTTGATGCTCCTTGGTATATCCGTAACAGCAACCTCCACCAGGACCTGTGTATGAAAACTGTGATCGAAATAATCAAGAGAACAGTAGCAGATCACGAGCAGAGGCTGCATAGTCATGTGAATGTCGAGGCAATCCAGCTTCTTGACAACATTGAACTAAAGAGAAGACTCATAAGGACAAAACCATTTGAGTTAGTGTAAATGTGTAACAGTTTGGTGTAAAAAGCAGAGTATAGTGCTTGAAGTTATTGCATGTTAGTTGTAGTGCAGTAGTTGATAGATAAAATAAGAGTAAGCCATAGGGTAAGCCCTTAGATTTAAGTATTTGTTGTTTTGTAAGTTAGGTCAGAAAATAACTGATAATTGGTCATTTGTGACCAGATAGCAGTATACAAACACCGTACAGGTGTTTGAAAAAAAAATTTGCACGCCTTCATAAGGTTGAAAAAGCGCAAAAGAAATAGGCAATTTTTCATATTGCCGTGGTTGAAGCGTTGTTTAAGATTGTAATACAATTAGACTTGCATTAGTTAAGTTAGAAGTAATGCAGGATAGGTCATAATTGTAACTCATTAGGGTGGGAGAGGGGCTAAAAACCTTAATGTGGGTAATCCAATCCAGTCCATGGCAGAAACTGAGTAAGTTTAATATAATATCAATGTTTATAATATTAAGTTGTTTAAAATAGTTTTATGCGGGTGAAGAAAAACTAAATAAAACAATTATAACCACGAAGTTAAAAATAAATATACTTTATTAAAAACAATTTTATATATTTGATCTTATAACTACCGACTGGAAATATTAGATTTTTTTAACATTCTATATGTATTCTTTGAAAACAAGTAACTGAGTCCTGCAGCTACCGTTGTTGTACCAGTAATATACCTAAAATATTAATAAGTATTTTTAGCATTTTTTTCTTTCGGGAAAATGACTTATATTTTTATATTTTTTATAAGGAAAGAAAATAACAATAATATCATCCAAAAAAGGATTATCGAAAAAACTTAAAACGATAGGAAATCAATTTAACATTTCAAAAACATTCAAAACAACAAACACAAGGAGATTTATATGATCTAAAACTAAACTTAACAATGAACAAGAAAGAACAAAGAATTGTATTTACAAAATACCTTGTGAGTGCGTAAAAATAAACGAATTTTTATTTATGTAAAACAACAAGACCATTAAATGTTAGAATATGTGCGTTAATCTTATATGAAAAAATAGAAAATTTGATAGATTTCATATATGTAAACACGCATGGGAAAATGAACATAGAGTTCAATGGAAAAATTCAAGTATACCTGAGATAAACAGATGGTAAAAAGAGAGAAATCAAAGAAGCAGCTCTAATTATGTTAAATGACAATTTACGTCACAAATTCCTCGGCAGAGTGCAGTAGGATGTGGTTACCCATATTGTAGCCTACCAAGTTGGACAGTAGATGAATGTGCGGAATTAATATAACGTTATTACAGAGTAACAAAGGTGTAGAGGGGGTAATTATATCGATAAATTCTATTAACGCGACATACACACACAACACATATAAAGATTAACTAATAAATGCAAGGAATAAGTTATACTTGAAATAATTAATGTTTACAATGGTAAAGTAAATAATCAGATATCTACGTCATGAAATAAAAAAATAAACGTTCGATTTAAAACTACTGATATATGTATTTGATAGCTTACATAAAAAACATTGTAATAAAAAAAGATATATATATATATATATATATATACACATATATATATATATATATATATATATATATATATATATATATATATATATATATATATATATATATTAATGTGATATTAAAAGTCAGAGATGCGCCAAGCAATTAATTAGTTAATTAATTAATTAATTAAACTTATTTAAATGATGCAATTATGATTTTATCACACTATTTAATTCTCTTATCTCAGGGTTATATTCGTGCTTCAATATCTATGCTTTACATATGATAGGTAAGGTCTGAGGAATACCGGAATAATAAACATATATGATACAAAATTATATATTGAAATAAAATTCACACTCAAATATCTTAAACAAAAAATATCTCATACAATGATTATCAAAATTTTGTTCTACGTACGTGAACCTTCAAACATTAATGTTATATACTACATAAATTAAAATCTCAAATCAAAATTGTTGTTCTATATCTCCTGATAAATAAATCTATCCTTTCTGAAGCAATAAGAAAAAAAACTTGTTGATAAAAAAATATTGACGAATGGAAAATAATTATCTCTCTGATGATGAGTTGTCCAAATCCTTGTTCCTTGTAGCCTACACTATCGATTCTTAGCAGTTCCCTAGTTAATCAGCAATCTTACAACAAATTATTGCGAGCCTCTCGTCTTCAATGATCTCCTTCAGATGCACGTGTCGTTCAACAGATGCCAGTCTCTTCTCCTCTCGATAAACTGAATCTCTCGTTCCGGCCTGAACAGTGACTCTTGGAATATATAAGTAGAAAAGTATGACTTACAATATTTTACTGGATCAGCTTCCGTCAGGATACACTTAGTCCACGAAAACTCACAAACATTCACTTCTAATGCTTAATATCACTTGGGAACCGCCAAAGAACAACGACTGTTCGCCTTGCACCCTTGGAAAACAACTGATGATCTTTTTTTCCTCTAAAATCTAGCTAAACTCTCATTCATCTATCTCTCCCACTTTTTTTCACTCTTGCCAATCAAAGTTCGTCATATTTATCCCCATTTAGATAACAAACAACAATTTTACCTACAATTATAAATTCCCTACAAACTATTAACATGCTAATCGGTTTCTACAAATTCTTAAGAACTAACGGAGAAATATAATTTCTAAATTCTACCCTATTGTCTTTATTCACTGTACAAGTCCATTTGGAAAACCCGGTCGTATTGTTCAATTCACTACGTTCACTCAAATATATTTTACAAAGAAAATAATTTATGCATATCTTAAATTTTGTTTACTACAGGTAATCCAAAGATAATGGACTTTCATTTCTTTGAAATATCTTTCATAGTTTATCAGTTGAAATATTTTGAATTATTATATTTTATAATTTGAAATATATTAAGAGCAAACCAATATTATTTTTAATTTTACATAGCATAACAACTCTCCAGGATATCTTGAAAATTTATTTAGATGATGAAATCAATATTTCAGAGATTATAGAAAATAAAAATACTCCGAGCTGCCTGGAATTAACCAAAGGTAATCTTAGTCATAAATAATCTTTTGTATAAATATAACAAGTGAATAGTGCGGGTACCATGAATAGAAGTTAACGATGGTTTTTCCCCATAAGCCATAAAGTGTTCAGTGATCCTGGTTTGCGCCATGAACAAGACAATAAAAATAGTTAATAAATAAATGATTGTGTGCCAAAACTGTGCCAAAAACGATATTAAAATAATCATTGGAGACATGAACGCCCAGATAGGAAAAGAGATATGCTACCAAGATTATATTGGTAAACACAGCCTTCACGACGTTACTAATGACAATGGTTTAAGGCTTATTAGTATGGCAGCTTCCAAAGATTTAATTGTGGGAAGTACATGTTTTAATCATAAGAATATCCATAAAGCAACTTGGATATCACCAAATGGACGCACCACAAATCAAATTGACCATGTTATAATTGACAGAAGGCACTTTATAAACCTAATGGACGTAAGAAGTTACAGAGGCGCAAATATTGACTCAGACCATTTCATGGTAAGGGCCAAGTTACGACAAAGAATTTCCAATGCCAAGAAAGAAAGGGGCACTAGACAAGTAAAATATAATTTACATATGCTAAAAATTGAAAACAAAGAGAAACAGTTCCAGTCACATATAAAAGAAACCCTAAAACACACCTGGGCAGTCGACCAATCAAGCACGGAAATGTGGAACAACTGCAAGGAGGCTCTGAAATTAGCAGCCGAAAGCACATTGGGAATATCCCGAACCCAAGAAAGAAACGACTGGTTCGACCAAGACTGCAAAAAAATAACAGATGAGAAGACGAGGCATTTAGGACCATGCAACAACGAAAAACTAGAACAATAGATAGATACAAAAACTTAAGGAGAGAGGAAAAACGCATACACCGAAAAAAGAAACGAGACTCGGAAAATGACATATTAGAACGGCTCGAAAGCCATATGAGTCACGGAGAAACATGAAAGTTCTATCATCAAATAAATATTATTAGAAAAGAATTCAAACCAAGAATCAACTATTGTAATGATAAGGAAGGTAACTTACTTACCAACAAAGAGGATATCCTTTTACGATGGGTAGAGCACTTTCGAGAGTTGCTGGAAGGGGAACCTACTAACAATATAGAGCTGGAATACCGAAATAAGGAACTCGTGGAACCCCCCTCGGTAGATGAAGTGAAAATATCTATAGAAAAACTAAGAAACCATAGGTCCCCAGGTAGCGATGGCATCCCAGCAGAGTTATTTACATCCCAGCAGAGTTATTTAAGCACGGTGGAGAGCAGCTCACCAAGGTGATGCGAGAAATTGTTTGTAGAATTTGATCTGAGGAGCAAATGCCTGAAGAATGGAGCTTAGGCTTAATTTGCCCGTTACATAAAAAGGGAAACCAACTGGAATGCAATAATTACCGCGGAATAACCAGATCTTTACACTACGACAGATCCTCGAAAAAGCGCAATAGTTTAACATAGATATGTATCATATTTTTGTCGATTTTAAAGCGGCATATGACAGTGTCTTAAGACCAAGTCTTTACAACGCTATGAATGAGTTAGGAATTCCAAAAAAACTCATATGTTTGATAAAAGTGACAATGGCGAAGATGCTATCAGCAGTAAAAATTCAAAACGGTTAAGGCAGGGAGATGCGCTGGCGTGTCAGCTTTTTAATGTCGCCTTAGAAAAAGTGGTACGAGACGCTAATTTAGATAACAGGGGAACAATATTTAATAGATCGGTCCAAATTCTAGCATATGCAGACGACGTGGACATTATAACAAGAACTAGGGCGAGAACTGTGGAAATCCTAACCGAGCTAGTAGCAGCAGCAGAACGAATGGGGTTACAGATAAATCAAAATAAAACCAAATTCATGGCGACTAACACAAACACAAGAGCTGGAAATGTTGACACAAATTTAAACATCAATGACCAAAACTTCGAAGCAGTCAAAGAGTTCATATATCTAGGGACATCGGTTAACCCCAATAATAACACATCTGAGGAAATAAAAAGACGAATAATAATTGCAAACAGGTGTTATCATGGTCTATCAAAGTACTTAGCTAACAAACGTCTGTCACAAAAAACTCGTATAAGGCTGTATAGAACACTGATAGTCCCCGTTCTCACATATGGATCAGAGGCATGGACGCTAACGAAAACAGATAAAACCGCTCTATCCATTTTTAAAAGAAAGGTGCTACGCAAGATATTCGGAGCGGTCTGTGAGAACGGAATATGGAGGCGTAGATATAACTTTGAACTGCAGAATATCTACAAGCATACATTTGGTGGTAAAGATATTACCACTATAATTAAGCGAAACCGCCTGCAGTGGGCAGGACATGTAGCCCGGGCCCCTGAGTCAAACATGATAAAAAATATTCTAACAGCGCAACCCGTGGGATGAGAAGACGGGGTAGACCAAAGCTGAGGTGGATGGACGGGGTAACACAAGATGCCGAGAAGATCGGAGTCGGCAACTGGAAAATGCAAGCGAGGGACAGAATAGAATGGCGTAGAAAACTTGAGAAGGTCGAGGCCCTCTAAGGGCTGTAGCACCAAGATGATGATGATGAATAAATAAATGATTGTTCGGAATATGTAAATAACCCAGTAGAAAGTAAGTGTCCTTGTAGAAATAATATGAATTAGGAAAGTTTGTAGGTATTTCTGATTTTATGTGGGAGTGGTATGCAAATTTCTGATTGGCCGAGAATTTGGAAAGTGGATGTGGGTGTGTATAATGAGAGGTTGAATGGATGGATAGAGGAGATGAGAGAGTTATTTAGTTCCAGTTTCTTAAAGTGAATGGTTGGTTTTAGAGGTGGTATCCAGGGGTAGTAAGTGATAAAGAATAAGTTGTGAGTTGGTGAAGTAAGTGTGTCCGACGGTAGCTGATCTGGTACAAATTTGTAAGTAAAGTTTTCCTACTTGTATTCTACGTATAAGTTTGGCGAGAGGAAAAGAGGCTGGCATCATTGGAAAGGTACATGCATTCGAAGGAGAGCATTGAAGACACTAAATTGCAATATCTTGTTTAATATTGCCAATTACATAGGAGGCTGCTGAGAACTGATAGTTCATTTTGCATAGAACGAGGAATTGGACAACTCAAGGCAGAGGAAGCGTTTCAACGGGAGAAACATTCATAATATATTCAATTTGAGAATTTTGGGTAAAATAATATTATATCATATTAGTAACGTGTGAATAAGTTGTCGATAGTCGAAGGAGATCAAATTTGTTATGAGACGGGACACGGAGCTGTGGAGAAAATTGGATAATTCATACAAATTTTTCTTGGTACAATCGATATATCAAAATTGCATTAGAAAGGAGACTGAATATTATTTGATTTGTTTATGTAGAATAATAAGTTATATTTTAGATTGTAATTGTATTATATTATCCATGCATTATTGAAGGTTCACGTACGTAGAACGAATTTTGTTTGATAGCTGTTTGTTAGCTGTAAAGTATAGATATTGAAGCACGAGTCAAACCTGAGATAACAAAATTGAAAGGTGTGATATAAATCATAAATCAAAATTTTTAATAATGTTTTATATATAATTTTTGTAAAGTTTTAGAATTAAAATTCTCGATATCGATATCACACATATATATATATTATATATATATATATATATATATATATATATATATATATATATATATATTGTTATGATATGTAAAATCAAGAAAATATTGGTTTGTTTAAAATATTTCAAAGTTCAACAAAAAATTAAAATAATTCAGAAAGTATAACCAACAAACATTTCTAAGAAGGAAAGTTATTAAATTCTTGGATTATCTGTACTAAACAAAAAGTAAGCTTTACATAAATTATGTCTTTGTAATACTTCAGTTGACCCGCATAAGTTTAAGTGAAACAAAAGACAAATTGAAACGGGTTTTTACAAATACATTAGTGCAGTGATTAAAGACAATAGAAGATATTTTATAAAGAGGTTTTTGTTAGTTTTAAGATTTATAGAAAAATATTATTTGTAAATAAGTTTTAGGAAATTTATAATTATAGGTAAAAATTTGTTTGTTATCGAAATGAAGAAATGGGGGAATTGTGACGAGTTGTGATTGGCGGAGATTGAAAAAGGTGGGATAAGTGTGTGGGAGAAAGTTTAGCGAGATTGAGGAGAGAGAAAAGATAGCAGTCAGTTGGTTTTCCAAATCTGTAAGAGGAACAAGGATTGTTCTCTGGCGGTTCCTGAGAGGTAGCAAGCAGTAGTGTTGAATGTTAGTGAGTTTTTGTGGAGTTAGTGTATCTGACAGAAGCTGGAGCAGCAAAATATTGTAAGTCATATTTTCCTACTTATATTCCAAGAGTCACTGTTCAGGCCAACGAGAGATTCAGTTTATCGTAAAGAGAAGATATTCCAAGAGTCATTTTTCACTCGGGCCAACGAGAGATTCAGTTTATCGAGAGGAGAAAGGCTATCATAATTTGAATGATTTGTGCTTCTGAAGGAGATCATTAAAGACGATATACTTGCAACAATCTGTGGTACGATTGCTGATTACATAGGGAGCGGTTGAGAGGAGATAATATAGTCTACAAGGAACAAGGATTTGGACCACTCATCATCAGAGAGAGATATTTTGTTTCTGCAGTTTTTTTTTTCTTTTTTTGATAACACAATTTTTACACGTAATTTAGAAAGGATATAAATATTTTGATTAGGAGAGTTAGAATAGTTTGGATTTTGAGTTTTCAATTAATATTGTTTGTACCATTAATTTTGATTGTTCACGTACGGAGAACAAAATTTTGAGAATCCTTATATGAGATTTGTTTATTGAAAACTTTTGAGTGTGAATTATTTCATTAATATTTTTTCAATATATAGTGTTAGATCATATGTGTTTTTTATTATTCCGGTATTCTCTGGACCTTACCTTTCACATGTAATAGCATAGATATTGAAGCACGAATTTTAACCCTGAGATAAAAGAATTATAAATTGTGATAGAGTCATAATCACATCATTGAAATAATTTTAATTAATCAAAAATTAATTAGCTAATTATTCCTTGGCGCACCAAGACTTTAAATATCACAATAACTGGCTTCCAAAACGTGGGGCTTGAAAATATCGCAGCTTTACATTTGAAGGAAGGGAAAGAGATCTGGAATAAGTACAGGTGATCCAGAGATAAAAACATATAACATTGAGGGAATTTGAATTTGAAAGTATTTTGACAATTTTTTCCAGGGAATATAAATTTGATTTATTGATTGATCGTAGTTAGTGGATATTTATTGCTATTGAATTATTTAATTTATTTTCTTTACCAATCGTACATTTGATATTTATTTTGAATTATTTGAATTTTACTGATTGCATATTTGATATTTGTCGTGAAAATTTAATACATTTGGGGAGAAATATTGTCGTGTTCTGAAACATATAGAGTGTTGTAAAATTTCACATTTGGCGGGGACAAAAACAATAACAAAAAGTAACAACATGTCTGTCACAAGGAGGCAAAGTAAAATGCAGGAAAGGAAGGAGGATAACAGAGAAGATGAAACAATTTTGGAAGAAGTATCGGATAATGAAGGAAATGTGACAATAGTTGAGGAGAAAAAAGAACTATCAGGAATAGATAAAATATTACAACTAATGCAACTCCAGTCACAAAAAATGGATAGAAATCAACAAGAAACATCACTAAAAATGGAGGAAACAAAACAAACAATGGATAGAAATCAACAAGAAACATCACTAAAAATGGAGGAAACAAAACAAACAATAGAAGAAAACCAACGGGAAACAAAACAAACAATGAGCAATATAGAGCAGCGTCTGGAAAACTATGAACAGGAAATTAGAGGATGTGTTGAGGGGATAAAGAAAGAACTGATACAACAAATAGAAGAGATTAATGAAATTAAAAATGATATGAAAGAACAAGAAATGAGAATTAAAGATAATTTGGAGGAATTAGAAAGCAAACTTGAAAATGTAATGAAAGATAGTAAGACGGTCCAGAAAAAGGAATTAGAACAGTTAGAAGAAAAATTTGAAATGGCGCTACAAGAAGACAGGAAGGAAGTAGAAAGAAGATTAAAGCAAAATGAAAAACAAATGGCAGAAATTGAACTAAGAGGGGTAGGGAGAAAAGAAGTTATCATCCATGGAACAAGCGAGGCGAAAATACAATTTGGCGGGGATATTCGGAAAACACACCCAGTACCGTTTGTTAAAAATTTGAAAACCAAATTACAACATATTAGATATTTTGACGATTGCAAAGAAACAATTAGAAACCATTTGAAAGAAGGAGCAGCGTTATGGTATGAAAGCAAGGAAGATGAGTTTGAAAATTGGACAGATTTTGAAAATAAATTTCTCAACTATTTCTGGGGGAAAAATAAACAGAGAGAAATCAACCAAGAGCTACAGAATGGAAAATATCACGAAAAAATGGGAATATCTGAAGAAAGATATGCTTTGCAGATATATAACAATTCAAAATATCTAGAATACAAATATTCTACCGAACAGCTGGTAGAAATGATCAGCAGACATTTTGAGGAAACGTTGGAAGATCACGTGATTTTGAGAAACTATCAAGATATTGATAGTTTGTGCCAATTCCTTCAATTAAAAGAAGCGAAAAGAAAAGAAATGAGAAATAGAAGACAACATGACCAATATAATGGACCGGAAAGAAGGTATTCATCAAATTATGACCAGAGAAACCGACATCCCAGATCAACAAACGAATATAGGCCGAGAAATTACAATAATTACAATAGACAACAAAATTACGATAACCGGAATGATACACAAAATAGAACAAATGAAAATCACAACAGGAATAGAGATGCACAAAATCCTCCGAATAGGAATACGAACGAACAAAGGGACGATAGAAATAATCAGAGATTCCAACGACAAAACAGAAGAGAGATGAATCATGTGGCAATAGAAAAGGAGGAAGAAGAAGTATTCAATGAATCCAGACAGGATTTTCAATAAGGCATCCACTAAACAAAAGTAAAAAACTCTCCGGTATATTTTGTCACCCGAGAGAGTTTATACAGTTGGCGGGAAACGAAAAACAAAATTCTAATTCCAGTCTAATTTTTTTAGATGCATTTATTAAACATAAAGCGATTAAAATTCTGATTGATTCTGGATCGGAAATTTCGTTAATCAATAAAAAACTAGTAAAAGAATTAAATATGGACAGATTTGTGTATAAGATTCCGAGGGTTGCTTTAGTGGGTGCAAATAATAAAAAATTGACGACAGTAAACGAAGGTTTAGGAGTACGGATCAGAGTGGGAGACCAATTCTATATTATGCAATGTGTGGTGATCGAAGATCTAAATCATGATATGATAGCGGGAATTGATGAATTGAGTGAAAAACATATCACCATCAATTTTTCGGAAAATCAACTGGAAATCAGAGCAGAACCAGACAACATAGAAGAAGAAAAGGAAACAGATAGGAGAAAATTTTCTGAAAGGATAAATGGACAAGAAAAACATAAAGAAATCAATATGACGGTAGAGGATAAATCGAAAGCTCAAGAAAAAAATCAATCCGAAGAGGAAAAGAGAATAAAAAAAAAGAAGAAGAGTTCGAAAAGAAAGCAGGAAAAAAAGGAAGTTACAAGCAGAAAAATGGAAGGAGCCGAAACATGGTGCTCGGAATACCAGATAGAAATTAAAGATAAAGAAAAAATAGAAGAAGAAATAACGGAAGAGGACAGAGAAGAAATGGCAATTATGGACGAGAATCCAGAATTTTGTGAAGAAGTAATAAGGACAGTGAACACATGTGAACAAACTGAGGATGAAAGAAAAATAAAATGTGGAGAAAACATGGAGAAGGAAATAGAGAAGATTTTAGAAAATTATGGAGATCTTATTAATGAAGAAAGCCGAGTGGCTAAAAATTATGAACATTCTTTTAAAGTTAAAAACTTAGAAAATTTTAAATCGAAAACATATCCAATCCCGTATAAATACAGGCAAAGCGTCGGACAGGAAATTGAAAATATGATCAGAGACAAGGTGATCGAAAGATGTGACTCTCCATATATCAACCCGATAGTATGCGTAAAAAAATCAAATGGTGATTTGCGATTATGTTTAGATGCAAGAAACATTAATTCGCACACAATCGCGCAATACGAAGCGCCTTTGAACATAGAAGCCATTTTTGGACGAATCACAGGATCACACATTTTCTCCAAAATCGATTTGAAACACAGTTTTTGGTTAATACCTTTGGCAGAAAAGTGTCGAAATTATACCGCTTTTTCTATCGACGGAGTGGTGTACCGATTTAGGGTAGTACCATTTGGACTACAAAGTGCATGCGCTGCTTTGGTTCGCGCATTACACACAATTTTAAATAGGCATGGAGAATTTGTTGTACATTACATAGATGATTTATTAATTTTCTCACCGGATATAACAAGCCATCTACGACATATTCATACTGTTCTCGAAGAACTTGATCAAGCCGGATTAAAATTAAATATTCAAAAGTGTCAGTTTTTCCAAAAAGAGGTATTGTATTTAGGATTCAAATTAGACACAAAAGGGATTAGTCTTGCAGAAGATAGAATTGAAGTCATAAACAACTACCCTAGGCCAACCAATTTAAAAACTTTGCGGGGATTTTTAGGAATGGTAAACTATTTCAAAAAGCTGATACCAGACCTCAGTACAAAAGAAATACCGCTAATAGCATTACTTAAGAAAAATGTCAGATGGAAATGGGGAACGGAACAAGAAATCGCTTTCAAAAATTTAAAAGGAGCGTTTTCCACAGCTGTAAGAGTGCACCACCCAAGATATGAGCAACCTTTCATTCTCAGGACCGATGCTTCCATAAAAAAATTTGCAGGGGTGTTATCACAGATACAAGACGATATAGAGGTGCCAATATGTTTTGTTTCCCGTGTAACCAAAACGTATGAGAGAAAATACAGCGTTACTGAATTAGAGTTTGCCAGTGTGTTATTTTGTGTAAACAAATTACGTTTTTACCTACTTGGGGCAAGATTCACCATTGAAACGGACCACGCAGCGTTGATACACATAATGAAAAATAGGTTGGTAAATAATAGAATTCATAGGGGCATTCTTTTACTCCAAGAATATGATTTTGAATTTAAATATATCAAAGGAACGGACAATATTTTGGCTGATGCGTTGACGAGAGATGAACAATTCCGCAAAGAGGATCACAAAACTCTCCACGTAGGCATGAACATAATGAGAGAAGAAGCAGGCTTATTTTCGTTGGCCAAAATCAGGGAAAATCAGGAAGAATTGAATGAAAGAGAAAAGCAAAGGGCTGAACAAGAAAATAACCTATATTTTAAGAGGGTCGATGGTAAAGAACTCTATGTAATCACGGAGCAAATGGCAAAAGAAGTTTTTTTAAAGTTACACTGTGACAACGGACATATTGGAAGTAGAAAGGTATGGCTTATGTTCAGGGAGAACTACATTTGTCGACAGGACTATACAATAGCCAAAGAGGTGACTCGAAATTGTGTGACATGCCAAAAGTGTAAAAGTAGGAACTTTAAAAATGAAAACGTCACAAAAAACGTCGTAGCTCGGAAGAAACTGGATATTGTTGCTATTGATATGTTGAGCGATTTGATACCAACAACTCAAAGGAATAAACACATATTAGTTATGGTGGACCTTTTCTCAAAATATGTTAAATTGTACGCATGCAGAACCACAAAAGGAATTGAAATACTTAGGAAGATAGACAATTTTATAGAAACGGTGGGAAGACCAGACAATATTTTATTGGACAATGCGACATATTTTAGGAACGAACGTTTTAAAAGGGAATTAAGAGAGAGGGGCATCGATACAAAATTTATAAGCATCCGTCATCCACAGAGCAACCCATCGGAGCGTTTTATACAAGAAGTCACAAAATTTCTACGAATTGCTGCGGAAGAACATCATCGACATTGGGACAGAAAAGTGTTTGAGATCGAGACCTATTTGAATTGTGCTCCAAATACGGTTACCAAAGAGACGCCTTTATATATAATGAAAGGAACAATGCCTACAAGACCGTGGGAAGACACCGCCCCCAGACAATACGAAGAAGTGATCGAGTTGGTTCAAAGAAGATTGAGACGAAGTGGAGAGAAATATCTCCAAAGACAAGAGAGAACCCGAAGAAGAAGGCCGATCAAATTCCAGAAAGGAGATAAAGTCTTAGTGAAGGCACTGAGGGTGTCGAATTTACAAAATGATATTTGTGCTAAATTGATGCCGATATTTGAAGGTCCATATAGGGTCAATACGGAAAATGGGGTAAATAGTTATGAATTAGCGCACATAGAGACAGGAAATATACGGGGTATTTTTAACATTCACGACATTTATCAGTATCATAAGTAGATTTTAATAACATAGTGAAATGATTTGATCCTGGAAAACTTTTGTCATTTTAAAATTTAACAAAGAGTTTTCGGCAGATCAAATGGCGGGGATTTGTTATGATATGTAAAATCAAGAAAATATTGGTTTGTTTAAAATATTTCAAAGTTCAACAAAAAATTAAAATAATTCAGAAAGTATAACCAACAAACATTTCTAAGAAGGAAAGTTATTAAATTCTTGGATTATCTGTACTAAACAAAAAGTAAGCTTTACATAAATTATGTCTTTGTAATACTTCAGTTGACCCGCATAAGTTTAAGTGAAACAAAAGACAAATTGAAACGGGTTTTTACAAATACATTAGTGCAGTGATTAAAGACAATAGAAGATATTTTATAAAGAGGTTTTTGTTAGTTTTAAGATTTATAGAAAAATATTATTTGTAAATAAGTTTTAGGAAATTTAAAATTATAGGTAAAAATTTGTTTGTTATCGAAATGAAGAAATGGGGGAATTGTGACGAGTTGTGATTGGCGGAGATTGAAAAAGGTGGGATAAGTGTGTGGGAGAAAGTTTAGCGAGATTGAGGAGAGAGAAAAGATAGCAGTCAGTTGGTTTTCCAAATCTGTAAGAGGAACAAGGATTGTTCTCTGGCGGTTCCTGAGAGGTAGCAAGCAGTAGTGTTGAATGTTAGTGAGTTTTTGTGGAGTTAGTGTATCTGACAGAAGCTGGAGCAGCAAAATATTGTAAGTCATATTTTCCTACTTATATTCCAAGAGTCACTGTTCAGGCCAACGAGAGATTCAGTTTATCGTAAAGAGAAGATATTCCAAGAGTCATTTTTCACTCGGGCCAACGAGAGATTCAGTTTATCGAGAGGAGAAAGGCTATCATAATTTGAATGATTTGTGCTTCTGAAGGAGATCATTAAAGACGATATACTTGCAACAATCTGTGGTACGATTGCTGATTACATAGGGAGCGGTTGAGAGGAGATAATATAGTCTACAAGGAACAAGGATTTGGACCACTCATCATCAGAGAGAGATATTTTGTTTCTGCAGTTTTTTTTTTCTTTTTTTGATAACACAATTTTTACACGTAATTTAGAAAGGATATAAATATTTTGATTAGGAGAGTTAGAATAGTTTGGATTTTGAGTTTTCAATTAATATTGTTTGTACCATTAATTTTGATTGTTCACGTACGGAGAACAAAATTTTGAGAATCCTTATATGAGATTTGTTTATTGAAAACTTTTGAGTGTGAATTATTTCATTAATATTTTTTCAATATATAGTGTTAGATCATATGTGTTTTTTATTATTCCGGTATTCTCTGGACCTTACCTTTCACATGTAATAGCATAGATATTGAAGCACGAATTTTAACCCTGAGATAAAAGAATTATAAATTGTGATAGAGTCATAATCACATCATTGAAATAATTTTAATTAATCAAAAATTAATTAGCTAATTATTCCTTGGCGCACCAAGACTTTAAATATCACAATAATATATATAAATATAAATATATATAACTGTTTTGGATGGGTTGGAGTCAATAAAAGGGCTATTGGTTAACAATTTTTTTTATATCTCGAGCTTTCAATTGTGTTTACAATTATTATCAAGAGCTGCTAAAAAAGACAAAATATCTTACAAGGTTGAACTAGAAAGAAAAAACAATTTTTGTTAACTTACCAAATAAAAATTAGTTTAGTAAATAAAAATTGCTGCTAATACATCTTAAAAATAATTAATATAAAAATGTCCTAATCTAATAAATGCTTCTCTGAAATTTTTAGTATAATTTTGAAAACATTTTTTTAATACAAAAACAATTGAATTTATAAATAAGTTAAAATAGCAACCGATTACAAATAAGCCTCAATGTCATAAATGCCAACTTAAAATTTTTATTTTTGACAATTATATTGCCAAAAATAAAATTTTGTTTAAAAATTCTTTTTTGTTTAGTAACAAAAAAGAAGAAGATTTATTCACCATTGACAGATGTCTGAAAACATGTAACAGATATAT
This sequence comes from Diabrotica undecimpunctata, assembly GCF_040954645.1. Classification (NCBI taxonomy): domain Eukaryota; kingdom Metazoa; phylum Arthropoda; class Insecta; order Coleoptera; family Chrysomelidae; genus Diabrotica; species Diabrotica undecimpunctata. The sequence continues at coordinate 80,078,527 of NC_092806.1, read as the reverse complement.
GGAAAATTAAATCAAAATGTGACATTTTACAAGTTTTATATATAAATTATAAAGAAAGAATATAATTATAAATTTTGCTTAGATTTTGAATTTCTGATCTTTTGTTTAAATTATTATCACTTTTGCTAATAAAAACCATTTCCAAAAAAGTCCTTTTAAATTTATTACTTTCACTACATAAAATTTTAATGTTCAAATCAAAATCCATAATATGGTCTTTATCGATTACATGCTCTGCCAAAGCATGTATATATATATATATATATATATATATATATATATATATATATATATATATATATATATATATATATATATATATATATATATATATATATATATATATGTTTATATATATAAAGAAGTAAACGTTAAATAGTGGGTTTGCAGCAATAAAAAATGAAACGTGTACTCTTTTAAATTTTTATTCCAAGCTTTCGGACATTGGTTATGTCTTTCATCAGGGAGCTACAAATGTGATGAATAAATTGTTGGCGTTGGTATAATTAATTAAAAAATTCACTACTTACAAACTTAATGAGGTTGTATCAACGAAGATGTATTATAATGTTGATAAAATTTATCATAGTCTCTCATCTTTTTTAATATATAAAACCTAATTTTATGTTTAAAAATTTAAAAAATTACTGTACATCCAAAAACACTTAATTATTCTAAATAAATACATGACATTAATCTGACAAAATTCTTTTAAATGTCAATTGATAAATTATTGTTTGTGTTATTATTGCATTTATCTAGTAGTAACAAATAGGAGAACATTTCATTTAGATGACCAATATCTGTTCTATGATTCATTGCATTGTTATTTTGGCAAATGTAGGCCATTTCAAGAAAAAGTCTTTTGGTGATGTTACTTTCCTGTTCTACTACTTTGATGTTATTATAATCTATCTGATGTCCATTTTTAAATACATGTTCACCCAATGCACTTTTTTCAGGATGCAGTCTATTATCTGACTTGTGGGATGTAATGCGGTTTTTAGGGCATCTTGATGTTTGACCATAGTATACTTGTTCACATGATCCGCACGGTATACAGTAAACAACATCCGTTAAAGACAAGAGTGCGGATTGGTCTTTAAGTTTAGAAAAAACGTTGTTAACTGTTAGTACCGTTTTATGTGCAATTTTGATATTATTAATTGATGAAAAAATTCTACTTAGTTTCTGTCCAATGTCCTTAATGTATGGAAGAGATACATATCTAATTGTAGTTTGTTTTGGTAAAGGATCTACAGGTCCAATTCTATCTTGTGATACAGACAGATTTTCTTCGTTTCTTAAATGACTAGTTAAATTTTGTGGAGTGTTAAACAAAATTTTCTTTAGTAGTATACTTGGGTATGAGTTTTCAATGAATAGGTTATAAAGGATTTTTAGATTTTTTGTATGGAAAGCGGTATCGCTGATTTTAAGGACACGATTTTTCATTTCTTTAACTAAATTAAGTTTCATTGAATATTTATGGTATGACCAATAATTGAGATATCTGCCTGAACTGAGAGGTTTTCTATACCAATCAACCAGTAAATGGGTACCTTTTCGTATTAATTTGGTATCTAAAAAAGGTACTGAACCTGTAGTATCTTCACATTCTAATGTGAATTGAATGTAGGGGTTGTAACTATTGAAATACCAAAGTATATCATTTATCCCTGTGCTTGGTAATGCTAATATATAATGATATATAAATATTAAAAGTGATTATTTCGACCAATAAATAATTTATAAATCTGTAGGAAATATCAGGTATAGTGGTCTATAATAAAAATCTTTGTTTTTTTCAAGACTCAATATTTCTCCATTTATTTTATAGTTTCATCAGGAGTAAAAGAAATTAAAAGATTTCACAAATAAAACTAACATTGGAGTATGTAAACTTTTGAATTCAGTTTAATCTTAACATTGTAGTCTCCATGTAGAAGGTAACCGTATAGCGTCATCTCTTTTATTAAGACAATTTGGCCTTTTTCTAATTTCTATGGCTTCTCGGATAATTCTTGGTCTATAGAAGCGGATGGAGGCTATGGTTCTGGAGTTTTCAAAATCAATATGCAGGTATATTCTTGGCATTCTTCTCATTGAGTTTACTAGAAATAGTATCTGTAGTCGAATGTCTAGTATTATTATATTTTTTACTATATCAGATTATTCAACCATTTGTAGGTACCTTGCAAGCTGAAGTGCTTCCACAACATTCATTTTATTGTTCTTATGATTCACTGGGCAATGGATTCTTTTAGAATATACTTAAGTGGTTAATACCACGTGACATCATGAGCTCACGAAACTGCGAATTGTAAAACTTTTTACTCAAATCTGTTTGAAGGATTTTTTTTTTCTTTTGATTCAAAATTTTTTCCATGGCTTTAGTAATTTTAGTCCATGTTTTCCGTTTAACCGGTTCAGCCCACACAAATTTACTAAACGCATTAATTACAACGAGAATATACTGGTATCCATTATTTACTTTGACATAAGAAGTCATTATAGCTAAATCTGCTTGAATGAGATCATTTAATCCTTTGATGATTACATGTCTCCGTCTAAATTTTCTTTGCTGGTTCGTATGCAGTTCGTGTACGACTTGTGATTTAATGTTTGGTATCTTCTTCTAAAGGACAACGAAGGGTGATATATACTATAACAGAAGAATCTTTCTCTAGTTATTTAATATGGAAAGAAGAAGGATCACACACAAAATATAATGGTGATGAAGATGAATCAGGACTTTTACAACTTTTAAATTAACAGAATATCGTTGTTTTCCAAAATAACAGAAAATCGAAATTAAGAAAAGATATGAGTAAATTTGATCACTGCACAAAAAATATTAAAGTGTTTTTAACTTCTGAAAGATATCCCTATAATGACCTACGATTAGATTTTAAAACAAATCGATTTGCGAAACTTTATGAAATTTTTGGCAATTTGCAAGAAAGTTCTTATCACATGGCGCTGAATCAATATCTCGGCTTATTGTCTGATATTACACGAAAAATAATTTACATAATATAATCCCCGAACTAAAATAGTAAAACAATTATAAAGGTAATATGTGTGAGATCATGTGCTAGCTATGGCATTACATGCGAACCTCTCTCATGCGAATGACTGAAAATTGTTTTATAAATACAAGTTAGATACCGTACAAAGTCAGACTTTATTATGTTAACCAATAGTAAATATACAAGGTTTTAATACCGAGAAAAATAAATTACCGAGTTGGCACCTTTTGATGATAAAAAAATTAGTCATAATTTCTTCAAACCACTATATCCAATATGGTTCTTGCATCTAGATTTTCCTAAACAAGCTGTATCGTTAATAAATAATTATCGTGGTCTTAATATCGTGATATCGCTTATGTCAAAGGAAGAGAAAAGGCTTAATACATAAAAAAGTATAGTTTAGCACCAGTTACGGAAATTGATGAACAACCAGCTTTGGAGAAAATGGAGCCCAAATGTCTTTACCATTTAAATAATAATAGTGTATGTGCCTTATCTAATGTATTTTACTTATATAACAATTTTATTATGCAATAAAGATTTGTTTCTTACATGTTTTATTTAAGTAATAAAAAAAACTTAAATTTTCCAGTGCAGACTTGCATAAACGACAACTGGATTGAACAGGAGCAAATTCTTCTTCCTCTGTTCTCCATTCAGGACGATTAAAATGAACAAAACACGGAATTTGAGTACGAATTTCAAAATCATGCACAATTTCTTGGGTAGTAGAGGCCAATAATGCAATAGTTCCAATGGGTCAACACATCTTCTAATGTACGGTATGGTATTGGTCTCCTTCTGATGAATAAACTTTTCCACTATGCAAGCGCATCAGTTATACTAAATCGTGAAAAGTTTTTAAATATGCAAAGCTTATTTTGATAATTGCTTTTTAACTGTATAATATTTGGCTTCAAATTTTTTATTTGTTTTGAATTTTCATAAGACACAATATCGCGTTTCAAGTTTTTAATATCTTTACTAAATTGTTCAACACGTTCACGAAACCTTCTTGAGCACATACTGTTCACATTAACGATGTTTCTATACTCTTATATTCTCCCTACTTTCATTGACACCGGTTGCAGATCTGTGGCTAACTGCCTCCACTACTAATGATATATTAACACTAGATTGTACCAGGCAAGGTCTATGAGACTTTACTAGCTCGCAAGTCGTTGGCTTATTCCTATTGAAACTTGTTAAGCTAAATAATAAACAAGTTCGTTGAGAGTCCCACACAAACGAATTCGCATACTTATAGTTTGGTTTTGTGTTCAAATATAAGAAACGAGAGAAACATGTTATATAAATATTGGAATAGTTTGGATGATCTACTTAACTATAGTGGTGACGACTGGAAAACATATTCGAGACTCCCTTTTTAGATTGTACGACACAAACTTTGTCTTTTTTTTTATTTCAAATTACATGTCTCGGCTGCTGTGGCCATTGGCACGAGGAACTGTATTACAGAAAGCAATAAATTAAGTTACATTGATATCTAAAAAAAAAAGAAAATAAAAAACTAGCGGATGATTACAAAATTGAAATATAGATAGGTGATACAATTACAACAGGTGATATAATTTACAGTTTTTAAGCAACTCTATCACATTAGACATATTGTTTTTGGATTTTAAGATATCAGATAAACTTCCGTGGATACCATGTTTGATCCGTGCTGCTGCGTACTGGTTACATTCCACAAGTATATGGTGTACACTTAGATGGGAGTTGCAATATTGGCAGTTTTGAGGTTCTTCGGGAACCATCAGATATCCGTGGGTTGGCCGGGTGTGCCCAATTCTAAGCCTTCTAATGATGGTCTTCGATTTTCTTTCCGTGGTAAAAATTCTAGGTCCTAAAATGTTTGGTTGGATGGACTTTAGTTGGGTAGTGCACCTGTTCCATTGATTTTGCCACATTGAGGTAGATAACTTTTTAATTTCAATTATTATATCTTGAAACATTTGGACTTTTTCATCTGTAAGGTCAGAGCGACGTGCTTCATTTGCTGCGTGGTCAGCATTCTCATTTCCTTTAATACCAACATGTGAAGGATTCCATATCATCGAAATGTTTGATTTAGTTTTTGGTACCCTGCATTGGAACCTCTAGAGCTTTAAGTATAGCGTAGAGTTCTGCTGTGAATATACTGGTCATCTTGGGTAGTCTATACATTGCTAGTCTGTTATTTGTGGAAGTAACAGCACATCCGACACTTTCTTCGTCTTTAGATGCATCTGTGAATGAATATTATGTTATCAAACTTGCCTCTATTAATTATGTCGTTAAAAGTTTGTTTCATGAGTATCGTGGAGGTTTCCATTTTCTTATATCTGCACAAATTTACGTTAAAGTCAGGTAATATTTTTAGCCAAGGTGGAGTATTGGGCTGAATAATGGGGGTGGTAAGATTTAGGTCAATATTTTCTAAGAGTGGCAATAGAAACTGTAGTGATGAATTGGCAGTAGCTCTACTGTGTGCTCCTGTTAATTGTGCTGTGCTGTTAATTGAAAATATTTAATAAGTTGGAAAGATATATTATTTGGGTTTGCAGAGACCTTAGCAAAATAGGAGTTTAGTAGACGTTGTCTTCTAATATTTAGAGGGGGTTCACACGATTCGACATATATGCTTTCTGTAGGGCTAGATCTGAAGGCTCCAAGGCATATTCTTAATGAAGTGTTTTGATAGATAAAAACAAAATATTTCAAAATTTACCTTTATGGTATTGTGTTGATGTAGATATCCATCCAGATGATCAAAACTTTGGGTTTAACATCTGTTAAAAATTCATAATAATCCATTTTTTTATTAATATTAAAACGATAAGATGCGATTCTCTTTTTAAACGCATGTGTCAATTTTGAAACAGTTGCATCTATCACTTCCAATCCCAGTGGTCTTAATCTTTTTTGGGAATATAATAATCCCCATTATTGTCATTAGCACTATTCACATTTCTGTATTTGCTCATAATTTTTTTAATAGATTTATAAATTTAACAGATACTAAATTTAGTAATAGTGAAATACAACTTTAAGAGAAAGGATTTAAACACAACTTACCTCAACATAGTAATCAAAAAACTTTAGAATATTTACAGTTTACAAAAGCAGGCAAACGTAACACTACTATTGCTATAGATTAAATAGAACATAATAACAAAACAATAAAACTTTTTATAATCAAAATATTAAAACAATAAACAAACATCCAACGGAAAAGTATCAAAAATAAATTAAACTAGCGTTAGAAATTTCAAAATCAATATTAAATTCAATAGAACAGAAATACCTTAACATCATGAACCCAAAGCCTCCTAATTATACTCTTTTATTAAAGTACATAAACCTGATCACCCAATAAGACCTGTAGTTTCTTTTTATACAGCTCCGTAATAGAAACTATCAGATATATATCACTATAATTAGAGATTATTTTAGAACACACTAAATTTTCACTTCAATTTACCGTAAAAAATACAGTAAAACTAGTTAATAAAATAAAAGATTTTAAATTACGTAACAACTCAAAATTAATTTTTTTTGACGTCAAAAACCTTTTTCCTAGTATTCCTCCTACAGAAACTTTTGTTCTAGTAAAAGACCTTTTAGACCAAAAACTTACAAATCCAATTATTACGTCTGAAATTTTACATCTTGAAATTTGCATAACCCAATACTACTTTGAATTTAATAATCAAATATATACAAATAACAGTGCAGGACTTACAATGCGTAATCCTATAAGCCCATTACTATCAGATATTTTTATGGAGCATCTAGAAACAAAGATTACAAAACATCCCATATTCAAACAGTTTATGTATTGGTGGAGATACGTAGATGATGTACTGGTTTTACCGTTTTACAGGAACTAACAGACAACTTGACCAATTCTTATCGCATATTAATTCACTCCATAGTAATATTGAATTCACAATCGAAACAGAACAAAGTCAATCTATAAATTTTCTAGATATAAAAATTATCAGACTTAAAAACAAACATGAATTCTCCGTATTTCATAAACCTGCCCATACTGACACGGCTATATACAATTCATCATCCCATCCTACACAACATAAGTTGGCTGCCTACCATAGCATCTTACATAGATTAATAGAAATTTCCATGTCAAAAAATAACTTCGAGATAGAACTGAATATCATTAAGCAAATAGCAGTAAACAATGGGTACAGCGAACACACAATAAATAAAATTTTAAATCAAAAATTACATAAGAAAGCCCTGAAATTAGTATTTCCATCACCAGTGAAAAAACCCAGTCCTTTCTGCTCGATTACATTATACAGGCAAGATATCAACAAAAATAGTCAAACACATAAAAAGAAAGGAATAACACCAGCTTTTAGAACAAACAATAACTTAGGCAAATATATTAAGAACAACAAGAGCCAAAAGAAAAAGCAATTATACAGCGGTGTATACAAACTTCAATGTGCCTGCCCAAAAACTTACATCGGTCAAACTGGTAGAAGTTTTATCAAACGTATAGCAGAACATAAACGGGTTTTCGATAATAGAAAAACAGATTCTACCTACGCACTTCACCTTCTAGACCATAATCATTATTTTAATTTCAAATTCTTCACATTCAAAATAAAGGCCTTAAGCTATCTTTATTAGAATCTATGGAAATCAACAAATTAAAAAATACAGACATAATTTGAATGACCATCTTGAGACAAACAGTTGTTCCCTCCTCAACTTATTCAGTTAAAGACTATTAAGTGTAAACACATACCAAAAATAGATCACTTGAGAAAGGCACTCTGGCCGGAGCACCTGTATTGATAATAATTTAAAATAAATTTTGTGGTTTAAAATAAATTAAGTTTTGAAAACAAAAGTTTTTAATGTTATATTGTTAGCTTCAATAAATATTTAAAATAAATTGTTTTTTTACTGTGCTCAAAAGTTTTCTATTTTTCAATTTATTATAAAAATAATTTTCTTTAATTGAATTTTGTTCTGGTTATTTTTATATGTACATTTTTTAAAACAAAGTGATTACGTAAGTCTGAAAACCATATTTAACATTGAATAAACAAAATGATTAAGATAATGGAGTCCAGCTCCATCATGTTAGCTGTATTGGATTTCTGAAGACTATTTGTTTAACCTTTTATGTATTTTAAAAGTATCGTGTTTTTCTTCCAATAACTCTTATCTCTTAACACTGTGATTTTAACCAATTTTCTTTGGCCTTTCGTATTTCAGTTCTTATTTGTCTCTGAATATTATTGCACATTCTTTTGTTTTTCTTTGATTTTTCTTTATTTCATGAGTTGCAGTATATTGTCATTCATCCAACTTTTCATCTTCTCTTTTTTTCTATTAGATGTTCTTTTCCGATCTTGTTTAAGGTTTCACATATATTCTGGTGTAATACTTCTCATTATGTTTGCTCCATGTTACTTAGCTTCTCTAAAGGACCCGTGCGACTGTCTATTTTGTTTCCTTACATTTTAGCCTTCTCATATCGCATTTTTTGTTACCATTTTATTTTGTAACCTTCTTAAATCTAAACCTAAATTTACCGACAACAAGAACATGATCTCACGTTATGTCAGCACGATATATTTGCTTATATTCAATAAAAACACTTTAATTTTTGATTAATACGATTTAAATATTTATTTATTGTAGATGTTATTGGATAACCTATAGATTTCCAAATATTGGAAAAACACGTTCATAAATGTATACCTACCAAGTTTTCCAAATGGAATAAATGAAATAAAAGAGAAGTATCAAAAGGTCCATTGTAATATTAGCTATTTTCTAATTCTCATAACCGGCGTACGTTTGGCTCACATGTTTTGGTTTATTTCCGATAATAAGAATGATGACGTTATGCAAAGATCCGGTGGATCGACTGTATACAGATAAAAACATGAAAACGGTCTTAACTAACCTAAGTTCTCTTTGCAACGGATTAACTGTGCGTTGAAATAAATAGGCATGCAATCAAATGAAAATTTAGTTAAATACATACAAAGAATACAAGATTAGAGAAAATGTAAAAATAAAATATGCGATAGGAGGTCGAAATAATCAAAACTCTGTTTAACATAAGGATTCCGTAGGTGGGCACTTTGCCGGAATTGTGACGATACTCTTAAAGAGATTATTTAGAATATTTTCGAACAAAATTAACGGGATTTCATCAAAGTTCGAAATCAGTACCTCTTGTGTGTCCTGTGTTTGATATCTAATACCTGATACGAGTTGTATTTTGTTATACCCACTGGCTTCGTTATGTAGGATTCTGGGGAACAACAATCCTATATGTATATTGTAGTTAAGGATGTACCACTATTATATTGTAACAGAAAGCGGATATTGATACCCACTAAAGGCGCCCTAATCGTAAAAACGGTCTTCGAAAACGCTACACGTCGCATCTAAGCTATTAACACAAATTCTGGGTGTCATTTTTCGAGCGCATGTGCGCTGGCCTTTGATTATCTGATACCTGATATGAGTTGAATTTTGCAAAAACACCATGCTCAATTGAACCAATAAATCAATTAAACGACGAAATCGAAAGCAAGTAAAAACATTTTTTAAGGGAATGGTAATAATTTTACCCAAAAAATCATCTTTGGGTAAATTTTCAAAATTTTTTCAGCGTTAATTTTTTTTTTATGAATAGATGCTAAAGAAGACAAAAGGTGCACCGGCTGGGTCTGGCTCGCTACTTGTGTTGTAGAAAGCAGACAATTCACAAGAGGTATTTAGATGGATGTACGTTCTAAGTGAAATCCTTAAGAACGGTATTATTTCAACAGGCAAACGGTAGTGTTTTGATCAAAAAACCTTCGAGCTAGAGTTGACCAAGATGATTTGACTAGAGGTACTTACAATACAAAAGGCCGGTAGTTGTGGTCAAGTACATCTAACGAAGGCTGTTTCTACACAATCGTCGCGTGTCCAAACAGGTAAAGATAAAATTAAGTACTGCATGTAGACGCCAGTAACAGCACGATATTGATAGCCAATTGCAGCAATTAAAGAAACAATACGTTGCACGTTTGGCGACACGTAATCACAATCACAACGACAGAGGCAAACAGAATCGACACCAAAGTCTATAATACTAACGGATAATTTAAATTAGCGGCTTAACTGTTTATAAACAGTTACAAGATAGACAAATAGATAGATAATAAGTAAGTAAACTTACCGGACTCGTCTGACTGGCTTGTTCGGGAGGTGCTATACAAGTGATGTAATATCGAGCTATTTGATTAGGGCTTGAATTTTTATACAGAGTGGGAGATCGTAGGAGTGGTAGATTTAAAAAACTAAATACAGTATCCAACAAGACCACTTATCCCTCATTAAACATTATATGTCCAATACCTATTTTATCTTCCAAAATCAATTCAACAGACAAATAAATGATGACCCAATGGGCTCCCGTCTATCTCCAGTAATTGCTAATATCTTTATGGAAGACTTCGAGACCAGAGCACTATCCACATCAATGCTCAAACCCACCTGTTGGCTACGATATGTTGACGATACATTGGTCATTTGGCCCCATGACAAGGTTGATTTGGTGTCTTTTCAAACGCATCTGAATGGTATACATCCTAGTATCCAGTTCATGATGGAGATGGAAACTGATTCATCCCTACCGTTTCTCGATGTTATCATAAAGAAAAACCAATCCCAAGGTTTTCATTACTCTGTTTATCGAAAACCCACACATACCAATCGTTACTTGCGTGCCAACTCTCACCATCCACCTTCACAAATCAATTCAGTCATTAATACCCTTGTCTCCAGATCAATACGCCTTTGCGATGATGCAAGTAGACCCGGTGAGCTCTCTTGTTGTGCTGAGCTGAGCTGTGTAAAAAAATCCCTCATCCAAAACGGTTACCGCGAAAATCACATCAATAGGAGCATCCACAGACATCAATCTCCCACTCGATCTCAATCCAAAGACTCGGACCCCTATCATATGAAATCTTTTCTTGCTTACATCTATGGTGTCACTGACAAAATCGACAAAATTCTTAAATCAAGAGGAATAAAAACAATATTTACTTCATAACAAAAACTTTCATCTCTTGTTCGATCAATCAAAGACAACAATCCAAATGAACAACACGGAGTTTATGAAATTCCTTGTGCAGGCTGTTATATCCTATACAGGCCAAACAAATCGTAGAATCCAAAATAGGATTTATGAACATTCAATTTCTGTTCGCAATTCCGATTCAATTTCAGCTCTAGGTAAATACCATCTTCATACAGGTCACAAAATTGATTTTAAAAACTCCAGAAACACAGCCCCCATCCGCTTCTACCAACCAAGAATTATCTGAGAAGTCATAGAGATAGAAAAAAGGCCCAATTGTCTTAATAAAAGAGATGACGCCATAGGGTTACCTTCTACATGGAGACCTCTCATAAAGAAAATATCGTCCCCTCCATCCTGGAATCAAAATCCCACTGTCGGAAATGTTCGCACTAACTCCCGCGCCAATCCCCACCCTAACCCACACGCCAACCTCCAACCAGGCCACGTCACCATCGACGGTATAAATGAACCGTCCCCTGTTCCCAGTCGTAGTAGTGAAGTGAATATTGATCAGTGTAGTAGTGTCTAGGGGCTCAGGAGACTGAGACCTCGGAAGGCCTGAAGAAGACATCAGATAGGATGTCGAAAGCTCGGCGCAATGAAAATCAACGCGGTTCAACCCGGAAGACTGATGAGTTTCATATTAATCTTAGCTCTAGGTTTAAGACATAAATACCTTTTTAACATTAGTATTTTATTTGTATACATGCTTATATATGCAAATATGTACGAAAATCTAAAGATCAAGCAAATCGAACCCTTTTTTATTTCAATTGATTAAGCGATAACTCTACACAACAGACAATAAATCCTCCGTCCATGGAGAAGTTTCACTATATATACATATAAATTATATATATATATATATATATATATATATATATATATATATATATATATATATATATATATATATATATATATATATATATATATATATATAAGAAAAAAAAGGAAGTACTTGTGACTCGTTTGGAAAAAATATATAACTATTTTGGACGAGTTGGAGCCCTTTTATTGACTCCAACCCATCCAAAACAGTTATATATATATATATATATATATATATATATATATATATATATATATATATATATATATATATATATATATACATCCTACTATCATTTTCGCATCGATACATTATGCTTTTACCATCAATTTAGCATCGTTTTGCAAAGTAGCATCTGTATATCGACGCTACTTTACAAGACCTTAATAACTTTTTTCCTGTACTTGTTACAAGAATTTTAACCATCTCATTGATTAGAGTTTTGATACCGTATTGGTATTTTAAAATATCCGCTTTCTCTTTTTATCCCTTACTGAGTTATATAAGTTTATTCCAGAAAATGTTCGAGTCTAAAATGATGATACAGTGAAAATATTATATATATTTAGTTCAGGGTTTTACCGTTTACTCGCTGCCATTATATACATGAAAATGTATATCCCACTTTCATTATCAATCATTTTAGCATCAGAAATTTGGCATCGCTGTTGAATATAATATTACCCACAACGAAATAGTAAATTTAAGAATATATATATTTTGTTCACCCATAAATCATTCTGGCATCATATTCGGTTAAAAGTAACGGGTTATCATAATATATTGCAACTACCTATTGTATCTTTGCTCCAATTGGTCCAATCGTGACGTACAGCGTCCTAAATGATAGGATTTGACCAATTAAATACAATAAGACAGTAAAATCAAATACAGTACCAGTCAAAAAGGCCTTAGTTATATATCTTCGTTTCTATAAGTCTAATCGTGACGTACAGTAACTCAAATAATAGGATTTAACCAATCGAATACAATGAGATAGAAAAATAAAATACCTGTCAAAAAGGCCTTAGTTATGTGTCTGCGGTCCTATTAGTTCAATCGTGATGTTCAGTACCTCAAATGATAGAGTTTAACTAATAGAATACAATGAGATTAACGCGCAGTATTAACGCACAGAGGTGTGTGGCATATTACGGAACAGCATTTAACAAATAACATACGATTACGTCATACATGTCTATGCATACGTCCACTTTTAGTTAACTACTCTATACATGATAAACGCGAAAAAGCTCCAACGTTCACTGTTAGACATATGCCTCCCGTTCACTGCACACATTTACTGCTCCTTGACGCTTTGACGTGAATGGGATAGGATTTAACAAATAGAATGGCAGAAAAAACTAAACAAGACAGTGTTTAAAACGTGGAATGCGTCGTAGAACGTGAAATATTGGCGTAAAATTATGTGATGGCCATAGACGGTTCTTTAATACCCAGAAAACGACTCTCTTTGTAAAGCTACATAGGCTTGCATCTTTGCGGGAAAAAGTCGATCATTCATTTTATAACCCAAAGGGGACCATAAAATATTCAACGGTAAAACGTAATATAATGTAACAGTATGACAAAACTTTTTTCCGCACGGGTTCACACCTGTGTACCTTTACAAAGGGAGTCGTACATAACCTTTAAGTTGATCGTAATACATAACTGCAAAGTATGTTGAAGACTTGGGTTAGTATATACAGTGCATTTGGTGTATTTTTTTTAACATGATTAGGAAATCGTTGACTAGAGACTATTAAAGAAGTTCTTAAAATTTTTGCGGGTCACCGCCTTTTCTGTAAATGTTTTGAATATTGTTATTCATTTAATTTTTTTCCACAATTGGTTGAATAATTCCTGCTGATATTTGGTCTAAGCTTACTTCTTTTCCCCATTCAAGCCGTTTCACAGCTAATTCTACTTCCCCTCTATGGTGCCTTGTTCACCTGTTTTGGAAATTTCCGGCTCTTTTCATCTCTTATAGCATAAAACAGTTGTTCCAGATATCTTTAGCGCGTTTCCTTTTTTTGTGGATGAATATGGTGCCGTTTTCATCTTCTACTATTTAATATGGTGCTACACGATCAACACTTCCAAAGCAAGAAAACACAAATAACACTCCGAATTATATTATACAACTAATAGTCGAAAAACAAAGAGCAAGGGTTAGATGGCAAAGAAGCCGAAATCTTAATGACAAACACAAACATAATCGACTAATCAGACAATTAAGATCAGCGCTACATGAAGCACACAATGCCACATTTGAACACTACATTAGTACATTGTCTAAAGATTATTCAGTATGGATAGCAACAAAAACACTTAAAGAGATCTGAAGAACACAACCCACCAATTAAGAAAGATGATGTTAGTTGAGTAAGATCAGACCAGGAAAAAATGTCAACATTTGCAGAGTACTTATCTTATTTTTAAAGAATACCAACCAGATAATAATAATCAAGCACTAAAACACTGAAAGCACTTTATTTATTTATTACATACGGTCGGTCTTATGGTCTTATTACGACTTCAAGATTATAGGACCTAAATATATCTGGTACCGCACTGCTAATTGAGAATTATGTTTGTAATGCGATAAGAGGTCCGGATATACGAGACACCAGTGACTCATGCTGCACTGATAAAAATCCAACAGGGATCTGCATTTCTATAAAAAATTGATTATTTGTTTTGTGTATTAATTTAGTTTAGAGATCAAACAAGAGTTGCAGTAAAAGATTTTTCTAAATATAGAATGTAAAACATATTTCCAATGCTTTGTGAAAGAGAACCAGTTTATAATATTCCGGACGACGTAAAAACACCTTTTTTAGAATATTGGTCGATGAATTGAAATCATGTTTCAAGAAACGAAATCATGTGCAGATGTTCTACTATAAAAACATGTAAAACCAAAATCTCGATTAAAAAAGTTGCAACCGGTTACTTACGATGAAACTTCACCCTATTATTGATTTTATAATTGATAAAATGGGTCGACAAATGACCAGTTTTAATCCTTACAACATTTAAACATAATAGTTGTATCTTGGTTTAATCAAGAGAAAAGAAAAATTATACACAAGTGCTAAAACCACGAGCTATTCTCGATTATAACTTAATGAAAAAGAGTGTTGATTTTAGTGATCAAATGGCTTCTTACCAAAGCCCAATACGCAAAATTCTGAAGTGGTACCGGAAAGTGGCAGTGGAATTAATATTTAATACCGCAGTAGTCAATGCGTAGTTGCTAAATAATAGAAACCGTGAAAAAAGCGACAACCCATCCTTGAGTTCAGACTGGAGCTCGCGAAGACATTTGCAAATAAAGAAATGTTGGAACCCTCACGACCAGTTACACCCAAAAAATACCATTTCAGGCAAAGCTATGTAGATAATAAAAAGAGAAGAAAGTGTAAAGATGTTACAAAATTTTAAGAAGAAGCATGACTAGTAGAAAGGCCGATAGAAAAGTTAAAAAAGTTAAAACATACTGTGAAGAATGTGATGGCAAAACTGCAATATGTCTAGCGTGCACATGAAGTCCATCAAAAAACAATTTTACTTATACAGGAACTATTTTTGAGTTAAAAATGTATTCTGCCTTAAGTGCCCTTATAGTATTGGAAGTCGTAAGTTGATAGAGTCTAGTAGTACGTTTTTATTGTTAATTACCTCTGTAAAAGTGATTGTGAGTTATAGTATTTGTAAAAAAATGGATGTAAATAATGTGCCTTCGACATATAAAAAGCTAGATGTGAACATAAACGTAGATTGACCACTGCTGAATTACAATCATTGTTAAAAGCATCTGACGAGGACGATGAGTGACCCTAATTAATTCTGACGAAGTACTAGCACAAAGTCGTTTAGAAAAATCAAGGATTGCGTTGTATGGGGACAATTAAGATAAACCGTCTGAATGACTACTGGAAAAGTACGGATAACTTCTATAATAGTATTGACTTGGACTTGACTAGACAATTGCTCATAGCTCATGTTAAGAAATAACCGAATAGACAATCCCCACTTGTCAAGGAAACTAAAAAAACGTGAAGTGGTCGGTATTTATAGTCCTGAAGGAATATGTGTGACCAAGTGCAGAGATAAACAAGACATATACATGATATGTATATTCGGAATTTGGTTATCAGATGGTTAGAACTAGATCAAAAAGAGGATTGGTATCTGAGAAAGTTAATTGCTTAATATAATAAATATAAATGTGGTACAAACTTACGTGAACAAATGCTGAGCTACTATTCATGCGAATATAAGAGTCTAAGGTGGTAGAAAAAGTTAAACAAGTGCATATTTTTCAGCTCATCTTGCTGAATGCATATTTTCTATATAGCAGTAGATATTAAAAGAAGATTTCCCTTTGCGATTTTAAACTTTCGGTCATTGAGAGTCTTTAAGGACCAAATCCCAAGTATCTACCTATTAAAAACCGGCAGTCCACCATTTACCTTAAAATTTTCCAAAAACTGTTCTACGGAAAACTAGGTGCTGCAAATTAGTTTCAGTTATTCATTATAATAAATCATAAATAAAAAATAAAAATGAAATAAAAGTGGAAGTTTTTTATTATTTTTTTATTTTTCTTTACGTATTTTTAACTTTGGCAACATTTCCATAAATTTTATAATTATAAATAAAAATTATACATTTATATAGTTTTTTATTATTTTAATAGAAAACAAATAAACATGATAGTGCACTGGTAGCACTTAATATACATACAGTTACATACAATATATTTTAAATTTAATTTGAAACAAAAAACAATATATTCTACATAAACAAACATAATGTAATCAAAAATTAATTCATTTTAAAAAACTAACCGGCACCATGTGTACATCAACATATTTTATTGGAGACGAACGTGTTACAATGAATTTTGAAACAAACAAAAGTTTATAAAGATTTAAACGCAACTAAGGTGTTAAAAAGTTTTTCTCGTATTTCTCAAAAGTAAAACTACTGAATATATTCAGATTTTAAAATGACGATTCACTTATTTTTTGAATATGCGTTATGAATAAAGACTTTAATCTTTTGCCAGTCTTTATTGTGCAGTAGATCGGAATATTTTTTTATCAACCCTTATCCGGACACTTATTTTTTCTAACGTAGTAGGACAGAGTGTGTCCAACGGACACACGGCAACAATATTACGGCATTTCATGTTATAATTAATTAAATGTGTATCAAATCTTTTGAATATTTATTTTTTACTAATAAAGTAATAATTATTGAGTGCTTGCTTTATAAAAATTAAAAAAACATTGCATATCTTAACCTATAATAATTCTAAAGTATCTACAATATATATATGACTATTATACGTTTGTTTTCGTGTTCTTGATTCTTTTGATGGACATAAGTAACATCTTCTTTTTTGTTGACTGAGTTGTAGCATTTGTGGCAGTTGCTTCTCCTGCAAAGTTCGCCAAAAGGGATCTGGTTGATTTAGACAGTCCTACGTTTGATCTGCGGATAATATGGGGCTTTATAAATTGTTCTGCTGTTTCAATTATGAATAGACATCTTTTTTCGTGTCTTTTTATGTTCCATTTTGGATGCAGGTTGGTCCAGATAACATAAGATGCTAGACAGCATACATCCAACATGTTCATAAAATATGCAAAAGTCCAACGGTTTGTTCTACGTTTGCACATATATTGATGCACCATCTGGTCAAGCAAGTCAACTCCATGTATGCAGCATTTGTGGCAGTTGCTTCTCCTGCAAAGTTCGCCAAAAGGGATCTGGTTGATTTAGACAGTCCTACGTTTGATCTGCGGATAATATGGGGCTTTATAAATTGTTCTGCTGTTTCAATTATGAATAGACATCTTTTTTCGTGTCTTTTTATGTTCCATTTTGGATGCAGGTTGGTCCAGATAACATAAGATGCTAGACAGCATACATCCAACATGTTCATAAAAAATGGAAAAGTCCAACGGTTTGTTCTACGTTTGCACATATATTGATGCACCATCTGGTCAAGCAAGTCAACTCCATCTTTTGTTTTATTATAGTAGAGAATAATCTCTGGTTTATGGTTCACCTCTTCTCCAGTGTCATTCGAGTATTGCATTGTTGACAACACTATGACACTTTTCTTAGGCTTAGGCACGTATGATACCATTGTCGCCTTTTTTGTGAATCCAATTGTAGAAGACAATTATTGCTCCTTGTTCTTACATGGTTGAAATTCAGGAGGAATAAACCTTTTATTTTTTCTAACTGTGCCAACAATTGTTAAACCATTAGATAGCATATTATAAGCCATATATGTTAGAAATATAAGCCATAATGTTATGTCCCTGTTGGTTTGGTAATAAGGTTCGCTTAGTGATTCTACTACTTTACGTACCAAACCAGTAGCTACTTGGTTACCTTCTTTGCCGAGATATGGAATCGCATTTAGAGGATAAAAAGTTTCTGAGTCACATGCCCACCATATTTTCATCCCATACTTCGGGTTTTGTGGGAATATACTGTTTGAACGGACATCTTCCACGATAAGGTATCAACTGCTCGTCGATTATTATATTTCATCCTGGCAAATAATGCTTTTTCAAATTTCCTAATATTTTATTCCATATATTCCGTATAGCAGCCAGTTTATCTTTTTTACGTCTCTCGGATCTTGTCGAAATGAATAAAACGTAAAAGCTCTTTGAACATATTTATACCCATAATGACTCGAAAAATCTGTGGTCTATAAACTGAATTCCACAAAGCTTTATAACTTGCATAGTTTGATTTTAGATATCCAGCGGTGAACAGGAGGCCAAAGAAAGCATACATTTTAATTCTATCACAGGACTTCCATGGTTTATTTTGCAATACAGGATGAGCCTCTATATTGGTGTAACGGACAATGTCATCCACAATATTTTCAGTCAAATATAAGCGAAATGTATCTATTAGTTCTTTAATGAGTGTTCCAGGTGGAAGTTGAACTGTGTGTAATGGTCCTTTTACCATATTCTGAATTCGTGTTCGTCCAGTCGGAAAAGGTTGTGATAACCACTCAGTTTTATCTTTTGCAACATACATTTCTGGTTGACTGTTTCTGATGTGTTCTTCAATAGCTCAAATTTTATTATAAAGTTTTCTAGTCGATATCTACGTTTTATTTAATACTTACATGGATTTTCCTCTGATATTTGTTCATCCTTCTCTACACTAGCTTTCGACAAATAATCATCATCTGATTCGGACTCGTCGTCTAAATCCGCTAGATAGTGTTCGTCTTCATCAAAATCAGACAAGTTCTCAATTATATCTACAAGCTCCGTTACGGTTAACTTTCTTTTGGTCATATTTACTATTTTATATATATATATATATATATATATATATATATATATATATATATCTGCTGCTATCGCTAGTTCTTCTTACATGTCCATACCACTTTAGTCTTCTTTGTTCTATATATGTTAGTATGTCTGTTTCTATTGATGTTCTTTGCTTTATTTCGTCATTACTTCTCCTATCCATTCTTGTTACTCTGCAGCATCTTCGCAGGCATTCCGCGACAGCAGATGGATAAAGAAAATAACCGAATGGAGCCCCATAGGAAGGAGGAAAAGAGGACGACCCCGAAAATCCTGGAGGAACGAAGTAGAGTAAGAGAGGACTGAACGATGGAGAATGGAACAACAGAGAGAGAGGGAAACGGTTGAGCGAGGGAAGGCAGTGAATACTGTAGAATCACTAAATATATATATATATATATATATATATATATATATATATATATATATATATATATACACGCTGAAAAAATAGTTGGCAAATACCAAAGTGGCTTCTGTAGACAGAAGTCAACAATAGACCAGATATTTGTTCTGCGACAGATCCTCGAAAAAACAAGTGAATATAACATCGACACCCATCATCTCTTCATAGACTTTGAAAGCGCATACGACAATATAAACCGAGAATTCTTAATAAAAGCAATGAAAGAATTTAATATACCAACACAACTAATAGAACTGATAAAAGAATCTCTAAAAGTAGAAAGTAGAATCCGGATACAAAATGAATTAACGGAAACAATAGATGTGAAAAAGGGACTACGCCAGGGAGACGCTCTATCATGCATCTTGTTCAACATCGTGCTCGAGAAAATACTGAGGGACACAACAGTCAATACACGAGGAACAATCATTAATAAAAGCGTGCAAATACTAGCATTTGCAGATGATGTTGACATAATCGCAAGATCAAGAAGAGACATGATAGAGGCATACAACCAAATAGAACGAGCTGCACAAAATAGTGGTCTTAAAATCAATCAGACCAAAACAAAATATATGCAGGTAAGAAAAAACGCAGAAATAAGGCAGCCACAAAATATAACAATAGGAGAATACAACATAGAGGAGATAAAAAACTTTATATACTTGGGATCCCTAGTCACGTCTGATAATAACGTTACGGAGGAAGTGAAGAGGCGAATATTTATTGCAAATAAATGTTACCATGGCTTAATTAGACACCTAAGATCAGATAACGTCGCAAGAAAGACAAAATGCCAAATATATAAAACCCTAATAAGACCGGTACTCACATATGGCTCAGAAACCTGGACACTTACTAAAAGAGAGGAAACGTTGTTAGCCACCTTCGAAAGAAAAATCTTGCGACACATATATAAGGGCACAAAAGAAAACGGAATATGGCGAAGACGATACAACTCTGAACTATACAAAATATACCAGGATCCGGATATTATAACATTCATCAAAATAGGAGGGGCTGCGTTGGATAGGACATGTAGAAAGAATGGAAGAAGGCGAAATACCAAACAAAATATTCAAACAGATGCCAGTAGGAAAAAGAACAAGAGGAAGACCGAAACTGAGATACTTAGAACAAATAGAAAATGATATAACAACCTTAAAAATAAAAAACTGGAGAAAAAAAGCACGAAACAGATCGGAATGGAGAAGAATCCTAGAACAGGCCAAGACCCAAAAAGGTTTGTCGAGCCAGTGATGATGATGATATTATATAGTTTAGTAGATGTGTGAAAACTACGTGAAGATATTTCTACGTAAAGAATAAATACCAGTAAAATAAATTGAAAAACTTACCCGAAACTACAGGACTACGAAAATATGAAAAATATCAAACAAAGTAAACTGCAATCTAGGCTAGCAAAAATGCAACTGAATGACTAGTCAGACAAGTCAGAGCTTGTTTGGTACTTCACGTAACCGATAGTCGATAAATATTGATGACCAGTGGCGTAACTGCATCCAATAGCAAATTGTGTCCGGCGGACACACACTGTTCGATTACGTTAGTAAAAATAATTTTATTTTTTTATAGTTTATTTTGGTTAGTTCAAAATAATAGTTGTTGTCTTCAATAAGTTTACTTTAAAGTAGACAAAGTCCTAATTTTTGAGGTAATAATATACTGTGATTTTCGAAATATACAGTAACATATCTATAAGTGTGTCCGATGGGCACACCTTATCCGGCTAAGAGTTAATTATTTACACTCATTTTCCTTCGGTGCTTTTTTATTGGTAATGTGAAGCTGGAATTGTTCTGTTACAGTGTGTTTTTGCAATTCTGTCCAACGTTCCCTCTGAATTGGTTTGCAGCTTTTCTCTTTATCACGGCCAAATTTACTGGTAATAGGTTCAGGTGTAAGCTCAGGTGACCTATGAAGGTCTCTCAATTCCTCTGCTTCATCCACTTCTTCGGATGTATTTTCAGATGTAAATTTAACTGCCTGGCCCTTCTCCATCAGTAGTAAAATTTTTGTTATTTTTGCTGTTTGATAAACATCATCAGGTAGTCTGTAAGATTTTTTATGAACTTCTGACGTATGCCCCATAAAAGTAGACAGCTCTAAATCGCTTTCCTTCATCTCAAATAATTGCGTTAAAGTGGCCATGTGTTTTCTAAGTCTTGTTGACGTCAATGCCTTAGGATTTTCTGCTTTACATGAAAAAGCATAATTTGACAATACTTTATACCCAATAATTGGTTTGTCATTATTTTTGACACTGGCGAAAAAATAGCTGTTCTGCTGATTAATAAAATTATTTCTAGCATCGAGAATAATTTTAATATGTTCCTGCACATCTGGGATTATTAAGACAGGGACGCCACGATCTTGTTTCCCTCTAATTACAATTCGTTCAAAGCTTTTCATCAGTAATTTTTCAGAAGATAGTAAAGCCTCCGAAAATTTCTCGTAGTTTTGTTGTTTGTCTTTTTCCGAGTTAAGGTAAGTATCTAAAAATAATCGTTGTAACTCTCCAGGTCTTTTCCTATTAAGTAGTATAAGTCTACAAAAAATTGTTTCTAATAATATCTTGTACGAATCCTTGTCGTTTAAATCCGATTTTAACTTTCTGGTAGTTATCTCTGCTTGTTTAGTAAGATAGTCCTTTAATAACTTGAGCGGAGCGGAACAACGGTAATGTTGTTCCATTTTTGCATGATTAAATGATTTGATACTTTTGTTGAAATATCAAATTTCCAATTAGATTGTAAAAGCTGTATCATAGTTTTGAAATTTGCTTCAACTTCAGCAGTGGCAACATTAGCATAAACACAATGCAAAATGCACAAATTAATGTGTCTTTTTTAGCTATCATTGAGACATTATCTAACCTCATAGTTGGAAACACTTTTGATTGTAGTCCATTGTCGACTCCAAGTTTAAATAAAAGTTGACTTTTTATTGTCTTACTTTTGTTTAATCTTTTTTGACATACCTTTTTATGATGCCATAACTTCCTAGACACGTAAATCCCGAAACAAAATTCACATGGAATATAATTATCTTAATCGCAAGGTATGTTCGTTTTTTTCATGGGTTTAAAATGAACCTGCGAATTTAAATAATTTCCTTTTTTTCTAATTAGTCCAATTAATTCTTTTCTCTCTACTTTTGGCCGGTTTGGACAAAATCTCTTGAACTTCTATTTCCAAAGGGTGTGCAGTTACAAGATGTCTACTAAAATTTAAAACAAGATTTTCACAAAAATAACAATAATTCTTTAATCTGGTTTGTTTTGATGCAGTCGAAGTAGATGGCGCTGTACTTGTATCCATTTTTACTATTTGATTAATTTCACAATTAACTTCAACTACCGGAATGTGATTATGATTATTAACACTTACATTATCGAAACTTATTTTGTTAATATCATGTATGTCTACATCTATTTCATCGGGAAAGTTTTGATTTTGTTTATCAACTTCTAGACCTTGGACCTTGAAAAATCATATTGCATTAAAGACTGTTAACATAAAATTTCAACAGCTATGTTGCCTGAAACACTTGTTCTTTCTTAATACTTTGGCTTTCCTTGTGAGTTATTCTGTGTGACTTAGTATAACTTCCCTAAAATTTAGAGTGTTAGTACTATGTTAAAATTATATATTTACCTGACTTACTTTTAAATTATCGCTACTTTGATTACTTGGCGAATACGCAAGATCCTTTTCAGAATCGTAGAATAAATCCTAAAATAATATTATGTTAAGGTATGTACATGTAAATTATATTTTTATTGTAATTTCGTATTACTTAACTAAATATTGTAAAAGTTCATCAGAGAGTACAAGACAGAAGACAAGAAGACAGAATAAACCCAACGATTTATTGTGAAAGACGCACACAGTTTATTTGCTGATCCCTGTTCAAAAATATCCCCTTTAAATAAATGAGAAGGCTACCGGAAGAATTTTTTGGGCAGAAATTAAAACAGTTTTTTTAAACAAATTCAAAAGATTACCTTTTTTGCCCCGGAAAATATGTTTTTATGTTTGGGTCATTTTAAATAAAAAAGATTTCTTGTCATTTTTAAAAGTTTTAAAAATTTCTTAAAAAGTTGACAGTTTTCGAGTTATAAGCTATTTAAAATCTGAAAAATGCGAAAATATGCATTTTCGAGGCTTAAACACTCATGTAAATTATTATTTTTGAGGTTGCCAAGTGCCTAAATTGAAATTTAAACATTCAGTTTTATGATTCTGGCGAATAATCGGGGCTTATTTCAATTTAGACCGTTGTTTTTTAATTACTTATTATGCGCGTCCACTAGACGTTTAAGTAGTCTTTTAAAATAATAATTTACATACGAGTTTTTAAGCCTCGAAAATGCGTATTCTCGCATTATTCAGATTTTAAAAGAGACCTTCTTGTGTTTAAAATGACCTAAAAAAACTAAAAAAATATCTGGAGCAAAAAAGATAAGCTTTTGGCGCCGTTCTGATTTGTTTAAAGGGGACATTTTTGAGCAGGAATCAGCAAAGAAACCAAATCAGAAATTTTTTCATACGGGAGCGGCCTCACAACATGGACTGTAAGGATATGCTTTTCTAAAGGCGAAAAAGTTACGACCCTGAATTATCCAATATGATGACGATGTATAGAAAGACTATACATATTTGTTAAATTATATTAACAGCTTTTAGTTGTTACTGTATTTTGAAATTGTACGTTCCAAACAAATAAATTTTAATAAGGTTCTGAAACTATTGTCTTGTGGCATGTTTAAATTAAGTGTTATGTTTATATGGGATTAGCCACAGTTGGTTTGTAATTATAAATACATTATTACATAAAAAATACTGACTTTTCGATTTGCACTACGGAAATCGTTCACAGAGAAAGTTAAAATAAAATTAAAATAAATTTTATTGCGAAAATTTTTTTTAAAACACCTTTTCGGCTATGAATTTGTAATTGTCCTTTCCGCAATTTCTTATTATTAATTGGCATGTTTACGTAACAATAATTAATGGAATTAAAACTGTACAACTACAAAAAGTTGAATATAAAAGAATTAAAAATGTATTATTTATTACTAAGGACTATACTAAAATGTGTATAACATAAATGACAAATGTAAAAGCATATCCTGAAGTTATTATTGAATCAGGTCAAAAAATTTTGGTTTTATTTGGTGTAGAAACAATATCTATACAAAAATAACAGAAAAAACTATTTTAAATGTTATCAATTTAAAAAGGGCAATAAGTACAAAAAAACAATTTAAACAAAATTCCAATCAATAGGTACCAAACTAAAAATTATATTATAAAAGTCCGGAATGTAAAATATTAAATAGAATTTTGGCAAATGCAAGTAATTTTATTTAAGTGAAACTAAACAATTATAATTACCTAAGTGAAATTTAAAATGAAAGCAAAGCTACTCAACAAAATAGTTCAAAATATTTGTGTGTGATACCCAGAAAGGATGGCCTTACAAACCACACAAATTTTGAAAACATAAATAGGTATCAAAACTGTATTAAATTGTCTTTGCTGCTAATAAGTTATAGAAAAAGTCAGAATAGACAGAGTAGAAAACTTATAATTATAAAATTCATTTAACCATTGACCATGTCATTGTGATAACGACTTCTTGTTTGTAAGTGAAAACGGCAATAAGTATAAAATTAATTTCTCAAATTACAAATGTAAATTTGTTTTTTTTTTCAACAAGCAAATAATTTAAATCGTTATGAGGAATTATCATTGTAGTTTAACAGGCAAAATGTGTTAAATATTTCAACAAAATTAAATAAAATTTGATATCCTTTGGACTAGTGAGACATTATAGTACTCGTGTAATAAATGTCTCACACAGAACCCCTTCTCGTAAGAAGTTAATTAGCAAAAATCATCTAAAATTTAAAATAAATGTATGTTTTATTACTCCATTAGAACAAAAAAAAAATTCTGTGTAGTGTCAGACAGTACAATAAATTGAAAATAAAAAATTATAATGTACTATTAGTCGATTATATTAGAATTTGAGGGAATGTTGAATGAAAGATATTTTAAAATTTTTAATTATGCCCGTACACACCTTGTACGAGTATAATTGTAGTATTTACCTCCAAAAGAAATTCCATTCCATTTATAAGGCTTGGAGGTGGACTCTCTTCTTTTATGAAGAGTCGATCGTTACTCACATGTTTTCCATTTCCTAAAGCAAAGCAAAGCAAACACATGGATAAGACAGAAAACCAAAGTCACCGATGTGGTGCAAAAATCATTAAAGTTGAAATGGGAATACGCTGGACATGTAGCTAGGAGCGATCTAAACAAATGGCACAGATCAATTTTAACCTGGAGACCATACCAACACAAAAGACCCAGAGGCAGACCTCCTATGAGATGGACAAATGATCTGAAAAGGACTGCCGGGAAAAATTGGCTACAAGTAGCGTACAATAAAAAACAATGGAAAGGAAGACTTGAAGAGGCTTATGTTCAGATGTGGGCGTGAATGGCTAGACGAAGAAAGCAAAGCATAAATTCATTCTCCTATGGTTGTGCATGTTTTGCAATATTTTTAACATAGTATTTTTAAAACAGATTTTGCAAAAAAAGTTAATTTTTAAACTAGGGAAGTGTCTTTCGAAAAAACCTTACGATTAGGTATACAAATATATATTTAGTTTAAACAGTTATTTAAAATTTTGCTAAGTAGAAATATTACAGTAATAAAGACATACTAAAGTAAATCAAAATGAATTTTACCATAATAATACAAGTATTACTTACCTGTTGCTGGCAGCGCAAAAATTCGTTTCGATCGTTCACTTATGATTTTTCAAAATTATCTGGGAAAAATTACCTGCTAAATTAAATATGCAACTAAACTATAATATACCTATTAAATCCGAGAACCCTAAACTGGTCAGTAAGTTTGTATGTCGGTCTTTGAACCCTACCCAAACCGATCGATATTTATGTACATACTGTGTTTTAAATAAATATATATATATATATATATATATATATATATATATATATATATATTTTGGCAACATCTAGTGATACTGTATTGACGCAAGAAACAATGATTTTACCTATAGAGGTTAAACTGTCTGGTAAGTGTAAAAAATTAAATATATAAAAAAATCGAAATATTAAAAAACTGACAACGGTGTCAAGCCTAAAAAGATACACTCAACGAATATACACGACTTATAATTTGAATATGATAGCATACTACTGCAACGTGAAAAGAGTTCAAAATGATGGCGGGATGTATATATATATATATATATATATATATATATATATATATATATATAATTACCATAATGCCTCCAAAGCAGGATGTCCAACATAATTAAACACTGGAGCAGCTAATGTTGATCCAATTAGCAATAGCTGTACAGCGGTATTAACTTTGCTTATAAATGTAGGAGCTAATTGGGCAGTTGCATGAGTCATATCAAAATATCTACTTAATGTTCTCTGGAAACAGAAGAATGTATCAACTTTAATAATGTTATTAAAACAGGAAATTTCAATTTTCTATTATTGTATGTTGTTAGATTGTATATGTTATATAGGATATTTACAGGGTGATTAAAGTTCAGTAGATCCACTGTAATAATAGATAGCAATAAAAGTTAATAACAGAAATTTTAGGCAACACCCTATATTTAATTTTATATTCAAAATCTTCACTTCCTTATCACAACCATATAAAGTTTTGTTCTGTTGTACAGAATATTTACAAAGTTATAACCACTTTTCTATGAAAATCGTAACAAGTATAACTGTATAATTACAAAGAAACACAATAACCATGTTCTATTTTTTTATTAATTGTCAAAATTTTTAAAAATGATTGATATTGCTGAATTTCTTTATATCGAATACAGGGTGAGTCAAAACGCAAGTACATTATGTTCTCAGTAATTTTATATAGAACACCCTGTATTCTATGTGACTATCGAAAAGTACCATTACACATACTTCAATTTTATTTAATATTCCCTACGAATAAATTTATTAGTTTTGAGATATTTTTATTTTTAAAAGCAAATTATTAATTAGGTGTCTAAATTTTTACAAATTTTAAGTAAGTCATGAATTGTCTAGAACTGACAGTTCACCATAATTGTTTGTGTATAAACTTACTAAAATAGTTGAAATGAATTTTACTGTTAAGGAAATTGTAGATATGATCTGGATATTGGAGGAATGCTAAACATGCGTTATTATAAGTAGGAATTTATCATGAATGGTTTCCTGATAGATGACAGCCTAAAACAGCAAGATTTAAAAGATTGAGGGATAGGTTTAAACGCAACGGTTCAGTTATTTATAAAAAACACGAACGAACAAAAAGTACTACTCTGAGAACGAAAAATTAAATAAATGTGTTGCTGGCAGTTACTTAAAAATCCACATACAAGTATACAGAGTACATATTTCCAAAGAAAATGAACTAACTTACTACTCTGTGCAAAAAACAGAATGTACCCTTATCGTAATCAATTGCACCAAGAATTAATTCAAGAAGATTTTGAACACAGAATCGTATTTAGTGAATGGACCTTAGAATGAATCAACAGGTAGCTTTCATCGATAATGTACTATATGGAGATGAATCTACGTTTCATAAATACGGTTCTGTTAATAAGCATAACTTTCATTATTATGCCACAATTAACCGATACCACATAGATAGACACAGTCAAAGTAGATGGTCGCTGAACGTGTGAGGAGGTATTGTTGGTAACCATGTCGTGAGACCATATTTTTTTGAAGAAAATCTAAATGGTGAGATATATTTAGTTTTTTTAGTAAATTAATTGCCCATATTATTGGAAGACGTTCCACTTCGTTTGAACAAATGTGGTTTTTGCATGACGGTGCTCCTGTTCACTATTATGCATTGATTCAAGGTGAACTTGACAATCAGTTTCCTGATATGGACTTATTTTTTGGGGTTACGTTAAGAATGAAGTTTATAAAATACCTCCAACAACAAGAGATGAGATGAAAGACAGAATGGGAAACTTATTTCGAAGTGTTAGTTTACAAATGCTTCGTAATGTAAGTGACTCTTACCAATGACCGTTTTCAGGCGTGCATAAATGTTTCAGGAGATCATTTTGAATACCTTATGTAATTAAATATTAAAAATATTTTATTAAAAGTGGTTTTTAATTTCTCCATAAATGTTGTGTTTTGTGTTGTAAAATTTATTAATAAATTATTTTTCTTTTTTATTTGTTACATTGTTACATTAATCACCGGATTAATAATCAGTAATGGAGAAATGTCTGTTTTAGACAATTCTGTCATGGCTTACTTAAAATTTGTAAAAATTTAGATACCTAATTGTGATACACTGGAATTAGTATTTAAGGAAATTGGAACCTGTATTTCTCTCTTGAACCCGGCCGAAGGGTCTCTCCCAGCCGCCATAGTTACAGTTCGAGGAAACTCAACTGTAATATCTACGATGCCCTTAAGGCTTATCCTCGAAAATCCTAACGGTTAAATCCAGTGGAATCTATATTTCAAAAATATCTTTCTTTACGAAAACAAAATCCATTCATGAAGAATATTCTAAACGTCATCTTGTACTAGAGTTGAGCTTTATACCTACTTACAACCGGGACACCCACCCCCTGTGGTGAAAAGTCTTGGGTCTATACAATAAAGCGAGCGGGTGGTCTTATATTCAGTGCGGTAATGGGGTAATTAGAATAATACGAGTATACCAGAGTAATATTATTTATTGAATAATTAATTCACAACTTAGCAAAGGTACAAACAGGTAACAAATAATCGTCCTGTAAATCATAACAATCAAATCGAAGACAAACTTTTATAAAATTTTATTACAAAATAATGTATAACAAGATATTTTGAGGTCACAGTATAGCTGAATTCGTTTTTTTTTGTCTTATATTTTCTTTTGTTTGTTTTTTTTGTTACTTTTTTTACTGATTGGCTTTGAACGTAGATTACAGTTTGATGATAAATATTCTGAAATGAAAAATTTTGATATGTGGTGAATAAAAACATTTATGAAATTAAAATGAAAGGATTTACGTCTATTAGGTTGCCAAAGACATTATTTCAAATGCTTATAAAGAAAATAATTTCACAGCCTATAGAATAGAAAAACAATCCATTGCAGGACAAGAATTAAACGAAATGCTTGCTTTAGATATTTGCCCATCAGAAATGTTTGTTCATCAGGAATATCGTTTTTTAGCTGCAACACCTGATCGACTCATAGGTAATATTATTGTCCAAATTAAATGACCAATTTCAGCAAAGATTTATGGCCTAAAGATGCAATAGAGAAGAAAATACTAAAGTATATGGAAGTGAAAGATAATATATATATTTTAAAGAGAAATCACGCATATTACTATCAAATTCACATAATAGAATTATGTGTAATGCTTCTTTAGAAGCTGTTTCAGATAAAAATTATAATAAAAATTTTGCAAGTTTGGTAGCATATTTTCCCACAGTTTTACATCTTTATAGATCTTTTCGAATAAAATACCTTTTGGGGTCCATATTGCAAAGTAACAGTATTCTCTATTAGATATAAATAACTGTCCTTGCACTTGATAGTAATAGGAATCAGTTGGTTTCAAATGCAATTGACTATCAATTAGTTGGCAAAATTGAAGTTTTTTTTGTTCAATAGCTTCTTCAGGCGTAAGTTCTCTTGCTTTATATGGACATTTGATTTCGACTACGCCTGAGTCACCTATTAAACCATCAGGACTAGCTGCAAGAAAGGAATATTCATTATGTATGAAAAGGCCTGATAGTTCAATATTTATATTTAAAATTGTTTCTAATATTTCTTTTGCTTTAGGTTCGTTCGCAATTCCGTATTCCGTAAATCTATTTCCACAAAACGTTGGATTCAATATTGCTTCCACTCTTTTAGTTCTGTCTGTTTTGTCTCGAAATTTACATATTTTTCCGAAATTGCTGGACGTTAATCGTTGTTGACGTTCAATAAACCATGCAGCACTGTTATTTTGAGTCGTTGTATTATTAAAAATCTCTGTTCTTTCTGAGATATTTTTTTGTAATTTTTTTTTTTAAATTTCAGTTTTTTTGCTTCGAAGTCTTCATCTGACAACTGAACTAACTCTTCTGCATTTAGGTCATAGTCTTTATCAGACTGATTATTACTTTGTTTTTTAATATATTTTTTTGTCTTTTTGTTTGTTGGACCCATTTTTAAATTTTTTTTGAGCAAATAAATTTTTATAATAACCAGTTGCTTTTACTGCGGCTGCTGCCGCCAAACATCTTAACCGATAGCCACCTCTCTTGGTGTGATTTACACGTTTACCTCCAACAAATTTTGTTATAATAGAATTGAAGGTTTCGGCGTTATTATTGGTGGCACTTTTTATCAAACTTGTTGCTGATATTTAAGCCTATTGTTGAATGATATAATATCGGACAACAAACCACACTCTTGCATTTCAGGAATGTAATTAATTTCCTGGTCCAAATTTTGTTTTTTACAAAAATAAGGGGCACAATTTTTTTGATCACCGAACACGTAATACGCAGTGTTTTCATATCTTGTTGTAAACGAAGAATTTTTAGATTGTCACTGGAATTGTTTTCCCGGTGATATTTGACAGCACAGTCAATTGCCGTTCGTAGGCGTTGTATATTACTTTTCAGTACAGATCTTAATAGTAAAGGAATAGCTTTTCCCGCAGAACTGTGTTTTTTTGAAGACTGTTCTCTTAATCGATTGACAAAATTGCGTAACACATGGTTTTTGCACTCGATTTTCTCAATAAAAAAGTTATTGCCGTACGGCTTGGCTTCACATATTTTTTTGTATGTACTGCTGTCACCATCAGCAATAAAATATTTATATTTTAAGTTATGCATTTGTATGCTCTGTTCTTCTACAAAACCTTCTACAACAATTGCACTTTCCATCGCAGTCGAAATACTGTTATAATTTTTGTAACATACGTGTGGAGTAATAGGATTTTTTGACGCACACACACAACAATACTTGTTTTTTACACCTAAGTACAATAGCTTACCAGTTCTTTTTCCGATAATACAAGCCACACCCGAATTGGCCGAAAATACAGATTTATTTGATCTTCTTGCCCATGCACCATCAGCTATTACACTAATAACAGCTTTGTTGTCTTCTGGATCAACTTCACCCCCTTCACCCCCACTTTCTTCCTCTTTTCCAGCAGCTAACATCAACTCCATGGCTATATTATAGAAACTGTCCATGAGCTTCTCTTCTGTTTTTTTGTAGATGCTCTCTAACATCACTGACATATTAAGGGTCGAACACCATTCTTTTAAACTGGAATATCCTAACCCAACCGATATCACTCCAGTTACAGCAGCAGTATTGATTGGAATCTGTTGCGCATGTGGATCATCCGTTGAAACTTCCACAGTCGATTTGCAGATATTACATTGAAATAAAAAAGTTGATTCCAATCCCTTTCTGGTTTCTTTTAACAGCTCTACTGTGCTACCATCACAAGAAAATAGTCCACAGTGTGTAAAACTTAGCAGAGCTTTGGAAAAATGATAGACGTCTATAATTCTTCTTCCACAAATTTTAGAAGATGACCTAAAAATAAAATGTTTATGCTCCAACTCTGCCGAAAATATATTTTACTTACAAAGTTTCCATTTGCCCTGATTTTTCAAGAATCTGAAACTCTTTAGAAACGACTTCTGTTCGAATTCCAGAATCCACTTGGCCATGTCTACAAAAAAGCAATTTTGTTATTAAGAGAGTCAATGGTTTTTTGCTTACGGAAAAATTCAAACAAGATAGAACTTTTTGTAATTTCGTTAAGAAATATTTAATAAACAACATATCAAAAAGTTCTTACACATACGTACTCGTTGAAGGATGAACTTCACTTTCAAGTGCCGTGTTCGAAATTTCATCCACATAATCAAGATTGGCTTTCCTAAAAAATTATAATTCTATTACTTTCTGGAGTTTTTCATTTCAACAAATGCAAATGGGACAAATTTGTTTGTCAACAATAGAAACAGCAAAGAGAATAGCAGGAAATGGATCAGCCTTTCTCAGAAATGTAATTTGATTACCCTATTTTATTTCGACAATATAATTTGGTATTTCCACGACAAAATTAAAAAATATATAGAAATTTGATGTATAGAAATATATGTGAAATATGGATCATGAAGAATAATATGATGGACAATTTAGGATGTGACTCAGGTATATAATAAAGTATGGCAAAGACGCCATAACTATAAACTAAGACTATATTTACCAAAACGATACTCTCAAATAATTGAATCCTGCATCTTGGAAAGATATTTCAGAATTAAACAGGAAGATACATACACGGAACTGAAAGAAATTATAGCAGGGCTGCCACAAAGAAGTGTCTTTACCTTTTGTATACGTGTTATATTATTGTCCTAGAAAATAATACAATTGCAACATTTACCTTTAATACTGCTATCATAGCAATATGCACAACCAGCGAGGAAGCGACAGAGAAATTACACAGATGTTAATCAAATATATACTCCAGGGAAATAAGCAAAAAATAGACCATGTTCGCGACACTCAATAATCCAGGTCGCTGACAACTTTTTAGTTATTGTAGACCTCTAGAAAGAAAACCTACTTGTTTCCTGCCTTGAATTTAGAGCCGTTTTTAATTATTAACAATTTAATGAAAAAAACGCGATTTTTTCAATGATTATTAATGATACTAGTATTAAAAAAAAAAAGATTTTTGGAAGAAAATTATTTTTTCACGAATTGTTTAAACAAACTAGACTATTCATTAATTAATATACAGTGAACAGCTAAATTATAGAATATTATCATTATTTCGAGAACCGTCGAGTTTTGAGGGAAATCCCGAAGCAGGTCGATGTTTGTTATAAAATACCCATGTTATAACGTACATGGAGTAGGGATGATGTCACCGGTGTAGGTGTAGTGATGTAATCATTAATTTTTTTAAATAGAAATCGGTATAATGCGACACATTTAAACGAGAATTTAATTCTCTATTTAACGACATTACATTTTTAACTAAAATATTTTTTTAAGCGTACAAAAACAATTTTTTTTAATTTATATATATATATATATATATATATATATATATATATATATATATATATATATATATATATATATATATATATATATTCGGTTTTTTATAACGTCTTACGACGTTGTCCGACTCCCAAACGCCACTGTATTCTGTCTTGAGTTAGGTTTTCGTTCAGATTTCGAGCGCTAATCGCTTTCCTAACTCCCAGGTTCCAGCTCTGTGGTGGTCTTCCTCGTTTCCTCTTCTCTGGGGGTTGCCACATCATCGTTTTTTTAGGCAATCTTTCGTCCCCCATTCGGCTCACATGCCCATACCATATGAGCTGTTTTCTCTCAATATCCTCAACTATAGTGCCCTCTATACCCATTTGTTGTTTTATCACTTCATTCCGTATTCTGTCGGCTCTTGATATTCTCATCGATCTTCTGATGGCATCCATTTCCGTGGCTTCGACCTTTTTCTTATATTTTTCGGTTATTCTCCATGTCTCAGCTCCATAAAGTAGGCTAGTTTTAACCATTGTCTCATAGATGTTCCATTTTCTTTTCTTTGATATTTCTTTACTCCATAGAATTCCGTTCAAACATGCTATAGCTCTTCGTGCTTGTACAATTCGATGTTCTATTTCTCGTTCGTCTTTTCCACTACGGTCGAAGATGACGCCCAGGTATTTATATTCGTTGCATGGATTTATTTTTTGATTGTCATCGATATCGAGTTGTTCTGCTTCAGCTCCAATTGAGAGGTATTTTGTCTTTTCTAAATTGATATTTAATCCCCATTTCTGGTATTCTTCAATTAGTTTTCTAAGCATGTATTCCATGTCATCTTTGTCATTTGAGATCACCACCTGATCATCTGCAAACTGTAAAGTATATATGTAATCCTGATCGTTCAATTTTATACCCATTCCTTTGACTTTCCTTTTCCATTGTTTCAGAGCTGCAGAGATATAAATCTTAAATAGAGTCGGAGAGATACAACATCCTTGTCTGAGACCCTTAGTAACTGCAAATTTTTCAGCTAAGAGGTTTCCGAATTTCATTTGGGAGTTTGAACCATAATATAGATCTTTGAGAGCACTAACCAATGTTTGATGTATGTTTGATGTGCCCAGGACTTCCCATAGTTTATTTAGCGAGACTGTGTCATATGCCTTCTCAAGATCTACAAAAGTCATATGTAACTCTCTATTTGTCACAATTTTCTTTTCTATAATTTGTTTAAGACAGAAGATGTTATCTGTACATAAACGACCTGCTCTAAATCCTCCTTGTTCTTCGTCTTCAGACGATTGATAATCTTCCTCTATCAGGTCCCGTAGTATTCGACCGTATAGTCGACTCATTGAACTTGTGACCGATATCCCTCTATAGTTTTTACAATTTCTCCTGTCACCTTTTTTATATATTGGGGTCATATATGCTGTTTTCCATTCATCTGGTGTTGGATGTCCATTAATATATTCGTTAAATATCACCGTGATCATTCTGTGTAATTTCTCTGAGCCATTCTTTATTAATTCCGTAGTTACTCCCTCTGGTCCACTTGCTTTCCCATTCTAAACTTTTCCCACTAAATTACAACTAATGATTTAATTAATAATGTACTTTAAAGCAACCAAATTATGCATAATTATTTTAAATTAAATGTTCCAAATGCCATGAATCGGTTTCTTGACAATATGCGAATCTACGGACACATTTATCAAGTACATTGCGGATGACTTCTGGAGTAATTAGACTCATTTCATGCCTAATTCTATCTTTTAAGTCCTGTAAGTTTTGGGGTCTATTGACATAAACTTTTGATTTAATATAACCCCACAGGAAAAAGTCTAGAGGTATTAGATCTGGCGACCTTGCTGGCCACTCTATAAAACCTCGTCTTCCGATGCACCTCCTGGGAAAGCAATGATTTAAAAATTGACGTACTTCACGTGCGTAATGCGAAGGGGCTCCATCTTGTTGAAACAAGATATTTTCACTAGGTAAATTTGGATTATTGGCATTTGGATACATGTTAGCAAAGACAGGTATAAGTTGATTTCTCAAAAAAGTTAAATAACGTTCTTCTGTTAGTTTTTCTTCAAAGAAAAAAGGGCCAATGATTCTGTCATTAATGATCCCTGCCCATACATTTACTTTCTGAGGATATTGCGTGTGTGACTCAGTCATCCAATGTGGGTTTTCTTGACTCCAATATCTGCAATTTTGACGATTCACGGTACCATGTATAAAAAATGTGGCTTCATCGGAAAAAAGGATTTGATTGATGAAATGTGGATTGCGGATACATAAATCCTGCATAATTTCAGAAAATTGAAGCCGGCGATCGGCATTTAAAAACGACCGTCCAATCAAAAAGCTTAAATTGTGTTTACCATGATTTTGGAAAAGCCTAATTTCGGTTTCAGAGAAAACTAAATAGCTTACTTTAAAATTGGTTTTTTTCAATACATCATTTATACATATTTCAAAAGATTAAAATATGGTCATTTAATAGGTACTCGACTATACAAACAATGAAAAGATTAACTTACAGGTAAAATGTCTTCTAATTCTAAACAAAGGTTTTTTGATAATTTTGTTTGAAATGGAAAAGGGTCGTTTGCCAAACAAATTTCTATTCTTATCTACACTAAATCTTATCTTAAATTACTATATACAATTTGTCTATATTGCTATCTTGAAATTTTATTTGGATGGATTTTTTTTATTTATTTTTCTTTGGTTGGAAAAGAAAAAGTATGACAAATCCCCGCCTTTGCATATGATAAAAATTACTGAATTATGCAGGGATTTTTCTCTATGCAAAAACAATACCAGCATTTTATTCATAATATTTGTAAACATCGTTGATATTATAAATTCCCCTAATCTTGTCTGATTCTATGTGCTTCAACTCATAACTATTTATCCCATTCTCATTGTTTACTATGTACGGACCCTCAAAAACAGGCATTAACTTTCCGCACACGTTGCTAGGTATGTTGGACACGCGCAATGCTCTCACCATAACCTATATACAATTTGTCTATATTGCTATCTTGAAATTTTATTTGGATGGATTTTTTTTTATTTATTTTTCTTTGGTTGGAAAAGAAAAAGTATGAAAGTATGACAATATATATATATATATATATATATATATATATATATATATATATATATATATATATATATATATATAGAAAAGAAATTTAATCTTTGCAGATAAGTAAAATAGTAAACTCTTAAATATTGGGGAAATCTGCAAAAAAGACTCTAATGAGTATCAATTGTTTCACCGAACGTTTTCGCCAGAGAGAATTAATTTGGCTTCTTCAGGGCTGAAAGAGAATAAATTATAATTAGCTACCATATATTATCTATTAAAACATTATTGATCTTACCGTAACTTAGAATTGTAGAGTTAGAATATTAAAAAATATAAAGATTCATAAGAACTACTGAATTTGTCAGCGCTTGCGTTCTGGCTAAAACAGAACCTCACTTTTAAACTTTCTAAAAATCAAAAATTTAGTTATTGCCGACAATTCAAAGAATTACCTCCTTTTAAATGTAGTTACATTGGGTTTTTCGATTAACCTTGGGTATACCTTTGCGTGTTAAGTTCAAAGCTACCATACATTTCAAACCTTAAAAAAACTTTTTTTGCACATAGTAAAAAAAAACACCACTATGTTACTAGCAAAGTATTCTAACTCTACAATTCTAAGTTACGGTAAGATCAATAATGTTTTAATAGATAATATATGGTAGCTAATTATAATTTATTCTCTTTCAGCCCTGAAGAAGCCAAATTAATTCTCTTTGGCGAAAACGTTCGGCGAAACAATTGATACTCATTAGAGTCTTTCTT
Organism: Diabrotica undecimpunctata; assembly: GCF_040954645.1. NCBI lineage: Eukaryota > Metazoa > Arthropoda > Insecta > Coleoptera > Chrysomelidae > Diabrotica > Diabrotica undecimpunctata. The sequence continues at coordinate 80,040,731 of NC_092806.1, read as the reverse complement.
GCAGATTTCCCCAATATTTAAGAGCTTACTATATATATATATATATATATATATATATATATATATATATATATATATATATATATATATACAGATTGAACGAATTTAAAACGGAACATACGAAATCAATGTATTTCGGCTCAACTCCGCTCTAGGTGGTTGGCCAACAAAAGGTGGTCAAATAATTATATTATAAAAATCCAATACTTCAGCGGGCTGCTTGATTCTGAATTCATTCAAGAACAAGTCAAAACTCCACCCAAATAGGTTGCCTAGAATCACTGTGAAAACTAGACTACACAAGCAGTTATTATGCTGTCAAACCACTTATCGCTTCCTTATAGTCCAAGAGATAGAGCCGAAATTTTGAACTGATCAGTAATATGACATTTCTCTATTGGAATATATTCATTGTAACTGGGTTAAGACTTTGCCTTACAGGCGGACGCCCCTCGTGATACAGGGGGTGGCTATACAGGAATAAAGTTGTAATTTTTTTCAGAAAAATTAACGATCTATAATATGGCTGAAAATTTGCCCAGAGTAAGATCTTGGTATCTTCTTCTTATGGTGCCGTGCACCTATAGTGCGTTGGCGAATTATCTTAAGGTCAGACGTCTGTCTTTTGCGGCATGCAAAAGTTCGCCAGTGTTAGTTACGCCTGTCCAGTTCTTTATATTTCGCAGCCACGACATTTGTTTGCGACCTACTCCTCTCTTGCCCTCAATCTTTCCTTGGATAATTAGTTGAGGGATAGCGTATTTTTCCCCTCTCAGGATGTGGCCCAGGTATCCAATCTTTCGTGCCTTGATCAAGCTGAGCAATTCTCTCTCAGTATTTGCTCTTCTTAGGACTTCCTCGTTTCTCACCCTATCTGTCCATGGTATGCGGAACATTCTTCGCAAGGTCCACATTTCGAAGGCTTCCAACTTGTTAATGGAAGATATTTTCAACGTCCATGTCTCCATGCCGTATAACAATATGGACCATACATAGCACTTAACCATTCTGTGGTCTTGGTATAACCAAACCAGACCAGGTTCTGATCTTGGTATAACCAGACGAAATCCCAAAGGGCGGACACGAGAGTGGATACATAAGGGGTGACGGACAGGGGTGAAATTGCAATTTTTTGGGGAAAAATTAACGATAAGTAATATGTCCGCCATTTTCATGGCTCATTATTTAGCCCCTAAAAACTCTAAATCCAAAAGGGCGGACAGCTGGGTTGGTACAGAGAGCCATAAAACGGGGTCAAATGTACCACTTGCCTGCGCATTTTAGGTCTCGGTAACAATTTTCAAACTGATTTTATTATAATATTTTTATACCGATTGATTTGAAAATTTGTATGCTCACTTCTGTTACTATTCTGAGAAGCGTCAAGTAGAGTTTTCCTCAAAATTTTCCAAAAAAATTTCCGTAAATGAAAATTTTCGTAATTTTTTGAGGTAAAATCTAATTTATAAAATCCTTTCGATTTTCTGTAAGTTATACCATGATTTTTTTCAAAAAATTTTCAAACGATTTTTACGATAAGAAAAAAAAAATTAGAAAAACTTTTCTAAAACATTTGATAAAACTCTACGTCATCGTCTGAATCTTTTATAGAATATTTTGTAGTTTTAAAATGATATTATGATAATGTTTTTTTTTTCAAACTAAAGTCATATTTACTTTACAAATCACATTTTTTTCTTAAATATAAATATTTTACGAATTAATTTTTAATTGAATAAATGTTTGATATTTGATATTTTATTAAATTAAAGTAATTTTATAATGTTAACTATTAAATATTTTTGGTATAACAAATAGTAATTTTACTTATTTTTTATTACAATAAAAAGGTTTTTAAATTTATATTGCATAAATAATGGTTGTTCAGATATAAGAAAAATTTGATTTATTATTACATTAATAATCAAATACAAAATATATTATTTCTATTTATCAATAGGTAAAATTCAATTTGTAGAATTCCTTTAACATTTTACAAATAATTATTAATAAAAATCAATAGTGGAATTATCAATTTTTTAAGTTTTGAAATTTACTTTGTACTTAGATATTTTCAATATTTTTTTTAACTTTCAAATTAATTGAATTTTTTTTTTCATTAGTTAATTATAATTTATAATTTTACAAATTCTGTTTGGACATTAATTTTGCATCATTATTATTTTAAAATATTAAAATAATAATGATGCGCGTTCCATTTAGATCAGTAATTCTAGACGCATGCGCTAAATGTAATAAGTATCAAGATGCTTTTATCCAACTTGGTGAAACTGACTTCGATTGTAATGAAGTTTTTGAAACCTTAGAAACTTTCATATGTCACTTATATGGAACAGGACTGACGAGAACAATTCCAAAAAGAAAAGTAAACGATGTCAGATTTTCACTATTTAACCGGCAGTATAAGTTGCATGATATGAACGAGCCTTTAAAAAAAAAAAACTAAAAAATTTCGATGCTTCAAGCTTACCACCATGTCAAGATGAATTACACCAACATCTACTGCGAGCCCATTATATTTCAAATATTTGGACAAATGCTCATAAAAAAGTACCAACAGAATTGATTGTTGAAGAACATGGTTGGGAGTTTGAAGATGAAACATATAAATTCAAATGGTTTAGTGGACCTCAGATGTCAGAATCAATTCGAGAAGTAGTGATTGAAAATGAAGCAGATAATGAATGTGATATTATTGAAAGTGAAAGTGACGAAGATGATGAATGTGATGACATCAGTGAGAGTGAGAAAAATGACGAAATTTTTAAAGTTTTTCTAAATTTTTTTTTCTTATCGGAAAAATCGTTTGAAAATTTTTGGAAAAATTCATGGTATAACTGACAGAAAATCGAAAGGATTCTACAAATTAGATTTTACCTCAAAAAATTACGAAAATTTTCATTTACGGAAATTTTTTTGGAAAATTTTGAGGAAAACTCTACTTGACGCTTTTCAGAATAGTAACAGAAGTGAGCATACAAATTTTCAAATCAATCGGTATAAAAATATCATAATAAAATCAGTTTGAAAATTGTTACCGAGACCTAAAATGCGCAGGCAAGTGGTACCTTTGACCCCGTTTTATGGCTCTCTGTACCAACCCAGCTGTCCGCTCTTTTGGATTTAGAGTTTTTAGGGGCTAAATAATGAGCCATGAAAATGGCGGACATATTACTTATCGTTAATTTTTCCCCAAAAAATTGCAATTTCATCCCTGTCCGCCACCCCTTATGTATCCACTCTCGCGTCCGCCCTTTGGGATTTCGTCTAGTTATACCAAGATCTTACTTTGGGCAAATTTTCAGCCATATTATCGATCGTTAATTTTTCCGAAAAAAATTACAACTTCATCCCTGTATAGCCATCCCCTGTACCACGAGGGGCGTCCGCCTGTAAGACAAAGTCTTAACCCAGTTACAATGAATATATTCCAATAGAGAAATGTCATATTACTGATCAGTTCAAAATTTCGGCTCTATCTCTCCGACTATTAGGCAAGCTCCTCTTTCCTTTAAAGGAGACAGATAGTTGAACGATATTTTATACAATGTCTATCACCGGGTATGGATTTATTTTTGTCCAAGTTTTATATTGGTCCACTATTTCAAATGCAGTTCAAACAGACATATATTAAATTGTATGTTCCGTTTTAAATTCGTTCAATCTGTATATATATATATATATATATATATATATATATATATATATATATATATATATGTATATATACAGGGTGTCCCGGAAAATAGTGCGTTCCTTAAAGGTATGGGCTGAGTGTAGCATTTAAAACAAAAAGTCTTATACTTAACGTAGTACTTACTCAAGACGTAGTTAATCTATTTGGTAAGTTTTTCTCAACTACATATTCTAATTCTAAAATTAATCAGACCCCAATTTTTAACTATCAGCAGAGTGTAAATGTGAATAATTATAGTATTGAGGTCTCTGACATAATTGATAGTGTTTTAAAGATGCCTTGGAAATTATCGCTTGGACCAGATTGTTTGCCAGCTTATGTTCTCAAGCATTGCATTTTTACTCTTGTAAAACCTATCTGCTACTTATTTAATTCCTCATTGAGTACCGGCTTCTTTCCTGATCTTTGGAAGACTAGTTATTTAACACCAATTTTCAAATCTGGTAATAAAAATGATGTTGAAAATTATCGAGCGGTTTGTAACCAATCTGTATTACCCAAACTTTTTGAGTGTCTTGTAAATAACTTTTTGACATGGAATTGTAAAGATTTAATTGATGTTGGACAACATGGCTTTTCTAAAGGTAAGTCTACATGCACGAACTTAATATTGTATACGAATTTTATAGCTAATTCAGTGGAACAGAAGGGTCAGGTTGACGCTATCTACACAGACTTCTCAAAAGCCTTCGATAGAGTTAACCATGATCTGCTTATTGCTAAATTAAATGGCTATGGATTTGCAGGTAAAATAATTGAGTGGATAGGTAGTTATATATCTGGTAGATGTCAGTATGTTAAATATGGAAATTGTTTATCTCAACGAGTATCTGTAACCTCAGGAGTTCCTCAGGGGCATCATATTGGACCTCTCTTATTTAATATATTTGTTAATGATATATCCTCAGTGATTAAAAATAGTAAATTTCTAATGTTTGCTGATGACCTTAAAATATTTCGAATAGTTAATGACCTAGTTGATGCCTCTTTGTTACAGAATGACATTAAAAGCTTAGCTAGTTGGTGTGAGGCAAACATGCTATACTTAAATATACAAAAATGTTTTAAAATTACTTTTGGAAGAACAAGAGAGTTTGTAAATTATGATTATTGTATAAATAATGTACCTTTAGAGGCACGTCATAATATTAAAGATTTAGGTATAAATTTTGATTCTAAACTAACTTTTAAATATCACATTAACGAAACTTCAGCTAAAGCTTTAAAAATGTTGGGATTTATTCTTAGAAACTGTAATCAGTTTTCAGTACAAACTTTAAAAATGTTATACTGTAGTTTAGTTCGATCAGTTTTGGAGTATGGTTCTCTCATTTGGTCTCCTTCATATAACAGTTGTAACGATCCTCTCATCGTTTAACAGTTCGAACCGTGGGAGTGTCAATATTTGCGCATCCACTTCTACAACGTGACGGCGTAGGGGAATTCAAACGGCTATTTAAGGCGTGTGTGTTGCCGAGAGGGGGCATTTGGGCCTGTAGGACCCATCGCCGGCTCTTCGGGCTTCTTCCTATCCCCGGAATTGGATCGGGTATTCACCATCTTTGGTTTGTCGCTGGTATAAAGGTTAAATACTACCGCTGTTATAAATAACAGTTCCAGTGACAAATATCTGTTATAGGTAACGGTTCCAAGGAACAGTTACAAAGTAACAGAGCAAAAATGGAAAAACAGATAGGTAAAAATGATCTAAGTATTCCTTGGCTTACGGAAGGAATAACTTAGTAAACAATTAAATTAAATGGTATAAAAATATAATGCAAAGAAAAAAATGTTTCTAAGTGTTTCTTGACTTACGGAAGAAACAACTTAGGACAGAAATATAGATAAATGAAATATGTAAATGTGAGAGTAAAATATGGAAATATTTCTAAGTGTTTCTTAACTTACGGAAGAAACGACTTAGAGTGGAAAAATAAAATACTCAAAATATAAAACGAGAAATGCAAAAATGAAACAGATTATAGAAATATGTCTAAGTGTTTCTTGACTTACGGAAGAAACAACTTAGAATAGAAAATAAACAAGAGAATCAAATATAGTAAAATAAATGCACAAATATTTATAAGTGTTTCTTGACTTACGGAAGAAACGACTTATAAAAGAAAATAAGAAAAATCAAATATAGAAAAGATGTGAAAATATTGCTAAGTGTTTCTTGACTTACGGAAGAAACAACTTAGCATAAAATAGAAAATGAAAGAAACAAATGTATTAAGTATTTTCTTAACTTAAGAAAAATATCTTAGATAAAATATCGGAAATAATAATGCAACAATGATTATGAAAATATTTCTAAGAGTTCTTTGACTTACCGGAAAAGAACGGCTTAGACAAACAATTAAAATAACAAGTCAAATATTCAGAGAAATATTTCTAAGAGTTCTTTGACTTACCGGAAAGAACTACTTAGACAAAGTACAAATCAAAATATAAAATATAAAAAGCAAGATAAATATTTCTAAGTGTTCTTAACTTACGGAAGAACAACTTAGACACAAAATACAAGAAAAATAAACAATCAAAATAACCAATTAAAATATCAAACAATCAGTATATGAACAAATATAGATCAAAGTAATATTCTAACCTGAAAAGGTCTGAATATACAATAATGCTAAAATAAAAATGGTATATAATAAATCAGAAATAAAACAATAACTTAGTAGGAACAATAATAGCACCGACTAGGTCTACAGTAGAAGAGGCAAGCTCGACTGATCAATGAGAGAAAATCTACCTGCTTTTATGTAAAACAAATCCTTTGTTTTACGTAGCGAAAGTGGAATTTCCCTGCATCGAATCAATTAGAAATTTGGATTTGGCCAACCTTGGAATTCCCAAGTATTTTAACCGATATCCAAATTCCTTGATGCGTCGAGGACATCCCCCCTCCTCTGAAAGACCTAACGGTGCTAAGAAAATTTATTAAAACAATAGAAAAATACAATTTAAGAATAAAAAAAAATACAATAATAAAATTTTTACCCTAAAAGAATATAATGTAAAAGACTTAAGATAAAAAAAAACTAAGATATTGTACTTAAGATATTTGAACTTAATTGTATATGGTCCAGTAGGCCCAGGTGGTCCAGTTGGTCCAGGTGTGCCGGGTGGCTCGTCTGCTTCCGTCAGGGCTACTTTATTCACCCTGAGGAGGTCCTACGACGTCGTGAAGATATAAGGCTACTCAATTCACCTTGATATCTCCACGTGTCGTAATGGGACCTTATCCTTGTTCATCTTTGGCGGTCGGCTGCGCTGTGGTTCCTTCATCCCGTCCGTCCGGAGGGGTCAGGGTCCTATGGTCAGCATCGTCCACCATCGTGAACTCTTGGAGGAGATTCTCTTCAATCTCGCTCCTGGGTACGTCTTCGGAGGTTTGCTGCTCGCGTCTTCGAAGTCGTTTCTTTCTCTTGTGTGTCCGGTGACTTCTCCGGATTTCCTCTCGGAGTGGTATGTCGACCGGACCGTCGAGGATGGGGTCGGTGTCCTCCTCCTCGTCGCCGTGCTCCATTGTCTCTATCAATAGAAGGCATTCGGCGTCTGGCATGTCATCTGCTGTCAGGCTAGGTTCTTCCTCCTCGTCGACGTCCTCCATCGTCTCTAGTAATTGAACGCCGTAGGCTTCTTCTTCTTCGGGCGTGCCTGTACTGATGTCCGCTGTTTCGGTTTCTTCAGTGGTCGGCTGACGTGGACGGTTGTCTAATATTTCATTGTCCTCTTGGGTTGACTGCTCTGCTTGTTGGGATGGGGTTTGATGGAATTCCAGCTGTTGTGGTTTGGCTTGCATTTCTGCTGGGGTCGCCCAGTAGATGGTGGTTCGGCAGGCAGTACCAGCGTGTAGACATTTTCGGGGTATGTCTACATTGGCCTCTTCCTGCTCCAACCAAGGCATCCCTAACACAACGTCGTGGTTCAAATCCTCCATAACCATGCAGTTTACAGTCGTGTCCAGAGTGTCAATGTTCATATTGACTGCAGCAGTCCCTAGGGTGCGGGATGTGCTGCCCGTGCATGCCAGCTGAACCAGTCCTGGTCCTCGTTGCAGGTCCCGTCTCTGGATCAACCTCTGGTGAACGAAGTTCCCGGAGGCACCGGTGTCGACCAAAATCTTCACTTGCTGCCCGTTGATCCTTCCATAGAGTTGGGGGAGGCCTGCTGTCGAGGGTTGTACCTGAATAGGATTCAGTTGGGGCACCATCTTCACAACAGGGTTCAGTTGGCGCCCCGATTGGCGTTTCCCTGGTTCTGTGGGGTTGGAGGTGGTGGTTGATCCATTGATGGCATCCTGTACTGTCCGCTGGGGTTCCTCCATTGGTCTATCGCCTCAGGGTGTCGTGGAGCGTTATCCTGACGTAGGGGACGGTACGGCTGTTGTTGCTGCTGCTGCTGCTGGGGTTTGCCGGTCCGGCGGATGTCACATTCCATGCCCTGGGCGATTGTCAGAAGGTCTTCCTCGGTTCTGGGGATGTTCGCTCTCAGGCAGATCGCGATGTCGGGTCTCAGTAAGTTCGCTATCGTTATACACCTCTGGTCCTCGGGGGTATGTGGCATGAGACGTCTGAATAAGGCAGATTTCTGGTTAATGAACTCCTCCGTGGATTCGTCTCTACGTTGATGTTCTCCATGAAGCTTCGACGTCAGGGTTGAAATTGCGGCAGGGTCATTGTATCTCCTTAGTAGACGGTCTCGAAATGTGGTGTATGGCAGGTCCGTGTATGAGAATTTCTGAGCCCATTTCTTCGCATCGCCGTGGAGGGAATTGTCTATGAGGTAGTCGATCCATTGGTCCTCGTCTACCTTATGTTTGATTAAGAAGGTCTCGGCTTTGGTTAGAAAGCTGAGAGGGTTTTCAGTGTCTCGGCCTGAGAACTGAGGGGGCTTCATATATGAAATCCTGGGCTTCGGTGGCTCAGGATGAGGCATCTGGGGTGTGGTGCCTTGAGTGGTCGATAGGGCCGTCATCGCTTGCATAAGGGCAGAGATGAAGTCAGCTGTGGAAGGCTGGCTCGAAGACGGTCCTGGGGTCGTGGATTCGGTTTTAGTGGGTTGGGCGCCATGTTGCCGAGAGGGGGCATTTGGGCCTGTAGGACCCATCGCCGGCTCTTCGGGCTTCTTCCTATCCCCGGAATTGGATCGGGTATTCACCATCTTTGGTTTGTCGCTGGTATAAAGGTTAAATACTACCGCTGTTATAAATAACAGTTCCAGTGACAAATATCTGTTATAGGTAACGGTTCCAAGGAACAGTTACAAAGTAACAGAGCAAAAATGGAAAAACAGATAGGTAAAAATGATCTAAGTATTCCTTGGCTTACGGAAGGAATAACTTAGTAAACAATTAAATTAAATGGTATAAAAATATAATGCAAAGAAAAAAATGTTTCTAAGTGTTTCTTGACTTACGGAAGAAACAACTTAGGACAGAAATATAGATAAATGAAATATGTAAATGTGAGAGTAAAATATGGAAATATTTCTAAGTGTTTCTTAACTTACGGAAGAAACGACTTAGAGTGGAAAAATAAAATACTCAAAATATAAAACGAGAAATGCAAAAATGAAACAGATTATAGAAATATGTCTAAGTGTTTCTTGACTTACGGAAGAAACAACTTAGAATAGAAAATAAACAAGAGAATCAAATATAGTAAAATAAATGCACAAATATTTATAAGTGTTTCTTGACTTACGGAAGAAACGACTTATAAAAGAAAATAAGAAAAATCAAATATAGAAAAGATGTGAAAATATTGCTAAGTGTTTCTTGACTTACGGAAGAAACAACTTAGCATAAAATAGAAAATGAAAGAAACAAATGTATTAAGTATTTTCTTAACTTAAGAAAAATATCTTAGATAAAATATCGGAAATAATAATGCAACAATGATTATGAAAATATTTCTAAGAGTTCTTTGACTTACCGGAAAAGAACGGCTTAGACAAACAATTAAAATAACAAGTCAAATATTCAGAGAAATATTTCTAAGAGTTCTTTGACTTACCGGAAAGAACTACTTAGACAAAGTACAAATCAAAATATAAAATATAAAAAGCAAGATAAATATTTCTAAGTGTTCTTAACTTACGGAAGAACAACTTAGACACAAAATACAAGAAAAATAAACAATCAAAATAACCAATTAAAATATCAAACAATCAGTATATGAACAAATATAGATCAAAGTAATATTCTAACCTGAAAAGGTCTGAATATACAATAATGCTAAAATAAAAATGGTATATAATAAATCAGAAATAAAACAATAACTTAGTAGGAACAATAATAGCACCGACTAGGTCTACAGTAGAAGAGGCAAGCTCGACTGATCGATGAGAGAAAATCTACCTGCTTTTATGTAAAACAAATCCTTTGTTTTACGTAGCGAAAGTGGAATTTCCCTGCATCGAATCAATTAGAAATTTGGATTTGGCCAACCTTGGAATTCCCAAGTATTTTAACCGATATCCAAATTCCTTGATGCGTCGAGGACATGTGAATAGCGGAATTAGACAGTCTTGTAGCTAGCGCTCTAGGCTCCCTGACTCGCCGGTGTAGTGAACCAGCGAGACATTCTGGACAGAGATAGTTCCGTATTGAGGATCATACTCTGTCCCTAACCAAGCGGAACCCATCGGCATTGCGTATTGAGCATTACCGTGGATCTGCACAGAACCAACCGGGACAGAGATTTCCGTATTGAGGATCATACTCTGTCCTTAGCCAAGCGGAACCCGTCGGCATTGTGTATTGAACATTGCCGTGGGTCTGCACAGCTAAATATTTTGTTTGCGAGCATATACGGAGCTTTCGCTGAATTGAAGCGAAAGCAAGTATATTAGTAGTACTAATTAGTTTCCTTTCTTTTATAGGTGTTTACCGGGGAATTCATTCATCGCGGGACCGAGACGGAAACGTAGAATTCATTTTATTTTTGTTTTATAAGTATACAACGTAGAATTCCTTTTTTTTAGTTTTTATTTATTGTATATATATACTTAATAGATTTATTTTTATTTCAAACCTGTGTTTTACTGAGTCTGTCGCCCCGAAAGAGCTACCCATCACAAACTGGCGCCCGAGCAAAAATTAATAACATGCCGACAGATAAAGACACAGACTCAGTAACAGGTACGTCGTGGATAAATCGACTTTGCAAAGAGGAATTGCAGAGCGAGGCCGAAAAATGCGGCTTAGATCCCAAGGGAACCGTCGACGAATTGAGAGCACGACTCAGAACCTATTTTAAAAATCGCGAGGAAGCTACAGGAACAATCCCAAAAGAAAAAATTTCCAAGGGAACAGAATCCGACACACTGACCCAGGAAATTTCGGGCATCCGAAGACTATTACAGGAATTAACAATAACGAAACAAATGGGGCAACCAGAATTGCTAAATCAAGTACGAAAGTGGAACACACACTTCGACAAGAAACATTCGGATGCAATAGAATTCTTAGAGAGGATAGACGAATTAAGCTTGGCCTACGAGATCGATAAACAAGATCTACTAAGAGCATTACCTGAATTATTAGGAGACCACGCTTTGTTATGGTACAGAAACAATAACAAAAATTGGAAGTCATGGACAGATTTCAACGAAGATTTTAAAAAAGCTTTCTATCCCAGGGGATATTTGCTACAACTAGAAGAGGAAATCCGAAACAGAAGACAGAGACAGAACGAACCAGTAGATAGATATATCACGGAGATTCAAACATTAATCAGACGAGAAGGCTCTTTTTCCAAAAACCAAGAACTCGAAAGGATATACAAAAATTTGTTACCAGAATATAAGCTTTATGCTCGCCGCCGGGATTTCGGAAACTTAGCCGAATTACAGGATTTAGCTCAAGAATACGAAGCTCTAGAAGACGAAAAGACCCGAGCAAATCAGATTTGCCGTGGAAACTGGAGACGCACGGAGCAAGCGGAGTACGATGCGAAAACGGCATGCTTTAGATGCAAGATGCCAGGTCACAGCCGTAAAAACTGCAAAAACCCATGGAAAAAGTTTTGTTCGCATTGCGGCAGAGAAGGGGTTTACAGCAGCGACTGCTGTTTCAGGCGTCAGGGAAACGAATTACAGACTGGAGAAACAAGGAGTCGTCCCAGTCTGTAAAACAAGATTCGACTCCATTCGTTTTCGCCGTTACACAGCCAGCAAGCAATGACATTCGACTGTTCGCATCACTAAAAATAGGGCAAAGAACATACAGAGCGCTCATCGACACAGGAACTACTAAAAATTACGTCGGGGATAGAATAGCTCAGATATACAAGGACTCTCTAGATAGCTACAGCGGGAGAACAAGACTAGCAAATGGAGCGTCAATTGAGCTTAACCAGAAGTTGACAATTGAATGCGAGATCGATAAGTTACAAACCCGACAAACATTCATAGTAATGCCAGGGTTGACGGAAGATGCATTAATAGGAGTGGAATTCCTCAGGAACCATTCTATCGAACTTAAATTCGATAAACATACGACCAAACAATACATACAACATCAAGAAGAGACATGTAACACTTTAAAAGACTCCACTCAAAATACGGAGTTAGAAAGGTTCCTAAGAAAAGAACTAAGGGAGTTTGAGAATATAACAGGACCCACCAACTTAATAAGACACGAAATAAAATTGAAGAAAAAGTGCGATCCAGTCAAGCAGCCTTATAGGCGGCACAATCCCGCAATGCTACAGATCATCAACCAAGAAGTGGACAAGATGTTAAAAGAAGGAACCATCGAACCCTCCACAAGTGGTTGGAGTTCACCGATTGTACTAGTTAGGAAAAAGGATAACTCGTACAGATTTTGCATTGACTTTAGAAAAGTCAACGAACTATCAGATAAGGACGCATATCCGTTACCCAGAATATCGGAAATTCTGGATAGACTTAAGGAAGCAAATTTTATATCGACCCTCGATTTGAATCGATATTTTCAAATACCCCTAGAAGAAACAAGCCGCTCAGTGACAGCATTCAGCGTACCCGGAAAAGGCCATTTTCAGTTCAAAACCACCCCATTCGGACTGCATTCCGCAGGAGCCACTTTCCAACGCCTACTGGATAAGGTAATACCTCCCGATATGGAATTCGCGTTTGCCTACTTGGATGATATCGTAGTAATATCTAAAACGCTCCAAGAGCATTTAAATCACCTACATGAAGTTTTCCGAAGACTGAAAGAAGCCAGATTACAGCTGAACTTCGAGAAATGCACGTTTTGCCAGTCAGAACTCAAATACTTAGGACATGTGGTTGGAGCAGAAGGAATAAAAACCGACCCGGAGAAAACCAACGCTATAACCGGACTTACAGCACCGAGAAATGTGCGTCAACTCCGCCGGTTCCTAGGAATAACATCATGGTACCGCCGATTCATAGAGAACTATTCGACAATAGCAGGACCGCTAAACATGCTTCTGAAGAAGAAGATAAGATGGAAATGGACCGATAAGCAGGAAAACGCGTTTGAAGAGCTAAAATCAAAACTTACATCGGCCCCAGTATTAGCATGCCCCGATTTTTCGAAAACATTTTACCTGCAAACAGATGCGTCGAACTGTGGACTTGGAGTTGCACTAACACAGAAATACGACGGCCAGGATAAAGTAATTGCATATGCTAGTCGAACCCTCACACCAGCCGAGACAAAATATTCCACAACAGAAAAAGAATGTCTATCCATCGTGTACGGGATAAAGCAAATGAGGCCGTATATAGAAGGATACAATTTTAAGGTCATATCAGACCATCAGTCCCTCAAATGGCTGAAGAACCTTAAAAACCCGTCAGGTCGGTTAGCCAGGTGGAGTTTAGAACTGCAACAGTACGATTTCGAGGTAATATATAGAAAGGGAGTCCTCAACAAGGTAGCAGATGCTTTGTCACGACAACCACAAGAAAACCAGAGCGAAGAACCAGAGTCGGAATTATTAGCATCAGAACTGGAATCATGCAGTTGGTACGATAATTTATATACGAATGTACTCCAGAACCCAGACGATTTCCCGGATTTACAAATATCAAACGGGAAATTATATAAACACGTTTGGAACAGCCGTAATTTAGCCGACCCAGAGTTTAATAACCCATGGAAATTATGCGTACCAAGATATAAAAGGAAAGATATTTTGGAGGAAAATCATGACTCGACCACAGCAGGCCACTTAGGAATTGCAAAAACAATTTGCCGAATAGCGCAAAAGTACTATTGGCCTAAGATGTTTAAACAAATTGCAGACTACGTTAGAGCCTGTACGAAGTGCCTCCAATATAAACCGTCTCAAATGCAACCAGCCGGGAAAATGCAACCGTCCACTGTAGAAAAGCCTTGGCATACTGTCTCAGTTGATTTAATGGGACCATTCCCAAGATCTGCAAAAGGAAACATTTTCTTAATAGTCGTGCAAGACCGGTTTACCAAATGGGTCGTCGCCCAGCCAATAAGAGCAGCATCTACGAACTCAATCATCGACACTCTACGATCTAAAGTAGTCATGCAATTCGGTATCCCGAAGAAAATCATCTCGGACAACGGCGCGCAATTTACAAGCGGAAATTTTAAGGCGTTCCTAAAGTCCTATAACATAAATCACATTCTAACACCGCCGTACTCACCTCAGTGCAATCCAGTAGAACGAACGAACAAAGTACTGAAAACGATGATAGCTACTTACGTGGAGGATAACCATAAAGACTGGGACAAATTCATACCAGAATTCTGCTACGCCATAAATTCGTCAAGACACGATTCAACAGGATTTTCACCAGCGCTTCTTAATTTCGGAAGGGAATTAGACATAACAGAGGCGACAAATGGACAAGATATACAGGGGTATGCAGAAAACTTAAACAAGTTAGAAGCGTTAAGAGAACTAGCGAAAGTGCACATGGAACACGCTTTCGAGGACCAAAAGAAACATTACGATCTAAGACGAAGAGACTGGCAGCCGCATCCAGGAGATCGAGTCATGAAAAAGGAACACCATCTATCATCAGCCAGTGCAGCTTTCACCAGCAAACTAGCGCCGAAGTACTCAGGACCATACATAGTAACGTCAGTGATATCACCAGTAATAGTAAAACTGAAATTGGCCGATAGTAGTAGCCGCAAGCAGACGACGGCGCATGTAAAAGATTTAAAACCGTGGGGAGGAAGATTGTAATAAAGATACCGAGAGGGATAGATGGCATCACGAGGCTGTAGACACCATATACACAAAAAAAAGGTATGTTACTTTTTTTTTTTTTCAAAGAGAAGGGGGTGTAACGATCCTCTCATCGTTTAACAGTTCGAACCGTGGGAGTGTCAATATTTGCGCATCCACTTCTACAACGTGACGGCGTAGGGGAATTCAAACGGCTATTTAAGGCGTGTGAATAGCGGAATTAGACAGTCTTGTAGCTAGCGCTCTAGGCTCCCTGACTCGCCGGTGTAGTGAACCAGCGAGACATTCTGGACAGAGATAGTTCCGTATTGAGGATCATACTCTGTCCCTAACCAAGCGGAACCCATCGGCATTGCGTATTGAGCATTACCGTGGATCTGCACAGAACCAACCGGGACAGAGATTTCCGTATTGAGGATCATACTCTGTCCTTAGCCAAGCGGAACCCGTCGGCATTGTGTATTGAACATTGCCGTGGGTCTGCACAGCTAAATATTTTGTTTGCGAGCATATACGGAGCTTTCGCTGAATTGAAGCGAAAGCAACTATATTAGTAGTACTAATTAGTTTCCTTTCTTTTATAGGTGTTTACCGGGGAATTCATTCATCGCGGGACCGAGACGGAAACGTAGAATTCATTTTATTTTTGTTTTATAAGTATACAACGTAGAATTCCTTTTTTTTAGTTTTTATTTATTGTATATATATACTTAATAGATTTATTTTTATTTCAAACCTGTGTTTTACTGAGTCTGTCGCCCCGAAAGAGCTACCCATCACACAGTGACATCTACAGTATCGAGAGAGTTCAAAATAAATTCTTGAGGGTATGTGCTTACAAAATTGGTTATATTAGACATCAATACACATATGATGATATACTGTCAATACTAAATATCTCATCACTACATGATAGAAGATGTCAAGCGGATTTATGTTTCCTTTTTAAAATTATAAATGGATATGTTCAAGATCCAGAGTTACTAAGTTTAATAAATTTTAATGTTAATACTAGAAGAACTCGTAACACTGAGATTTTCAACACTCCATTCCACACTACGAATTATGGCCAAAATGAACCCATTACAAAAATTTTACGAACTGCCAATGAGCACAGGAATAGTTTAGAGTTATTTGGAATATCTACAGCAACATTTAAGAAATCATTTGAGAGATTTTGAGCATTATTTAATAACTTAAGCTACTACTTTAATTGAATTTTGTTTGATTTTAATTTTGGTTTGTTTTTTATTAACGCAACCTATATATAAGCTTTGTAAAGGTTGACGTCATATTTCTGTAAAAATGTTTATATATATATATATATATATATATATATATATATATATATATATATATATATATATATATATACAGGGTGTCCCGGAAAATAGTGCGTTCCTTAAAGGTATGGGCTGAGTGTAGCATTTAAAACAAAAAGTCTTATACTTAACATTTTTTTATAAAGTCAACCGTTTTCAAAAAAAAATATATATTAAATTTAATCCATGTGATTAGTGTCCACAGAAAAGCAAATATATCCGGCTACGTTGCGCTCCAAAAGGTATGGGCAGAATGCGATAGTTTAATTTATTTTGATACAGAAAAGGTACATTATTTGTAAACAGTTGTAATTACCCGTAGCTCAAGAATAAATAGTATTGTCATGTTTTCGATTCGCGAGTATCACGATATGTTAATTACGTACGGTGAAGCCCACTGTGACAGTAATAGGGCTGTTAGACTTTATGTTGAACGCTATCCCGAACGAGGACATCCTAATGTCCGAAGTTTTGTGAACGTGTCCCAAAGGTTATTAGAGACGGGTTGTGTGATACCTAAAAAAACTAGCAGTAGAACACGAAGTCAACCTTTACAAAGCTTATATATAGGTTGCGTTAATAAAAAACAAACCAAAATTAAAATCAAACAAAATTCAATTAAAGTAGTAGCTTAAGTTATTAAATAATGCTCAAAATCTCTCAAATGATTTCTTAAATGTTGCTGTAGATATTCCAAATAACTCTAAACTATTGCTGTGCTCATTGGCAGTTCGTAAAATTTTTGTAATGGGTTCATTTTGGCCATAATTCGTAGTGTGGAATGGAATGTTGAAAATCTCAGTGTTACGAGTTCTTCTAGTATTAACATTAAAATTTATTAAACTTAGTAACTCTGGATCTTGAACATATCCATTTATAATTTTAAAAAGGAAACATAAATCCGCTTGACATCTTCTATCATGTAGTGATGAGATATTTAGTATTGACAGTACATCATCATATGTGTATTGATGTCTAATAAAACCAATTTTGTAAGCACATACCCTCAAGAATTTATTTATTTTGAACTCTCTAGATACTGTAGATGTCACTGTTATATGAAGGAGACCAAATGAGAGAACCATACTCCAAAACTGATCGAACTAAACTACAGTATAACATTTTTAAAGTTTGTACTGAAAACTGATTACAGTTTCTAAGAATAAATCCCAACATTTTTAAAGCTTTAGCTGAAGTTTCGTTAATGTGATATTTAAAAGTTAGTTTAGAATCAAAATTTATACCTAAATCTTTAATATTATGACGTGCCTCTAAATGTACATTATTTATACAATAATCATAATTTACAAACTCTCTTGTTCTTCCAAAAGTAATTTTAAAACATTTTTGTATATTTAAGTATAGCATGTTTGCCTCACACCAACTAGCTAAGCTTTTAATGTCATTCTGTAAGAAAGAGGCATCAACTAGGTCATTAACTATTCGAAATATTTTAAGGTCATCAGCAAACATTAGAAATTTACTATTTTTAATCACTGAGGATATATCATTAACAAATATATTAAATAAGAGAGGTCCAATATGATGCCCCTGAGGAACTCCTGAGGTTACAGATACTCGTTGAGATAAACAATTTCCATATTTAACATACTGACATCTACCAGATATATAACTACCTATCCACTCAATTATTTTACCTGCAAATCCATAGCCATTTAATTTAGCAATAAGCAGATCATGGTTAACTCTATCGAAGGCTTTTGAGAAGTCTGTGTAGATAGCGTCAACCTGACCCTTCTGTTCCACTGAATTAGCTATAAAATTCGTATACAATATTAAGTTCGTGCATGTAGACTTACCTTTAGAAAAGCCATGTTGTCCAACATCAATTAAATCTTTACAATTCCATGTCAAAAAGTTATTTACAAGACACTCAAAAAGTTTGGGTAATACAGATTGGTTACAAACCGCTCGATAATTTTCAACATCATTTTTATTACCAGATTTGAAAATTGGTGTTAAATAACTAGTCTTCCAAAGATCAGAAAAGAAGCCGGTACTCAATGAGGAATTAAATAAGTAGCAGATAGGTTTTACAAGAGTAAAAATGCAATGCTTGAGAACATAAGCTGGCAAACAATCTGGTCCAAGCGATAATTTCCAAGGCATCTTTAAAACACTATCAATTATGTCAGAGACCTCAATACTATAATTATTCACATTTACACTCTGCTGATAGTTAAAAATTGGGGTCTGATTAATTTTAGAATTAGAATATGTAGTTGAGAAAAACTTACCAAATAGATTAACTACGTCTTGAGCATTATCACTTGTACTATCACCGTAGAACATATTAGATGGCAGATTATAACTGTTACGTTTATTATTGATATACTTCCAAAAATGTCAAGGATTAGATAGAATCCCATTCTCAATATTATTCAAATAGTTACTATAACATTGAGAGGAGACTTGTTTACATTCATTTCTTAACTGAGAAAATCTTAAATAATCATCCCTTCTACCAAAAAATTTATACTGCTTATGTATTTTCTTTTTTAAATATATCAACTTCCTTAATTTACCATTAAACCAAATCGGAAACGAACTTGTTTTAAATTTTTTGATCGGAACAAAGAAGTCAAAACCTATAAACATAAAATCATAAAATACTGCTAAGCTGTAATTCACATCATCTGATAAAAGTAAGTCCCAATTTAAATTTGCAAAGTAATCATTTAGTCCAATGTAATTTGCATTTTTAAAATCATAATAAAATTCCTCGTAGTTCAGTTGATCATGCTTTTCAAAACCATTAATTCTACAATTATAGGTGAATGGTGGATACTATTATCAAATAGTGAATCAAGTGGAATAACTACATCAACATTATTTAAATTAGTAAATACTAAATCTAGAAAGACATTACGACTATTAGGTAAATTGTTTATTTCAAACATATTAAAATAACCAAAAGAAATAGCCAAATACACAGCAGGATAGTCTTCAGGGCATTCAACATTTAATCCAAAGTTGTCATTACCCCAGGAAGCATTTGGCAAATTATAATCACCACACAGTAACAAGTTTTCACACTTCTCCATCACATATTCAACTGAACTGCAGTGCAACATGTATACTTTTAGGTCGGATGCAGGAGGGATATAAACTCCACCCAAAACTATGCACTTATTATTAACTTTCAGTGATACAAACATTTGTTCTACTTCACAATCGGGGATTATCACTTTCTGCGCACCTCCACCCCTAGTTTTTCCTGTAGAAGCAGGATTACGATCATTTCTAAACACGTTATAACCAATAAGTCCTAATTCTGCATCGCCATATTCACAAGTTAACCAAGTTTCCACCAAAATGATTATATGATAATTACATTGAGCTATGGCAATTTCCAGAGACTTTAGTTTTGTTCTTAATCCACCAACATTTTGATAATAAATTGATAACGGAGGTGTGCTTATATGTTTCGTTGTGTCTAGTTTTTTTGTGTGGAATTATCATTTTTGCAAATTTCAGGTATACCCTTAATATATCTTATAAATAAATCTTTCTCACCTTGTTCTTGGCGTTTTTTTGTGGTCCTCTTTGACTTCATTGAGTTTGCTGAGTTGCTGGGGGGTTAAATCAGAATTTATAAATATTTTTCTTGCTTTGGTAACGTGAATCTTATTTTTTTAAATATTCTTTACATCAAAAGTATTTGTTAATACAATTTTTAGAGAACGAGCACCATTTTTGTTTTTCTTACCAAATCTAACAGCTTTGACAACTTTAATATCCTTTTGAGTAATATCTTTGATAATTGAGGTCACAGTAGCCAAATCATCAGAAGCAGCATTTCTTCTATCCACAGATTCACCTAGATTATGAATGATTAAGTTGTTCATTCTCTTTTGTCTTTCAAATATCTCACAATATCCTCTTCTTGGTTTTTAGAATTCTGCAATTTCATATCATTAACCTCATTCTGCAGTTTTTCAATTAATTTGAACAGTTTTGGAACAAGTTTCATTCCAGATTTACACTTTTGGCACAAAAACTGTAGAACACGATTCTTCTTTAACTCCATAACCCTAATTTCTGATGAACACAGACCAGAACAATGAGTATCTTTGCGAACTGGTCGGTCACAGCTATCACAATAAAGCATTTCTTCTTCAGTACCATCTTTCTTGCATTCTATACACTTCATTTTCTAAATTAAAATTTGAAAGCCGGTCCTGTCACTGTAATGAGTTTTATCAATTTTTGCCTACAGATAATAGACAGTTTTTCGTGACTTGTAAATTACCACAAAAAAGGGCAAAAACACTGAGTCATTTTCTGTTAATTGGAGATTAACCAACTATTACACAATTGTGTAAAAAATTAGCTTTAAATTGATACTAGATTTATAATTAGTTTCACTGTTTAACTTAAGATATTATGATTTATTTACAGGAAAGTTAATTAAGGTGTGTACGCTGAGACTAGCTTTTTGACTACTATATAGTCAGTAATAATCCAAGAGTAAGTACTCGATCTGTGGCTAGAATGGTTGGCATTTCAAAAAAAATTGTTCACAAGACATTTACGAAACAACTGTTACATCCTTACCATTACCAACGAGTGCAAGATTTACACCAAGGCGATTTACCTCGAAGATTAAGATTTTGTAGATGGTTTTAAAACAAAATCGCCAGAGAACCCGAATTTCCGTGCAAAGTGTTGTGTGCAGATGAAGCTTGTTTTACGAGAAATGGTATGTTTAATTTTCACAATTGTCACGTGTGGAGTGATGAAAACCCGTATGCTATACGTAGGACAAATTTTCAAAAACAATTTAGTATAAATTTATGGGCTGGGATTATTGGTAATCGTCTGATTGGACCGTACGAACTTCCCAGAAGATTGAATGGAGAATCCTATTTAAATTTTTTGCAGCATGTTCTACCGATACTTCTTGAAGAAGTTCCGTTACAAATACGCTCTGAAATGTGGTTTCTTCATGACGGGGCTCCAGCACATTTTACGAGACATATTAAAGATTTCCTCACTTTTCCTCGTCGTTGGATCGGTAGAAATGGACACGTTCTGTGGCCACCCAGAACACCAGAATGCAATGTTATGGACTTTTATTTTTGGGGACATCTAAAATCATTAGTATACGACAACCAGGATGAAATTAAAACAGAAGCTCAATTGCGACAACGAATTTTTGATGCTGCTGAAATAATCAGACATAATTTACATACTTATAATATTAAGATTAATTGTATTCGTCGAATAAAGGCGTGTATCTGTGCAAATAATGGCCATTTCGAACATTTATTGTAATAATAATTTTCCATGTAAGTAAAAACAGTATTCAAACTTTAATTATTAAATATTTAATAAAAACAAATACATGCTTTTTGTCTATCACTGTTATCAGTATCAATACATATTAAGCCTAACGATCGATGATTCATAATAGCTGATTTACAGTAATTAACGAAGAATAACAAGGAACGCAACGTTGCCGGCTGTATTTCCTTTTCTGCGAACAATAATCAAATGGATTAAAATTAATAATTTTTTTTTTTTTGAAAACGCTTAACTTCATAAAAAAATGTTATAAGACTTTTTTGTTTTAAATGCTGCAATCTGCACATATCGTTAAGGAACGCACTATTTTCCGGGACACTCTGTATATATATATATATATATATATATACTAAGATCCCCAAATTTTAAATAAAATTAAAAATCAAAAGACCATTGAAAAATCGAGAACGCCCTGTATATAGAAATAGTTTAGTTGTAAAATCATAAATCATTTACCGGGAACAACTTGAGTGGTTTCCGAATATGCGAATAAGTGATTTGGAAAGTTTTCTCCGATAAAAAAGACAATACGGTTTGGACATGAGCAGGTAGATTTAGTACACAACTATTTGAAATTTGCGGTTATAATAGATTAGAAAGTAATAAGTAAGGATTATTGGTTAATGTGTTTTCTCCTTTATAAAAGTTAAAAAAAAAAGAATTCAAGGTCGTTTGAAGGAAAGTATTTTAACGTCAGGTAATTTTTGGAAAAACCAAAAATTTCATGGACTAAGAATCCGATGATGCGTTTGATGAGAGGGGAGGTTTGTTTGGATTGGTTTGAGATGGAGATTGTCAAAATAACTGTCAAACTGAATGCGAATTTTGGGAATTCTCCTGAAAAAATATTAATTTTTGGCGGTTTTATGAAGATATTGTAATTGAGAATTTATAAGAAGTAGTGTTTAGTGTTTGTGTGGAAAATTAAGCAGCCATTGTGGTAAGCAGAGACGAGTTCCAGTAGAAATAGAGGCATTACTGTAAGTACAAACAGATATATTTTCGTTGTGTCTGAGAGGAAGCAGTTTGTTTCCTTGGAGTTTGGAGCTTGTGGTAAAGACATCACGACATTTTCACATACTGTTTGTCTTTTTCTTTTATTATCAAAAGAAACAGTAGGCGGAATAGCGGGCAGGGAAATTGGTAGGATCCGGGAAGTAAATTGCGATCTGGTCAGGGCACAATCCAAGCAGAATCAAGGGAAGATAGTCTATTGGAAAACCAAAGTTTTGAGTTTTAAATAAATTCTATAAAGACATTCTATCACGACCATCTATCAACATTCATGTCAATTGTTTGTAATTTGTAATATTTTTATAGTTAAGGCAAGAAGTCAAGGAACCAATAATTCTTTCTAAAATTTTTATATTAAGAGATATTTGATTTAGAAATATGTGTATTTAATTTTTATTGGTCATTAAGGGATGTGTGATTTGATGGATGATTGATTATATTTTTTATTCTATTTATAGTGTATGGTGTAAGATTTATGCTCAACGGAATTTTAAATTAATTTGATATATTTTAAAATAAAGGACAATTGTTTTAATATCAGAATTGATTGTCTATTATTTCTTTTTCCTTTTGTTGATCTTTCTTAAATGGAACTAGCAGAAGATACTTTGAAGCCACGTTTTAATTAAAAAAAAAATATAAAAATTATTTTTAGCCCTGAGATATTCTTTGCTTTTGATTTGTTTGATAAAGATTAATTTAGTACATTTCAGACTATATAAGTAGATTTACAATTATAAGCAAATCACAACAATATATATATATATATATATATATATATATATATATATATATATATATATATATATATATATATATATTTATTATATATATATATATATATGTATATATATATATATATATATATATATATATATATATATATCATTCAAAATGTCGGACGGTGTGAATGTGCCGTCACTTCTCGCTCAAATAGATGAGGGAGCATTTGAAGATAAAATATTTAAATGTTGTAATACTAAGCCAAATAAAACGATAGTATGTGTGGTGTGCGGAAAAAGTTATCATATTTCCTGTGCCATTAAAAGCATGTTAAAATGTTCTAAAATATGTGACACGCGTATGGTGTGTTGTGAAAAACAATCTGATGTTACTGAACCCATGAATCTATTGCAGTGAGAAAATAAAATGCTAAGGCACTTATTGGAGGAAAAAGAAGATAAGTATAAATTACTGTTAAATAATATTGAACTTTTAAAATCTAATAAGACGGAGTTAAAAAACTATCACACCAAAGATAAAAATAAAATACCAATTAAACTTAATGACCCACAAAATAAAAACATTGAAAATAAATATAAACAACCAATTCAATCAGGGCCCTGATTCTAATTGAGATTTCGACTCAAAACATGTCGAAATTAATATGGCGACGTCGAAATGCGACTTTGCGAACCTTGTGGATTTCAGCTAAACTAACCAAACGACGTCACTAATTTTCGACTTATCGAAATTAATTTCAACTTCAAGAAAGTGGTTGAAATTTCATTTCGAGTCGAAATTAATCTGACATGACTGACTGGAGTGACTGGACTGGGAGAAGTGAACTTTAGGTAGGCGGTGTTTTGATCCTTGCAAGGAAAACTGAGGCAAAAAGTATTGATATGGCTGTGTTTTACGGACATTTGCTAGTTTTGGAGGAATTAGAGAGGATAGATATCCGACGCTCTTAACGGAGGATAAGAAGAATGTTACAGGATACTCAAAATTCTTTTTCACTAAGTGATGCTCAATTTAGGCAGCAATTCCGGCTTAATAAACAAGCTGCAAATTATTTAATAAGGGTATTAGAACCATATTTGGAAGAAGGTGTTTATGCCTCTAGGATACCCAAAATGTTTAGGGTTAGTATTACAAAGCTGCAGTAAATTTAAAAATATATTAGAATATAACCACTAAGTCAAATCTTAGTGGTTATAACTTAAGGATCTCGCACATCGCCTTTTTTTTTCTTGCCATCTTTTCTTTCAATTCAAAATATAATTGAGAATGGCCAATATTTATGATTTAACAACTCAAACAAGAAAAAAAAAAGACGTTCACGACGTTCACGTAACGTAAACAAAACAAACAACAAACATTCAACAAGCATAGTGCAGCCAATAAACAACAGGGCCAACCCAAATTTTCAGCAGTGTCAAAATGATAAAGTAAATATCTACAGTTTTAACTACAATCGAAATGAATGAGAATCGCTAGCGATTGCGACTGTCATGGCGTAGTCGCTTTTAAATTTCGACATCGAAATGAAATAGAATCAGGGCCCAGATTTCGACAATTTTGTATAAAAAACAAATAACTTGTCAACAAACACACCTAACCTACAGGTGGAAAGTGAATATCACAATAATAAAATGGATGAAATAATTAATCTCGCTTTGCCTATGGGACAGGACTCTAAATTTCCCGATGCCCAATAATATGTGCAGGATTTGAGTGATTTCACAACAGTGCATTATAAGAAAAGAGACAGAAATAGAGTTATGAAGAAGCATATTGGAAAAATGAGAAGTCTGAAGAAAGGAATTAGTATATCCCAACCAGAATCAAATAGAATCTTTGACAATACAGGGCACAAAAATAACATAAATGATATTGTAAGTGTGGTAGGTGATAAACTGGATACCAGTAAATCTAAATTTAATATCGTTAATAAATTTTCTATTATTTTATACAACATAATGCTCTGTACGCAATAAAGTTGAGGAACTGGAAGTATTTCTTAGCGAAAATGATTGGCCAGATCTTGTGCTTTTAACTGAGCACTGGTTGTATCGTCTGGAAACACTTTGTATTAATAATTACTCCATAATATCCAAATTTTGCATATCTGAAAGCATCCATGGAGGCACATTAATTTTAATTAATACAACGTTTCAGTATAAATTCAATTTTGTTGACTACAATAAATTTAACCACCTCTGCATTGAATCTGAATATTACTTTCAGTAAAAAGCTTAATACTTTTCTCATTGTTGTGTACAGACCCCCTCAGTCTATTATTAAGTTATTCTTTCAAAGATTGATTGACAGGTGACTTTTTTTTTTTTTAATGAGGTGGAAAGGTTCGAAACCGACTAGGGAAGGTGTTTCTAGTATTGTTGAATTCAACCAGAAAGGCAGGACCACACGAGAACGGCATAGAGTTCACATGAAAACCGGGCCCCGGTAGAGAACGAAACATGGGGACATCCCGCGCAGTCTGGAAGGGTGTTCTTGCAGAAGGTCTTAGGGCTTGTCCTACAATGTATACCTAATAACGGCACACATCTAGGGGAGGGTCTGATTCCTTTTCGGAAGGAAAAGGGGGAAAGGGGTTCGGAAAACTGACGTTATTATAGAATTAAGAAGAAGAAGAAGAATATGAAAACAAAAAGAAAAGTTTGCACCTTTATGTCGATGTGAGGTAAAGATAAATTTATTGTGTAGTCTGTTCTCTCACCTGGCTTGTTCAGCCCTTTCAAGTGTGGTCTTTCTTTTCATGATCTCCGTTATGTGGTCTATTATGATTTCGAAGTTCCCCTTGTTGATCATAGCTACCTGTAGAATGTTGTTGGGCGTTGTCAACTCTATTCTGTTGTGAAGCCTATTTTGTTCGGGGGCGAAAACATTACACCGGAAGATGCAATACTCAGCGTCGTCCCTTTCGCCGTATGTAGAGCATATGTCATCGTTGGTTTTCTTGATGGCGTATGTGTAAGACCTAAAAGATCCATGTCCGGTCAGAAATTGTGTAAAATAATAATTCACTCGTTTAAACTTGCAGTTGTACCAAGCCACTACTTCAGGGATTAGAGTTTTGGTCCATTGAGCTTTTGTAGTCTGTGCCTCCCATTCCCTCTGCCATTCTGTTAGTAGTTGCTCTCGTACGGCCGCTCTTTCCTGGGGTAAGTGACCGTTCCGGTTATCATATAGCATATGCCGTTCTTTGGCTAAGAGGTGAATGGGGAGCGTACCAGCGATTGTCTGAAGGGCCACGGTAGAAGTGGTTCGATACGCACTCGTAACTTTGAGAAAGGGTTTTCTCTGTGCTCTATGGATCATGTCTTTGTACTTTTTATATCTCAGTACATCTATCCAGACGGGGGTTCCATATAGGAGGGTCGATTGTACAACGTGTAGGTACAATCTTCTCTTGTTGCTGCTAGGCCCACCTATATTGGGTATTATTCTCTGGATGGCTGCTGTCTGTTCGTAGGCCTTCTTAACCACTCTCGGAAGATGTTTCGTGAAGCGTAGGCCTCTGTCTAGATCAATGCCTAGATATTTAGCACAGTTCGTTGATTTTAGCTCATTACTACCTAGTTGGAAGATAAAATCTGGCCCGGCTGTCGGGGCTTTCAGAGTGACCGCTTCGGTCTTGTTGCCTGCAAGTTCCAGGTCGTTATTCGTCATCCACCTATTTACTTTACGAAAGCAGTCGTTTACAGTGTCTACGAGTTCTAGATACATGTCACCTGTTACTAATATAGCTAGGTCGTCGGCATAGGCTATTGCCATGCTATTTCTACCGTAATCGATGTCTAGTACCCCATTATACAGTACATTCCATTACGTCGGGCCTAATACGGAGCCTTGTGGTACGCCGGCTGTTAATCTGATTTTTGTGTTTCTAGCCACTGAGAGATATCTATTACTTAAGTATCTCTTTATGATGTTTATTAAATATCTCGACACTTTGGCAGATTCTAATTGGCTTATGATGTGCTCCCAGTTGGCAGAGTTGAAGGCATTCTTCACATCAAACATTACTAAAACAGCCCATCTTTTCCTTGTACTCCTGACAGTATCTGTGATATGTTTAATCGCATCTATAGCTGATTTTGCTTTTCTGAATCCGTATTGTCTAGTTGAGATGATATCTTTTTCCCTCAGCTCGTCTTCAAGGCGATTTTTGACAAGATTCTCGTATAGTTTTCCTAAGCAGTCAAGCAGACAAATTGGCAGATATGCGCTGGCATCGTCCGGATCTTTGCCGGGTTTAGGTATGTGTAAGTCTTGCGAGCTTGAGTTGATCGGGGAATTCTTGTCAGCAGCTGATTAAGGATTTCTCTTACTGGTTCTGGTTGTAATGTAATTAATAGTTTTATCGCCTCTGGTGGAACACGATCTGGTCCAGGAGATTTACCTACTTTAATGGAATCTGCGGCTCTCATGAGTTCCGCAAGGTTAACCTCGTCTTGACAGGTGTGTTCATTTATAACGAAGTTTGTAGTGGGATTATTGGGAAAGAGGGTATTCACAATTTCCATTTTTTTATCATCGCACAGATTATACGGGGTCACTAATTTCAGCGTTTTGGTGACTATTCTGTAAGCTTCGCCCCATACGTCATTCTCTAGTGCCTTGCACAAGTTCTGCCAATATGTGCGCTTAGTTCTCTTGATTAGCTTATTTAGCTCTTGTTTGGCGCGTTTGTATTCGTCCTTTGTCTGCTGTGTCCTATTTCTCTGTGCGGTTCGCCTGATTCTAAGGCATCCTGTCCGTTTTTGTTGGATTTCATCATTCCACCAGTATGGTACGGTATATGCGACATATTTACTCTTACTGCTCAGGTTGTGTGCTTTTATGATTGCGTTCCTAAAGGTGAGAAAGTCGGTAGTTTCTGCTTGTAAGTTGCTTATTTGTTCAGCAAATCTTGCTTTGTTGAATTCGAGTGTCTTTCTGCCGTTCTTAGTTGGGACCTCAGTGGCAATTTCGAATGTGATGTATTTATGTAGAGTGAAGATGCTCTTGTCTAGAACATCCCAGTTTGTGATTTTTTTGGCAAAGTTGTTCGATGCTAGGGTAATATCTATGTGTCTTCGCGATTCACCTCTTTCAAAGGTATGTTTACCATTATTTAACACTGCCAGGTCGGTCGATGAAATCCATTCATTCCATATTTCCTCCTTGTTATCATTTTTTGGTGACCCCCATAGAATAGATTTAGCATTTACATCACCAACTATTATAACGTGTTTTTCTGTAAGTGACGCCTCGAAGATATCATCTACCTTGTCTTGGTATTGTGTAATGTTTATATTCGGTGATATATAACAGGCTACTATTGCCACTTCGTTCATATTGATTTTAATGAATCCTTCTTTCTTGGTAATCTTTTTTATTTGCACCACTTGTTCAACAGGAAGATTGCAACATCTGACCGTGTATCGGTGATCCAACCAAACTTTCTGGCGATGTTTTTGTTTGGTTCTGGGACTATAATAAGATCTGCTTTTATTTCCAAGGCTTTCGAATGTATCAGGTCGTGTGCCGCTTTGGCCCCTCCGATGTTTACCTGCAGTATCTTGAGACTTTTAACGCGTTCGAAGCCATTGTAAGTCTATACCACTAGCTATTTGGTCACATGGTGAGGGGGGTTTCTTAATCTAAAGGGTCAATCTTGACACTACCCTGAGGGGCAGGGACCGATGTTAGTTCCCCGTCCAGGGTGGGAGGGGGCGGGGTAGGTGGACGGCCGGGTGGTTTAACAAGGTCAAGGTCCGCTGCGGCGCTGTCGCAAAGTGACGTGAATTGGTTCATCAAAGAGGAATGGGTCGCTTCGATAAAAATCTGATCGTCCGCTCTTCTTAACTCCTCGGAAAAGGGGGATGGGTCCGTAAGCCTTGTTTCCTGGTTTGAGTGTCCTTGTTCTTGATCCGTTTCCATTGTCAAAGCCTCCGTTTTTGGGGAAGGCTGGTACGGCTGTGGGGGGGGGGGGGGGCAGGGGGCTCGGTATTCCATGGGCGTTCGGCCTGTCTAGCTCTCTGGAGAGCTTCCCGGAATTCTGGGCACTTACCACTGCCAATACGGTGTCCCTCTTTACATATGACACAGTGCTCCTGTTCCTTACATGCCTCAAAGATGTGACCCTCCTTTCCGCACCTATGACAGTGTCCGGTGCGGTCGGGACCATCACACCTCGACGCATCGTGCTGGTAGCTCCAGCAGCGTTAGCATCTCTTTACTAAGTACCTGCGTTCCACCTCGCAGCGTATGAGTCCCACCTTCAGGTGCCCGAGGTCTAAAATCCTCCTTGCTGCTTGTGCGGTAAGGCTGCTTTAGTGTTGTTTTGCATCGGGCGTATCTGTTTAATGGTGAAACTAGGATCCCACCTGCCAATTTCTTGTATTATAGCCGCTTTATATCCTCCTCTTGTGTGCTCTCCGTCATTCCTCTTAAATGAATGATTGTCTGCTTTTCGGTTCCCGCCAATTTCGCCATGAAACCACTTTCTTTATCTGAGAAGGCCTTTTTTAATATCGAGACTGCCCCCTGGTCCTTGTCCATGGTTATTAAAAGGTTCCCGTCCCGGGTACTGCGCAAGCTACGAATAGCCTCCCTTGCCTCCGTCTTTCTTACGGCCTTCTCCACTCCCTCCAAGAGTTGGGAGTAAGACGTGTCCTTTTTGGATACGATGAAACCGTACGTTGGCCTTTCTCGACGCGTAGCCGTAGTAAATATCTGAAAGGTAGTTCCTGTGGTGGAAGCAAAGACCGCTTCTGCCATCTTGCGCAACTCCATTACCGGCATATAGCTCACATGATGGAGAGCCACAGAGTCCTCGGAATTCGTTTCTTCTCTTACACGCTCAAGACCGCGCCAGAGTTGTTCGGGTGTGCCGGCTCGTAATTTGATGACTTTCTCTGTCTTTGTTTTCCTTTCACCGCCTCGTCTAACCGTCGTGGAATGTTCCAACACCTCCAAGTCTCCTTCGAGGGTGGGGAGGTCGGGGTAGCGGTCCCGGTATAATCTTTGTATTGAGTGGGTCATTGTTGGATCATTTGGCTCCAGAGCTACGACCTTAACGCCGCACTTGGAGTCCAGCGGGTTCGATATTTCAATGGTTGTCTTTCTAAAGATCTTTTCAGGCCAGTCGTAGAGAGCGTGCCTCTGAAAGTCGGCGAAGGTATCGAATCCTTCGAGGCTCGTCACCTTGACTGCCCCGGAAGGGCCGTGCCAGGCATCCGTTTGTGTTCCACATTCCGCCGTAGCAGGTTTGGGTACTGTCATGGTTTCAGAAGTGCCCACCTGTGTTTCCGTATCTACTGTCATGCGCTCCACAGGCTCAGTCGAGTGTATCTGGAGCCATTTCCTAAAATGCTCCATCTTCTGTAAAGCGTGTCTTTTTGTAAGGTGCCTATGGATCTCCTTTATCGGCCTTGCTGTATTCGGGAATTCCGAGATAAGTCCGGTGAGTTCTAACAATTGTTTGCCAACATCCTCTAAATAGTCGAGCAGCTCAACCGCCTCGCTGCAGGTCTTCTTCTTATATATATATATATATATATATATATATATATATATATATATATATATATATATATATATATATATATATATATCCCTTTAAAAATTTTCTTGGGAAGCCTTCCGTTTAAATATGTTTTCATCCGGTAGAGAACTGGTTCTCTTCCTGAAGTAGTCTGTTTGTCTTCCCGATTTACCGCTCGGGTCGCCCGCGGTTTTTAAGTTTTTTGCAATTGGTATCATTTTTGATCCCACGAGAAGCTAGGGAAATAGTTTTCCGCCACCACAGAGCCCCGCATGTGATGGTAAGGCTATATACAACGGGGGTTCGCCAGGTACCCCGAGGAGACCGTTCATGGCTACGTGTCGTCTGGTCATTCATCCTTCGGCACGGTGTCTAACACCTTAGATTCCGGATTTTTTTCCGCTGGTTTACTCCGTCGGATTTTTGGTTTTCTCCTGTGGAAAGGGGGGAAAGGGGGAGAGGAAAGAGGAGAAACTGAAAGGTGCGAGGTGGAAGTCCGACGGCCACCCAATGCAACGGCGCAGAACGCTAGGTGGACTGTACTTGGTTTCACTGGTCGTGCTCCCCTCACCAACTTCAGGAACCAAGACTAATTACTAGGCCCTCCCAGCGGCGACGAGGTAAAAACACAGTCCTGGGAGGGTAATATTGATTATCTGGATTCATCACACAGGCATGTTATTACCATTACAAATTTGGATAACATATTTGGATACAACCAGAGATAACAGCATATTGGATTATATTTGTACTAATCTACATCCAGATATGGCTGTGTGCAGAGTGATTTCCTATTTTTCATCAGATCATGATCCCATTCTATGTGAATTTCTCCTTAAGAATCCACCTTATACAGCCAGCTGGGGTGGATTTTTAGCAAAAGTAATTTTGACAGGTTTATCAAATTATGTAACCAGGAAGATTGGAATAATATTTTTTTCTCTCCTGATTTGCTTCATCAATTTCATCACACTCTCATGAAGATTTTCAATTTAGCATTTCAAAAAAGAATTCTTAAATCGAAAAGCAAGAAAACTTGGATCACTAAAGAAATTAGAATTTCCTCCAAAAACTTAAGATCATTAAATTACATTAAAAAACATATAATATGCAATGATAAATTTTTGATATATTTCTATAACTATAGGTCCATACTCAACTGAAATAAAAATATTATACAAGGCATTAAAAATCCTATGGCTGCAGGCTGGGATGATATCCCATCTAAAGTTTTATCCCTTCTTCCTGATTATGTACTGAGAATTTTAGCGGAGGCAATTAACACATCTTTTTCAACGGGTCAATTTAGCGATTGTTTAAAATGTGCTAAGGTTATATATATATATATATATATATATATATATATATATATATATATATATATATATATATATATATATATATATATATATATATTTAGGGATTCTACAGTATTCACTGCCTTCCCTCGCTCAACCGTTTCCATCTCGCTCTGTTGTTCCATTCTCCATCGTTTAGGCCTCTCTTACTCATGGCGTCGTCTACTTCGTTCCTCCAGGATTTTCGGGGTCGTCCTCTTTTCCTCCTTCCTATGGGGCTCCATTCGGTTATTCTCTTTATCCATCTGCTGTCGCTAGTTCTTCTTACATGTCCATATCACTTTAGTCTTTTTTGTTCTATATATGTTAGTATGTCCGTTTCTATTGATGTTCTTTGCTTTATTTCGTCATTACTTCTCCTATCCATTCTTGTTACTCTGCAGCATATTCGCAGGCATTCCATCTTTGTTGCTACTATCTTACTGCTGTTTTTCTTATTTATGATCCAATTTTCAGCCCCATATGTCATAATACTTCGCACTAATATTTTATAAATCTGTGTTTTTGTCTTCATATGTAAGTGTCTATCCTACCACACTGAGTTAAGTTGTCGGATTGCTGTTCTTGTTTGTCCTAATTTTTGTGTAATTTCTTCCTCTGTTGTTGCCTTTTTCGTGATTATAAAGCGCAAGTATTTAAATTTATCCTTTCCTTTGATTGTTACGTTGTCATCAATCTGTAGCTAAGGTTATTCCTCTGTATAAAAGTGGTGACCACGATTTACCTGCTAATTATCGTCCTATCTCTTTGTTACCGTCGCTTTCAAAGGTTGTAGAAAAATTGGTAAAACTCCGAATGATGACTTTCTTACAAAAACACAATTTACTTTCTTCCTTCCACTATCTAAAGCCTTTGATTGTGTTAATCACCAAATACTTCTTAGTAAACTGGAAAGGTGTGGTTTTAGAGGCACTGCTCTAAAGTGGTTCAGTTCATACTTGGACGACAGATGCCAGTCTGTATCAATCAATGAGCGCTACTCTAGTAATATCTTTATTAATTGTGGAGTACCTCAAGGCTCTGTCTTCGGTCCTATTTTATTGACATATTTTAACGACATAACCAACCTCGATATTAATGGCCGGTTTACTATATTTGCAGATGACACCACAATTTTATGGCAAAACAAGGACTCTAAGGTACTGAACAAGATTATTAGTAGTGATATGCTAAAAATCTTAGAGTGGTGCAAAGCTAATCATTTGACATTTAATTTTTCAAAACCCAAATTAATTTCTGTTAAGAACGATTTAAACAACATTACTCTGGGCAATGAAGGCATTTGTTCTGATACCGTAAACAAATTTTTAGGTCTCTATATTGGTAATAAACTTAAATTTGAGCAACACACTGTATGTTTAAGCAAAAAGATATCATCGGGTTGCTTTGCGGTCAAATCAGTTGTTCACCATTTAGATTTCAAGATTGCAAAAAGTGTTTATGTGGCACTGATTGAATCTAATTTGAGATACGGTATTGCCTTTTGGGGTAGCTGTTCTCTTCATCATTTCAGTAGAAATTGTATGCTACAAAAGAAAGCGCTCAAATATTTATGCAAGGTCAAGTTTGGTACATCATGCAGGTCTCTGTTCCGGAAACGTGGTATCTTAACACTTCCTTGCATGTATATCCTTGAATTAGGGTGCTTAATTTTTAAAAAACATAAGGAGGATATTCGGACAGATTCCTCTTATAACACTCGTCTAAATTATGTTATTCCACTTCCAATTCCCTCTTCTACATTAATTAAAAAATCATTTATTTACACTGGTAAGAAAGTGTTTAATCACCTACCACTCGATATAAGATCCTTAAGACATATTTTTGTATTCCGAAGAGCCATCAAGAAGATTTTATTATCTAAATGTTACTATAGTATATAGGAATTTTTTGAGGACAGTTGCGCTAATTGATACGATATAATATATATATATATATATATATATATATATATATATATATATATATATATATATATATATATATATACTCAGTGACATTAGAAGTGTTACACCCAGAAGGAATTATTTCTTGAACTTAATTTTTTGGCAACAGAATGACTATATTTAAAACATGCTATGATAACAATACCAATGTTTTATCTTTTCTACTTTTTGTAAAAAAAAGTTTTATCTTTAAATTTTTTTTGTGAAGAGACCGATTTGTAAAAACCGGTTAGTATAGAAATTTTTAGTTATTATTCATCAGTCTAATTGTATTCAGTGTAAGAAAATGCCTCGAGTTCGAAGACAGTAAAATTATCACCAGTTAGCGATTTTGACAGGGGAGAATTATTGCGTATAGAGATATGAGTTTGTCGAATCGCGAAATTGGCCGTCGCGTTAATTGTAGGGCAATGACGGTTATGCGTGTCTGTCGTGTGTGGACGACGAAGGTAGAGGAACACAAAGAAGATCAACTGGTCAACCGAGCCGTACCACAGAGCGTCAAGATAGGCGCTTTAGATTACTGGCTCTGCGAGACCGTTTTGCTACTACGCGTCAAATTGCTGACTAATGGTTTTAAGTAGTAGACCTGTTAGTATGCGTAGACTATACCGTCATATTCGAGCCTTTGGACTGGTTCAATTCCTCCCACGACTAGTGGTTCCTTTGCTGATGACCGCTGTCATCAACGTTTGAATTGGTGCAGAGAATGACAGCATTGGGTGGCAGAATGGCGTAATGTAGCATTCAGCGACGAATCACGATTCTGTTTAGGAAAGCATGATGGTCGTAGGACTGTAAGACGCCACCGTGGAGAGCGACGGGATATCGGGTTTGCTGTTGAGAGGCATGTACACAGAACAGTTGGGGTAATAGTTTGGGGGTCTATTGCCTATGGTAGTCCATCACTACCTGTGTTTATTCGAGGCAATATGACAGCTGCGCGTTGTGTTGATGACATCTTACAAACCACTTTACTGCCTTATCTCGACGGCCGTCGAGACGTCCTTTTTCAGCAAGACAACGCGCGTCTCCATATTGCCCGTCAAACTATGGACTTTCTATAAGAAGCTGGAGTTAATGTTTTACTATCTTCCACAGACTCTGGCATAGTTAATACATGAAGTTCAAGTTGCTTGGAACGAGGAGCCACAGGCAGACATCGATCATCTCATTTTGTCAATGCCTAGACGTATACAGGAGTGTATTCAGCTACGGGGTCGCCAAATACATTATTAACTTTTTTTTGATTACTTGTTAATAAAAATTATTGACAATGTTATCGTTTCATTCTTGATGTAAATCTACCATGTTGCCAAAAAATTAAGTTCAAGAAATTATTCCTTCTGGGTGTAACACTTCTAATGTCACTGAGTATATCTTCTAATATATAAAATTTCCCTGTCACAATGTTAGTTACCGTACTCCTCCGAAACGGCTTTACCGATCTTTACCAAATTTTATATGCGCATTCAACAGGTCTGAGAATCGGCTACTATTTATTTTTCATACCCCTAAGTGATAAGGGTTGTTCACCCTTAATATATTTTTTTTCGACGAAATTTTTTATTTTTGTTTTTTTATAATGTTGCATTAAAAAATACATACAACGCTAAACTTTTACTTTTTTATCATCAACCCGTATTTTTTATGGCTATTTTTAGTAATTTAATCATTTTTCATCTCGCTCGAAAACTGATCAATTATAGTGTTTTAACTACTTCGGTTAAAAATCTAAAATGTTTTTTAAGAAAATAAACATTTATTTTTATTATTAAAGTTTAATCCTGATATATGCTTAGTGTTACCAATCTTAGATTCTTCAAATTTGCCGCACCTTTACTGGTGAGTGAAATGCCACACTATACCATAAACTGAAGCCGGTCTCCTGTTTCAATCACACAAGACTTCTCTCACTCCCTACACAGTTTTCGGCCATCCATGATTATTGTTTATGCATTAAGTGTAGTAGTAACGTTCACAATTATCAATTTTCTATTTCTGTGTAACTCTCATAATAACTATTAATTAATTTATATTTAAATGGGAATAAGCCACAATTAAAGGTTAAAATACGTTTATTGACGTTTCAATTTCCACTTCGGAAATCGTTCTCAAAATACAAACATTAGTAAATTAAACAAATTTTGTTTTTTTTTTGTTACTTGGTGAAAAATTCTTCTAATAATTTAATTTTATCTGACTCATCTATATTGACAATTCAGACATACCTTATACATTTTAAAGTAGACGACTTTAAAATGATATTGCCAATATTGTTGAGTTGCGTTCCTGGGACGACTTTACTTATAAGATAGTTCATTCGATTACATGAAATCAACTTTAACTTGAGAATATCCGTCAGAAAAGATCATAACACGTAATTCGTCTTTAAAAAGACAAATACATGCCATGATGACAGTAAAATTCTCCTGTTAGTGATTCCATAGTAATTTATGAGGGAAAAACCAGGAAAAAACCTCATAATACTATCCCGACATGGTAAGTATTTGATCGTGCATTTAGTTTACCTTCAATAAACACCAAATTCCGATTTTATATGTTTGTTATTTAAAAAACATAAATGATGTATTCTCTATATGTTACTGACTTACCAATACTCGTATTTTTCTTTTAATAACTTCCTCTTTCAATATGGGTATCCAGATCCTACTACATTCTGCCAAGGAATTGGCGACACAATTGGTCTCATTTAGCATGAGATTATCACCACGTTGTGACTATAACAACCTTGATTCGTTTTTTGCCAGGCGCATCGTCAGCGACTTGGACGCTCTATTGAACGAGCACAATGAATTGTTGAAAATATTCAAATCACACATGCACATATTACAAAGCAATAATCACGCTATTGTCATTAACCTGATAAAATACCAGCTGGAGAACATATTCGTAGATTCAATGCACCTGTTGTTGAAGACGTTGCTGGAATCATGGTTGGCGATCGTACAGGTACACGAGAAATTGTGATTCGTAGAAGAAATAATAATCTTCAGTTTATTCAGACAAGACGGATATTGCATAAACATAAAACAACGA
This sequence comes from Diabrotica undecimpunctata, assembly GCF_040954645.1. NCBI lineage: Eukaryota > Metazoa > Arthropoda > Insecta > Coleoptera > Chrysomelidae > Diabrotica > Diabrotica undecimpunctata. Next base: position 80,003,506 of record NC_092806.1, on the reverse strand, counting down.
GATCCCGTATCAGGTACTTCATTTATCATTAACCATTTAACAAAACAATTAAATTATTGAACGGAATTAATTTAAATTAATAATCATAAATATATTATTACAGGAGCTGAAACAAACAAGAACGTTAGCTCGAAAGATTATTATGCATACCGATTAATGATTCGGCGCGGCCTGGACAACGTCATTCTACGATGTCGTGAGCTTTGTCAATAATTCATTGTCGACATGTACGCGAAGATAGAGGGCGAACGACTACGATACTTACGATATAATCAACTCAAGCTGCGTGCGGAAGAGTACATTCACTTACGAGACGCTATTAACAACAACGCCGACGTCGCCGAAATTGGTAACTCTGTCATTTTACCATCATCGTATATAGGCAGTCCACATCATATGCAAGAATATATACAGGATGCTATGGCTTACGTGCACGAATATGAACGACCGTGTTTATTTATTACGTTCACATGTAATCCAAAATGGCCAGAGATTACATCTTTGCTATTGCCTGGCCAAAATGCAATACATCGTCATGACATTACAGCACGTGTATTCAGACAAAAGTTGAAGTCTCTTACAAGTTACATAACTAAATTACATGTATTCGGTCCCACACGTTGCTGGCTGTATTCAGTTGAATGGCAAAAGAGGGGATTACCTCATGCGCACATTTTGGTTTGGTTAATCGACAAAATCCGTCCTGAAGAAATCGATAGTATCATTTCTGCGGAAATTCCAGATCCGTCTACTGACCAAGTGCTGTTTGATATTGTTACAGCAAACATGATCCATGGTCCATGTGGTACTTTTCATCGTTCATCGCCTTGAATGGCAGATGGAAAATGTACTAAAAATTTCCCTAAAGATTTCACTAATGATACGATAACAAATACCGACGGATATCCAATATATCGTCGAAGAAGTCCCGATAATGGCGGATACTCATTTATTAAAAATATCAGCAACACAGACATTGATATTGACAATCGTTGGGTGGTGCCGTATTCACCTCTGCTAAGCAAGACATACAATGCTCATATTAATGTTGAGTTTTGCAGTTCTGTGAAGAGCATCAAATATATTTGCAAGATGTCCATAAAGGCAGTGATATGGCTGTGTTTAGAGTAGAAAATACTAATGTAAATGCTCCTCCAATGAATAAAAACGATGAAATTACGCTCTACCAAATTGGACGGTACATCAACTCCAATGAAGCTGCTTGGCGTATCTTCGGTTTTCCAATTCATGAACGGGATCCAGTAGTTGTTCATTTAGCCGTCCATCTTGAAAACGGTCAGCGTGTATTTTTCACGAACGAGACAGTGATTGATCGTGATACAAATCCACCTAAAACTACACTCACAGCATTTTTTGAATTGTGTAATAGTATGGATGATTTTGGATGATATGGAAGCAAGGCTCACCAGTTGATGCATGTCTCAATTTATTTAAATCGAACGCTTTGGGGCGATTATTTACAGTTAATCCAAGATACACTGAGTGCTTTTATCTTCGACTGTTGTTGGTTAATGTTACTGGCCCATTATCATTTCAAGATATACGTAAAGTGAATGGGCAACAGTATCCAACATATAAAGACGCATGCCTTGCACTCGGCTTGCTGGAAGACGACAACCAGTGGGAGTGTATGCTTGCTGAAGCTGCATTGAACTGTACAGCAATACAAATTCGTCTACTATTCGCTATAGTGTTGACTACATGTTTCCCAGCTCGAGCACAGATATTGTGGGATAATCACAAAGATTCAATGACTGATGATATATTGCATCAACATCGTACACGGTGCAACAATCTAACGATAACACTCAGCGACGCTATGTACAATGAAGCATTGATTGCTATTGAGGATCTTTGCATTGTCATTCATTACCAACTTATCACTCACTCATTTCGGTATGAATTCGCTAAATCGAACTGCATCTGATTTAATTAACACTGAAATGAATCGTGAACTGCAGTACAACACTGTAGAAATGGCAGCGATTGTTACTCGCAATATCCCACTAATGAATGACGAACAAAGAACCATTTATGACCGCATTTTGCTCGCAGTTTCAGCAGGGCAAGGTTGGTTCTTCTTTTTAGATGCACCGGGTGGAACTGGCAAAACATTCCTTATTTCACTAATTCTTGCTGAAATACGATCAAATAATGCCATCGCATTGGCCGTTGCATCATCGGGCATTGCGGCAACTTTATTGGATGGAGGCAGAACAGCTCATTCAGTATTTAAGCTGCCACTAAATATTCAAAATAACCCGTGACGCAGTGTGTAACATTAAAAAACAATCGTCCATGGCTACCGTGCTAAAACAGTGTAAAATTATCATCTGGGATGAACGTACTATGGCACACAAACATTCAATTGAGGCGTTAAACAGGACATTGAAAGATATTAAGAACAACGACAAACTATTTGGCGGCACTCTGTTGGTGCTTTCAGGTGATTTCAGACAAACACTTCCCGTCATTCCAAGTTCAACATACGCTGATGAGATCAACGCTTGCTTAAAATCATCTCCATTGTGGCGTAATGTTGAAAAAGTACAGCTGAAAGTAAATATGCGCATTCAAATGCTTCAAGATCCATCCGCTGAAACATTCTCAAAACAACTCTTAGATATCGGTGATGGAAAAGTTGCTACAGATGAAACTGGATATGTAAAATTACCGACCGATTTCTGCACAATCGCTGATTCGCAAGATACTCTCATTGAACAAATATTTCCTGATGTACACACACAGTACATAAATAATGAGTGGCTTACAGAAAGAGCTATTTTAGCAGCAAAAAATGCAGACGTCAACAATTTAAATTTGAAGATACAACAGTTGTTGCCAGAGAACTTGGTATCATACAAATCTATTGATACAGTTTGCGATGCCAGCGAAGCTGTCAATTTTCCCACAGAATTTTTGAACTCACTGAATTTGCCAGGCTTGCCAGCGCATAATTTACAATTGAAAGCTGGATCTCCAATTATCTTCGTAATTTAAACCTGCCACGGCTGTGAAACGGTACGCGATTAGTCATTCGAAAATTGATGAAAAACGTTATCGAAGCCAGCATTTTAAAGGGCAAGTTCAAAGGTGAAAATATATTATTACCACGGATTTCTATCATACCTACATATGTGCCAATTCAATTCAAACGAATTGAGTTTCCGATTAGATTGGCATTTGCAATGACAATCAACAAATCCCAAGGCCAAACGATGTCTATTTGTGGCTTAGATTTGAGTACACCATGTTTTTCACACGGGCAATTGTACGTAGCATGCTCTCGAGTGGGTAAACCATCCAGTTTGTTTGTGTTCGCTAAAGATGGGCTAACAAAAAATATTGTTCACGCTATAGCATTAAGAGACTGATTTTGTTTGTTAGGGTTACTATCGTAATTAATATGTGATATGTAATTTTAAGTAATAAACCATAAGTTAAAAATAATATTGTTTGGCGTTTGTTATTTTTATATTCCCTTATCGTTCATAGCGCTCCTCACCCATTTCACGCATATACCACATACTTACACACTTATAATAAGTAAGGAATTTTTTGTCTATGCTAGAATTTATATAGAAACTAGAAAACTTGTCTAGACTGGACAAGCAAGTGACGAAACAAAATTCATATATTATGTAAACTTTACTAACAAAAACGTTCAAAATAAATATTCCAATAAATATAAATAATCAAATTCCATATTCAAATACTGCAAAATATTTGGGTATTACTCTGAACTCATGTAAAGAAGAAAAGAAAATAATAATTCTGATTGAAATACAAAAAAATGTACTGGCTGATTGACCAAAATTCTACGCTGTTTCTACATAATAAATTTATTATTATATAAGCAAATACTGAAACAATAGTATTATTATAAAAACAGTATAAACATTTAGAAGGAAAATGTTACATATCAACAAAAAATATTTCTATTCATATAAAAATTTAATCAAATTATAGGTTCTTACTGCTTATTTATATAAAATTTCCTCAATCGTCGTCGACTTTTTCGTCCGGAACATAAACGTCTTCGTGAACTACCCATTTTAAAAACAATAAACGCCCTAATATTGTTATTCAACATTATTTATAACCCTCCCCCGAGAGGGTGTATACTTTTAACCTACTTGTCGGCGAGAATCCAGAAACTATCGACAAGGACAGCCTGTGCTGACCGAAAGAGAGTTACATTTAGCAGAACTTTGAGATTTTTTAAAAAGTTTATACCAAATAGCTACTTTATGTTCAAAATAAAAACAGATTTGGAAAATGGGTCAAATTCTGTAGTGCCCTATTAAAAAAAAAAAAATTTACGTTTATTTTAACCAATATTTGAAAAAAAAATTGTTTAAACAATTTATTAATTTACAACCAAATAGTGCACTAGAACTTTTTAAGACCTTTCATATAAAAAAAAGGATCATCTCAATATCTGACATAGTTTTTGCGTTATTTGATATAAACTTTTACATTGGAATTTAGCTATGCCCAGAATCGCGAGGAACGGCCTTAAGGACGACGACGACCAAGCTACGACCACAAACTACAAGATCTTCGATGAATTACCCATTGCAGACGTAACCGAAGGGGATTTCAAACGCCCCAACACCAAGAAGAAAAGGGCCAAAGATCGCGCGGAGGGAAACCGCGGAAACGAACAACATACAACCGGCGAAGACGTAACCCTTTAAAAAAGAACGACAACGAAAAGGATGAGACAATGGAGATGGAAATTACGGCCCTAAAACAAAAAATCGAGGAATTACAGGATACAATAGTGGCTTCACAGAAGACAATAATAGCTCACATCGACTCTAAGTTCAAAGAACTTAACGGCCAAACAAACAACAAAAAACAAAAGAAGACAACGGAAACGGCCCCAAAAGAGAACCGAAAAGAGTATACCTGGGAAAACCAGGACAGAAAGGCGCCAAAACCCGAAAATTAAAAGTCCACGGGAGCAATCCCAAAGACAAAAAAGAAAAACACTGAAAAGACAACAAAAAAGCGGGTACAAGAAGACGAGACTAAAAAAGAAAGTCGTGAGAGAAGACTTTCCTCCGTTGGCGACCCCCAGTCCAACATCAAAAGAAAACCATAAGGAAGGTGATGCGCACGCTACAACGCGACCTCCCACTCCAGGTCAGACACGATCGATGGAAACCGACGGAGAACCCACAAAAATAGAAAAACTAACGTGGAAGCCGCCTGTAATAAAATTACAGAGCGTTAGTCAGACTGGAGCAATATTAAATATTGCCCAAAAACAGAAGGTAATAACGACAAACAAATTATCACGAAGCGGAAGTGAAACACTTATACAGGCGAAAAGTCCGGAAGATTATAGAACTATGGTGAAAATCATGCAAGACTATAATATAACTACACCAATATAGGGGATAGCCTTCCCATTAGAGGAAGACATAAAACCGAGAATGGTTTTAAGAGGATTACCTCCTAATACAAAACCCACAGAAATGTTCGATACTCTGAAAAAAGAGTACGACATCGAATGCGTATCGATAAAGAACATGATCTCCAGAAAGAGTAATAAAAGAAACCTACCTATTGACAGGTTTGTATTGACATTGGAGGGAGAGGACGTCGAAAAAGCAAACCAACCTGATGCACATGAAAGTTCACATCGAGGACCTCAGAAAAGCAACTTGGCCCACGCAGTTTTAACTGCCACGGGTACCATCACTCGCAGGGAGCATGCTTGAAGGCACCTCGATGCGTCAGATGCGGTGAAAGCCACTTGAATAGAAATTGCCAGATGCCCCGTGAGCAGAAGGTAAAATGTGCAAATTGTCAGGGACAACACCCGGCAAATTTCAGAGGCTGCCTCAGATGTCCAACCTGGGGACGACAACAGACACAAAGATAGCTAGCCGCGCAAAAAAGGCCGCAACCAACATCAAGCGGACCTTCCTACGCACAGATACCAAAAACACAAAACACTGTGAACACCATCCTGATCTCAAAACAACAACAAGACGGCCAAGTGAATTCAGTCAAGGATCTGGTCACTAGAATTGTCCACGAGGTGATCTCTGACATAAAGCTTGCACTGAACTAAGGCAAGCAAATAGGGGATACTTGAGGATAGGCTCCTGGAATCCAGGAGGCATAAGGACCAACCAGAATATACTACCAGAATAGAACTGGTCAAAATATACGAAATGGATGTTGTAGCAATGCAGGAAACAAAGCTCACTAACAACATCAACAATAAGTTTCCGGGCTACAAAATATACAGGAACGATAACACAGGAAGATCAGGAGGCATTGCAATACTGAAAAAGGCATAAGACATATCAGAATTCTGACACCACAATTGAATAATATGCAAGCAACAAGAATCAGAACACAAATGAGGCAAGGAGAACTCAGAATTACCTCCGCCTACGTAAGACCTCAAGATGAACTACTCGAAGAAGATCTAAACACGTTCCTAAATACTGACGAACCATTAATTATAATAGGAGACCTAAAGGTAAGATCCTCTAACTGGAACGATAGAGCCACGAACAGAAACGGGAGACTACTAAATGTATATTTAGAAAACAACGACGACAATATGGCAATTGGCAACATAGACCCGACACACTATCCAAGAAACGGACTTCCCACACACATAGATACTGTAGTTGCTAGAAACCTATCCTACTAGAACTAGGAAGAAGAACTAGAACTTCAAAAGACTAGTGAGCACTGGAATAAATATAGTTAAAGTGATAGACAACCCACGAGACATAGACGATAGAGTCCTAGAGTTAGAAAACGTCATCCAACAAGCACTCAGATACAGCACTACAGAAAATAAAATAGAAATACATACGGGAAGATTTAAAGACATACCGCAAGAAATAAAAGACTTGATAAGGGAAACGAACAGAGCAAAGCAGACAGCAAGAAGGACAAGGAACTAGACAGACAAAAACAGAGCAAATAGACTGAACAACAGAGAGGTCAAAACAGCACTACACAACACCGTAGTAAAAGCTGGGAAAACCACATTAGAGACATGGAGGAACAAGGCTCAAATATGCAAAATATTTGGAGGCTCCAAAGAATACTTAGAAACGACAGAAAACCAATCCCTTCACTACACAAGGAAAATGGAATAGTGTACACCACCGAGGAAAAAGCAGAGGTAATCAGGAATACTCTCTCGAGAGAGTGTACACTAAATTACCACCCAGAGCAGGACATCGACTTCGTAGAAAAAGTCGAAAGACAAAGAGAAAGACCCGAGAATCCAAACGAAAACATCCCTCCTACATCACCACAGGAGTTAAACGAGCTAATTAAAAACAGCTCGCCGAAAAAAAGCACCTGGTCCAGATCAAATAACGAACAGAGCTCTAAAATACCTCCCACGGGAGTCATAGTATATTTAACAAATATTATAAATGCGATGCTAAAATTCAAGAAATTCCCAAACAGATGGAAAGAGGCCCATGTCATAATGATAACAAAGCCAGGAAAAGACTGCACATTCCCGCAAAATTACAGGCCAATAAGCTTACTACCTGCAATCAGCAAGATTGTAGAGAGTAATACTCAGCAGACTCCAAGCTGAAACAGACAGATTAGATATAATACCTTCTTCTTAGAAGTAAGCAAAACTTTCGACATAGTCTGGCATAAAGGACTACTTTACAAAATGAGAAGTTACGGTTACAGCGGGGCAATGACAAGACTAATCTCTTCGTACCTGAGCAACCGTAGTTTCAGAGTTCGAATAGAACAAGTCCTATCCGAATTCGTGAACCCGGAGGCTGGAGTGCCACAGGGAGCGGTACTGTCACCTCTACTGTACACAATATACAGTATGATGCAAATGTATGGAATAAATTAATTATTTCAGAAACAGACGACTTTAAAAAAAAATCTTAAAACACGTCAATTTTAATTTTTGAATGTCCATCAACCGCTATATATGTTAGACATTACGTCATCATTGTCGGCGTAATGACGTAATCGACGATTTATTTATTTATTATCGCCTTTGCAACGATATAATCATTTGAATATTTATTTCTACAGGGTTAACCAAAACTGTTGCTTTATTAATACAATTAACTTACAATGTTTACTTAAATACAATTCATCATCATCATGGCTTATTCACTCCTGGCGGAGTGTTTGCCGCCCTTTTGGGCTCTCTGATTTATTTATTGCGGAGAATCAGTCCGCTGTTGTTTTTTTTATTATTATAGCAGCGTGTGTGACTTGGCCCTGTCTACAATTTTCCTCCATTCTTTCCGGTCCTTACAGCGCTCCTTCCAATTGTAGATTTTCAGCTTCTTTATGTCTCCTAAGACTTGATCTCTCCATCTTGTTTTGGGTCTCCCCTTTGGCCTCTTTGTTGTTGGTCTCCATCCAGTTATTCGCTTTAGGGTAGAGTCTGGGTTAGCTCTTTCTGTGTGTCCCAGCCACCTAAGCCTTTGCGTCTTTACGAACTTGATTATGTATTCACCCTCGATGACTTCTTTAATTTCTTCATTGGTTAATCTTCTAAATTCGCCTACACTTATTCTCACCGGTCCCATTATTCGTCGAATTATCTTTCTCTCTAGGATTTCCAACCTCATTTCATCTTTTTGTGTTAGGCACATCGTCTCTGCACCATAGGTGATCACTGGCCTGATTGCAGTCTTGTAAATTTTTAATTTGGTTTTCTTACTAATGTACTTTTCTTTCAGGAATTTTTGGTAATTCCAGTAGGTTTTATTACCCAGTAGGATGCGTTCATTTATTTCATCCGTTCTATCATTTCTGTCATTCACCATCACTCCCAGGTATTTGAAACGGTGTACTCTTTCAAATGTATATGCACCAAGCTTAATTTCTTTCTCTATGTTCGTATTCTCTCTTGAATACTTGAGGTATTTCGTTTTGCTTTGGTTTATTACTAGCCCTCTCTTCTTTGCTTCTTTATCTAGTATTAATATTATGTTCTGCATGGTTTTTAAATCTCTAGTAACCAGTGCAATATCGTCTGCATACGCTATCAGTTGGGCTGAAGATTCGATAATCGTTCCCATAATTTTGGCTGCTCTTACTGCCCCCTCTATGGCAATGTTAAATAATGTTGTTGACAGGAAGTCTCCCTGTCTGACACCTACCTCCATTTGTACTTCATCTGACGGGCCTTCCCTTGTTAAGATTCGTGCCTTGGATTCCTTCATCGTCATTTTCGTGAGACTTATTAGTTTTTCTTGGATGCCTAATTGATTCATATCCTTAATTAGCTCCTCCCTTATTACACTGTCAAAAGCTTGCTTGTAGTCAATAAACAGTATATGTAGATCTATTCCGTGCTCGTAACTTTTTTCGACGATTTGCGTTACAATGTGTATTGCATCTATTGTTGACTTACCTTCCCTGAATCCATGTTGGTATTCACCTATTTTTGTTCTATTTTTTTTTTTTCTATTCTTTGTCTGATCAAATTAGTTAATATTTTGTACATTGTATTTAATAACGTGATTCCCCTGTAGTTAGTGCATTTCGTCTTGTCGCCTTTTTTAGGGATTGGTGTTATCAGACCACAATTCCAGTCTTTCGGCATGCGTTCTTCTTCCCATATTCGTTCTATTAGGTTGTGGATTCTGTGGGCTAGTTCCTCTCCCCCTTTCTTGAAGAACTCATTTATAATGTCGTCTGATCCTGCTGCTTTCCTTGTCTTTAATCTGTTTATGGTCGCCAATACTTCGCTGTATGAGGGAGGCTCTGATTGTTCTTCATTCCTATTTTCTGTTTGTTCTTCATTTTCTGCATTTTCAGCCTCGTCTTTCTTTTTAAACAGTTCTCTATAGTGTGTTTCCCATTCCATTTTTCCAATATTTGCCGGTATCTCTTTTTTTCTCTGTGATTTTATGTATTTGTATAGTCTTGCATTGTCATTACTATTGGCTTCGAGTTCCTGCAGTAATTCTTCGATCCATTTTTTATCTATGTTTGATGGTTTTAGGACTAGTAGTTTTTCTTCCAATTTAGTGCAGAATTTTTTGTTTGCATTATCTGTATTTAGTTTCGACCGATTCCACCTCTTTCTTTTTTTTTTCTGTCGTTTTTATCTTTAAGTATCTTCAATTTCATGTCGCCTATCACCAAAATGTGATCCGAATCAGCATTGGCTCCCCTGTATGACCTTACATTCTGTACAATTGTTCTCCATTTTTTTGAGATTAGGATGTGGTCTATTTGGTTTCCATCTGTTGTTCCAGGTATTAGCCACGTTACTTTGTGCTCTTTTGTGTGCTTGAATTGAGTGCTAATAATAAAAGTATTGGTTGCTGCTGCTAGATTACATATTCTCCTGCCATTGTTATTCGTATTTTGATGGATCGTTTCTTTTCCTGCGATTTCTCTGTTCGTGTCTTCTTTCCCTATCTTTGCGTTGAAGTCTCCTAGCAGGATTAGTATGTCGTTCTTTGGTATTTCTTCGTACAATTCTTCAAGTTTCTCATAGAATTCATTCTTTTCTTCTTCAGGAGCATTCTCAGTAGGGGCATATATGTTGACAAATGTTAAATTTGCTTGTTTATTTTTCCTTCTAATATATGATATTCTTCCATCAACCGCTTTAAAGTTAATAATCTTGTCTCTTACGCTATTACTAACTAGAAAGGCAGTTCCATTGCGCCCCTGTTTGCTTTCTCCTGCGTAGTACATTGTGTAATTTCTTCTAGCAATCATCCCTTCTCCTGCCCACCTTATTTCTTGTAGCGCTAGTATTCCCATCTTGTATTTTATCATTTCTTTTGCCAACTCTTCCATTTTGCCTGGTCTTAGAAGTGTTTTGATATTCCACGTTCCTATTCTTATTTTTCTATTTTTGTTTTTTGCTTTATTTTGTTTTGTTTTTGCGTCTTTTCTTACAAAACAGTTTCATGTCCGTATTCATTGCCAACTCCGTTATACTGTCGCCGTCTTTTGTTATATTTTTTGTTAGTTTTTTGACGCCATTTATATCAATTTTCCTCTTGGATCTATATTATCAGATATGGGAGATCTGTCGTTTATTGGCCTTAGGTTTCCCTTCTTCTCTTCAGGTTTCTTCCAATAATTTACATCTATGCCTTCTAGTTGCTCCAGTGAGAACGGTTCACCATTTATCCATAATTTGTTGTATTTTAATGCGGCTGTGTGTCCTTCCTGGCGTACCATTTTCATGAGTTGAAGAAGATGCTTCCTTTCTTGTAGTATTTTCTTCGGGAAGTCCTCATTGATATATATTTTAGTTCCTCTTAGGTTCTTAGCAGCCTTCAGAATTTCCATTCTCGTAGCTTCCTTTTTCATTTCTAATATGATGGGTCTGGGTACATTTTGGGGATTACCTTGTCTGCCTATTCTTCTCATCTCTACCAGTTCTTCATCTAGGTTTGTTTGTACGCCGATTTTTTTCATTATGCCCTTTATCTTATTTATCGTCTCTTGTTCGCTTTTTGTTTGGTTTTCTTCGACCCCCTGTATTACTATGTTTTTTCTTCTACCTTGTCTTTCCAGTATTTCGATTCTAACTTCTTGTTCTGTGATTTTAGTTCTCATTGCTTTGTTATCTGCCTTCAACTGTTCGTTTTCTTTATTTAATTTATCCAGGTCTACTTGCATTTTATCTATTTTGCTTTCGATTCTTACATTTCTTTCGTCGATTTTCTCTAATTTTTCTAGTATCTGCTCCATTGTACCGCGGTAAGGGTGTCTGCCCAATCGACTTGCCGGAGCTTCAACCCTTCTCAGCACTTTAGAGATATACTCAGATTTGGATTTTCGTAATAATGATTCGGCTTTAATGCAGAAATTTTTCAATAGCCGGCAACGTCGCTTTTATTTCAGACAGCACTTCAGCTCTTATCGGGATGTTTTTGTCTATTGTTTATTAATTGTATAAAGAGGTTATTGTGCTTTTTGCAATGCTTACTCACTGATATCTGCTGAATTTTGACGAAATATTTTTATTGGAAGAACAGCCGTCGGTCTGAATTCACTGTAGTCTATTTGTATTAGTTTATTTTTCACTTTGTTACACTAAATTTATATTTTAATACGGAGCGTATTTTGACAGTATTGTTCGGATTCAAGCCTCGATGCCAAAGGTAAATACAATTAAATTACAACAAATGTTCAAATTGATTATCTTTAGCAATAATAAAATGCGAAAGACGGGCAATAAATTCTTTCCTAACGTTTTCGATGACTTCAGGTGTTATTTGTGCAATTTCCGTTCTGATGTGCTCCTTCAACTCTTCTACATTATTCGGTCTATTTTGATACACTCTGCTCTTTAAATATCCCCACAAAAAAAGTCTAACGGAGTCAAATCTGGCCCATCGAATGGCCTTGGTGGCCATTCGATGGGCCCCCTTCTACCTATCCACCTACCTGGGAAAACGTTATTAAGGTAATTTCGTACCTCAACGCCGTAGTGTGACGGGAGCCCCTTTATGTTGCTACCACAAACTATTTCTATTTGGAAATAGCTGATTCAGCTGTGGCAACAGATAATCCTGAAGAAATTCTAAATAACGAGAAGCAGTTAAGCTTTCCTCAAAAAATATGGCCCTACAATTTGATTGTTTATAATGCCGGCCCAAACATTCACCTTCTCAGGGTTTCACCATGAAACCCTGATCTCTGTTACATTTTTCCATAATGGTTTCGCAGAATTCAGTTCTTCTATCAAAGTCATCTTTTAATAGCTCCTGGACCAGATATACTTTGTATGCATGCCACTTCTCTTTTTTTAGCACTCTGACAACAGTTGATTGGTGGACATTATTATCTAGTACGACCTGCCTAGAACTGGTATGGGGATTGTCTTGAAACGCCAGTACAACGTCCAGTTTCTTGGCTTCGGATATTGATTTTCTACCACTTCTGGGAAGATCTTTAACATAGCCCATTTCTCTAATTTTTTTTTTCAATTTTACTCACTGTTGATTGAGTAATTGGTTAGCGATATCTCCATAATCAATCATGATTAAAATCTCGATTCGTTCTGTTTCTGTTAATTTCGTATAGTGTAAATGCTGTTTTGTAATGTCAACAAAAAACTGGAAGAGTAAGAATTTGACGTCTATTATTTGACAGATTCATAGATCATTGACAAATAAAGACGAGTCAGTGACAATATTGATTTAAATATTTTTGAAAAATAACTTGGAATACTTACTACAATAATTAAGTTCACATTATAATGTAGCCTTGTTTGTTATCAATGTATTTTTTTTTTTCGGAACCAGCAAAAAACAATACCTATTTTGTTTTATTCTCAGTGGTGTTTCTTAGTGTATTTTAGTTCAGTGAATGAATATTTATTGTAATTCCATGTTACTTGACAAAGTTCATAATTTTAGTGAACCCTGTAGAAATAAATATTCAAGTGATTACTTTGTTGCAATGACGATAAGGAGACCTTTCAAATGAGCTGTCGCGTGCAATCGGTTTGTATTTAAAAAAATTGTCGATTACGTCATTACGCCGAAACTGATGACGTAATGTCCAACACATATATGTCAGTTGATAGTCATTCAAAAATTAAAATTGACGTGTTTTAAGATTTTTTTTAAAAGTCGTCTGTTTTTGAAATAATGAAATTTATTCCATATATTTGCATCATACTGTATACAGCAGACATACCTAGAACAGCAGGTACTTTACTAAGTGTATATGCCGACGACACAGCGATAGCTGCCAAACATAGAAACGTAGACATAGCGGTAAATAACCTACAACGTTAGATGATATAGAAGAGTGGAGTTTAAAATGGAAAATCGCTTTAAACTCTGAAAAGACGCAGGCTGTACTTTTCAAAAAGAGGCGCCAACAACCAGAAGAACAAGTGACTGTGCAAAACAACCCCATCGAGGGAAAAGCGAAGCGAAATACCTCGGAGTAATCATGGACAAAGGCTTAACTTTTAGTAAGCACGTAGACGCCACGATACAAAAAGTCAACGGCAAAAGCGTCAATAAGAGGAATAGCAGGAAGAAAAAGCAAACTGAGAATGAAAACCAAGATAAGACTAATAAATAGTATAATTCTTCCTATACTAACATATACATCTCTCGCATTTGGACACATAAGCAATTCAACAAAAATGAAAATACAAGGGGCACACAACAGCAGCCTAAGAGAAGCAGTCAACGTACCGAGATACGTTCCAGAAAGATTCCTCTTTAGAGAATTGCAGCAAATTAGAGTGACTGAAATGATGAAGGAAAAAGCAAGGACAAAGTTCGCGGAGATAGAGAATCATCCAAGTCACATAATGCGAGAAGTCATGAGATACGACGTTTTCCACAGATGGAAGCACAAAAGACCCAAACAAAAAATAGTAGAATAAAACCAAACGTTCACTAGAGAGAAAATTAAACTAAAAACTAAACACACCACAGAGAAAACATTACAAAAAACAACATAACAGCACACAAAGAGGATAGTTCGTAGCTTGAAAAACTCATGGACAAACGCAACGTACAGCGTGGGCCCAGTTAATTCAATTTGATTAGTATATATAAGTATGCACTAATTCTGATGTTATGTTTCAGGTATCCTACAAAAAAAAATCTACAAAAACACACAAAAAACGGCTTCGACAAACAAAAAAATAAAAAAAAATACTAACAAAAAACTTTATTTAGATAAAAAAGAATTAACAAAAAACCATAAAAAAACCCGAGCACGTAGGGCCCAACCTCTTGAACACCAGGTAAGCAATTTTAGTTCGCGGATAAGCCACGTTAAGATAACAGA